>NC_044314.2:45959572-46320822 GCF_007474595.2 Lynx canadensis
TTTTCCCAGCACGCTGTAGCTCCAGCAGTGGTGTCAGATCACTCCAGTTACAAAGATGACAGCAAAGACTAGAGCTTAACTGAAAGAAATTTGAAGGTCAGATATTTTTATTTTTGCAAACCTGTCAGAGCACCAGGGGTGAGTTAAATCTCAACCTCTTCATTTTAGCTTCAAATTGTAAATTTCATTTCACTGTCTCTCACATATTTTACATCGGTTTAAAGCAAGGAAAGACATGATAATTTTCAAAATAGTGTTTCTTTTTTGCACTAAAGACGATGTGGTATATATATACAATGGAGTATTACTTGGCAATAAAAAGAAGGAAATCTTGTCATTTGTAACAACTTGCATGGAACTAGAGGGTATTATGCTAAGTGAAATCAGTCAGAGAGAGGCAAATATATGACTTCACTTGTATGTGGAATTTAAGATACAAAACACATGACCATAAGGGAAGGGAAGCAAAAATAATCACAGGGAGGGGGACAAAACATAAGAGACTCTTAAATACAGAGAACAAACTGAGGGTTGCTGGAGGGGTTGTGGGTGAGGGGATGGACTAAATGTGTAGAGGCATTAAGGAAGACACTTGTTGGGATGAGCACTGGGTGTAATACATAGGGGATGAATCATTGGAATCTACTGAAATTATTGTTGCACTATATGCTAACTAACTTGGATGTAAATTAAAAATAAATAAAAATAAATAAAATTTTTAATTTTTGTTTTTCTATTTTAGAGACATTGAGCATGTAGGGGTTGGGCATGGGGGATGGGCATAGGAGAGAGAGAGAGAAACCCAAGCAGGTTCCATGCTCAGCACTGGATACCACCACACTGGGATCATAACCTGAACTACAATCAAGAGTCCCATGCCCAACCAAGTGAGCCACCCAGGTGCCTGGAAATAGTGTTTCTTTTCATTTTCTGCCTTGTGAACAAAATACAGTAAATGGGCAGATAATCCACTAAATAGAGCAAATAGTACATCAAACTATTGCTAATGACAGCAATTAAGATAATACTATTTTAATCAAAGAAAAAATTTAAAAGCCCAAAGTACACTGCTTAAGACATTTCTGCAAATATAACTATGGTAGAAAGTCTGTAAAAAGGCACAACATTTCTGCCTGTGAAACAGCTCTTGTCTTTTTGTCCTCATCTATAAGATGGGAATATTTTTAAAATCTTTTTAAATTTACATCCAAATTAGCATATAGTGCCATAATGATTTCAGGAGTAGATTCCTTACTGCCCCTTACCCATTTAGCCCATCCCCCCTCCCACAACCCCTCCAGTAACCCTCTGTTTGTTCTCCATATTTAAGAGTCCCTTATGTTTTGTCCCTCTCCCTGTTTTTACATTATTTTTGCTTCCCTTCCCTTGTGTTCATCTGTTCTGTGTCTTAAAGTCCTCATATTGAGTGAAGTCATATGATATTTGTCTTTCTCTGACTAATTTTGCTTAGCATAATACCCTCTAGTTCCATCCACGTAGTTGCAAATGGCAAGATTTCATTTTTTTTGATTGCCAAGTAATACTCCAGTGTGTGTGTGTGTGTGTGTGTGTGTGTGTGTGTGTGTGTGTGTGTCAATGGATGGATGAATGGATACAGAAGATGTGATGTGTATATATATATACACACACACACACACACATATATATACATCATATATATATATATATATATATATATATATATACACACACACATATATATATATATACATCACATCTTCTATATCCATTCATCCATCCATAGACATTTGGGCTCTTTCCATACTTTGGCTATTGTTGATAGTGCTGCTATAAACAAAGGTGCATGTGCCCCTTTGAAACAGCATACCTGTATCCCTTGGATAAATACCTAGTAGTGCAATTGCTGGGTCATAGGGCAGTTCTTTTTTTAATTTTTTGAGGAGCCTCCATACTGTTTTCCAGAGTAGCTGCACCAGTTTGCATTCCCACCAGCAGTGCAAAAGAGATCCTCTTTCTCAGCATCCTCACAAACATCTGTTGTTGCCTGAGTTGTTAATGTTAGCCATTCTGACAGATGTGAGGTGGTATCTCATTGTGGTTTTGGTTTGTATTTCCCTGATGATGAGTGATGTTGAGCATTTTTTCATGTGTCGTTTGGCCCTCTGGATGTCTTCTTTGGAGAAGTGTCTATTCACGTCTTTTGCCCATTTCTTCACTGGATTATTTGTTTTTTGGGTGTTGAGTTTGATCAGTTCTTTATAGATTTTGGATACTAACCTTTTATCTGATATGCAAATATCAGATATCTGATACTGCAAATATCTTCTCCCATTCCATCGGTTGCCTTTTAGTTTTGCTGATTGTTTCCTTTGCTGTGCAGAGCTTTTTATTTTGATGAGGTCCCAATCGTTCATTTTTGCCTTGGTTTCCCTTACCTTCAGAGGCCTGTTGAGTAAGAATTGCTGCAGCCAAGATCAAAGAGATTTTTGCCTGATTTCTCCTCAAGGATTCTGGTGGCTTCCTGTCTTACATTTAGATCTTTCATCCATTTTGAGTTTATTTTTGTGTATGGTGTAAGAAAGTGGTCCAGGTTCATTCTTCTGCATGTTGCTGTCCAGTTTTCCCAGCACCACTTGCTGAAGAGATTGTTTTTATTCCATTGGATATTCTTTCCTGCTTTGTCAAAGATTAGTTGGCCATATGTTTGTGGGTCTATTTCTGGGTCCTCTATTCTATTCCATTGATCTGAGTGTCTGTTGTTGTGCCAATATATAAAATGAGAATATTTAAAATCAGTAGTAAAGTGTTATTCTCAGGTTTAAATGTGTTTGTAGGCAGAAGTAATTTATAATGGTATCTGGTAGGTAGTAACAGCCAGGTAAGCTTATTTATTATTATTACTTTCCATGTATTGTTTAATATATGTTGTTTTCCACTGTGGAATATCTTAAGTTTGGTGAAACCAACCTTAACTAAAAGAAGACAAAAGAGGGGCACCTGGGTTGCTCAATCCGTTGAGCCTTCAACTTTGATCTTGTGGTTCTTGAGTTCGACCCCACATCAGGCTCGCTGCTGTCAGCCTGTCAGCGCAGAGCCTACTTTGGATCCTCTGCCCCCTCCCACTTGCTTGCCCTCTCTCAAAAATAAAAGAAATGTTAAAAAATATATATAAGAAAAAAGAATGATTACCTATAAAGAGGAAAACTCAATATCCTTAATTCCAAATACTTAATTCAGAATTTTAGTTGACTACTAAAAACAATTTTTATTTACCCCTCATCTTTCTTCTTTCTTTCTTTTTTTTTTTTTTTTTACTTTTTAAAAATTTATTTTGAGAGAGAGTATGTGAGCGGGGAAGGGTCAGAGAGAGAGAGAATCCCAAGCAGGGGACCAGCCCAATGCAGGGCTGGAACTCACAAAACGTGAGATCATGACCTGAATTGAAACTAAGAGTCAGACACTTAACCGATTGAGCCACCCAAGCGCCCCCATCTTTTTTGTTTAATATTAAAAACTATTGAAAAGCTTGGTGCTTCTGAAAAACAAACGAACAAAGAAACCAGTAATTCTAACCAAAACAACTCACTCTAACTTTTCAAGAATTTCTGAAGTTTTACAATGAATGTTATGTTAAACCAACATTTACAAGAAGCTTTTATATAAGAAGTGTTTTAGTGTTTTGTTACATAACTGTAATTTTTTTTCTTTTGAAATATAGATCACAGGAAATTTCAAAAATGTGCAGAGGGTCCCCTGTACCCTTCCCCCACTTTCCCTCAATGGTAATATTATACATTCCTATAGTACATTAACAAAACCAGGAAATGACATTGGTAAATATCCACAGAGTTTATTCAGATCTTGCCAGGTTACATGTATTCATTTGTGTATGTGTGTGTAGTTATTTGCAATTTATCATGTATAGATTGGTATAACCTCTGCCACAATCAAGATACACAACTGTTCCATGACTATAAAGATTCCTTGTGTTGCCCACTAACAGTCATACCCATCTCTCCATGCTCCCAACCTTTGGAAACCACGAATCTGTTCTTAATCTCTATACTTTTGTCATTTTAAAAATTTTACATAGGGGTGCCTGGGTGGCTCAGTCGGTTGAGCGTTGGACTTTAGCTCAGGTCATGATCTCGCAGTTGATGAGTTCAAGCCCCACGTGGGGCTCTGTGCTTACAGCTCAGAGCCTGGAGCCTGCTTTGGATTCTGTGTCTCCCTCTTTCTCTGCACCCCCCCCCACCCGCTCATGCTCTGTTTCTCTCTGTCTCAAAAATAAATATAAACATTAAAAAATATTTAAAAAAATTTTTTACATGAATGGAATCATACAGTATGTAAATTTTTAAGTAACTTTTAAAAATGATTATTTATTTTTGAGAGAGAGAGAGAACGAGTGGGGGAGGAGCAGAGACAGAGGGAGACAGAATCTGAAGCAGGCTCCAGGCTCTGAGCTGTCAGCACAGAGCCAGATGCATGGCTTAAACTCACCAGCCCTGAGATCAGGACCTGAGCTGAAGTCTCACCTTTAACTGACTGAGCCACCCAGATGCCCCTTAAGTAACTTAATTTTAAGATAATTATAGCTTCACAGGAAGTTACAATCATGGTAACAAGAGTCCCTTGTACCTTTCACTTAGTTTACTCAGTTTGTTACATCTTACATACAAGAACCAGGAAATTGACATCAATGGAAAATATGTGTATAGCTTTCATTGAAACACATCTCAAAAGTGTTATAGTGTATTATAGATATATTTCAGAAATGAGATAGTATTTAAATCTTGACAAGGACTACTTTACACATTCAGGACTCAAACTGACACTACAACTTAACAGTGTGACTTTGGGTAGGCATATTTCACTTCCCTAGAACCTACTTTCCTGAGCTGTAAAAGGAGGATAATAATGCAGACTTCAAAAGGTTGGGAAGGGCAGATGAAATAATGTATTAGTATATGAAGGCATTACCTAACACAGATAAACACTTGAAAAATGCTAACTGTTGTTATTAATTATTGAGCCAACTAAAAAGTTAAGATTATTCTGTAAGAGGGAAATTAGGAAGAGTAAAAATGTAGCACGAGCCCACTTATATATATTTTAAATGTATGTACAACAATATATTTCTACATCTATAGGGAAAAGAGGGAAAGGACATACATCAAGTTGACAAGAGTGATTTTCTTTGCAGGAGTCCAGGGATTGGAAAGAGTTGAGACATGGTGAGAAGAGAGAAGTTACTGTTCTAAAGTTTGTATTTTAAAATGTTTAAAGCGAGCATAGTCTACCTTTATACTTTATAAAAAGGGCATCAAGTAGCAGTTTAAAGCCTAGAGACTTCCAACAATGGCAGTCTTGACGATTTGATCCAGATCTCCTATTGAGAACAACAGGAATAATGGACACATTTTTTTCAAATATATAATCTGACTCCAAATAGCTAACAAGGAATGAAGAGTTATGGTGCGAAGATTCAGAAGAGAAGGAAAACTCACAGGGGTAAGCCTAGCATTTTCCCCTTAAGGTATTTGTCTATTCCTAAAGCTTAGGTGATTAGTGAAGCAGGCTTTTGGTAGACAAAAATTGGAGTTCAAAGCCTGTCAAAGTATAGGGGTCATGGTAAACACCTAAGTTTTTGTTTGGGGCCCAAAGGACCACGACTCAGAAGTAAGAATGAACCAAAAATAGACCTTTTCTCACAAGGACTAACACTAAGTTTTGCATCATCTCAGTTAATGATTGGAATAAGGCAGTTGATGAGGAGAGCAAAGGAAAGAGAAATGTAGCTAAAATTAAGTGTTAACTACTTGGAGCCCACTGATAATTACCTGAGACATGAAGAGTGTGACGTTCCTCAAGGAACTCATGGCTGCTTTAATGTCGATGTTTTATTACAGACTAAAAGCAACCTTATCTTAACAATAGGACCCTCCAAGGTCCTGAAGACCTTGCTTTCAGCATGCACAAATTCCTTAGGGACTTATGTTACCCCCTAACCCCCACTAACTCTTCAGAATATAAGCATTCACTCTTCATAATCCCAGTGCAGCTCTTTCTGCCCACAGGTCCTGTCCCTGAAGTATAATAAAAGCACCTTTTTGCACCAAAAATGCCTCAAGAATTCTTTCTTGATCATTCACTTGGCAGCCCCACATCAGCAGTGTTTCTCAAACTGTGGTCCACAGATCTTTGGAAGTACCCAAAAACCTTTCAAGGGATTTGCGATGTGAAAACTGTAGTGATCATCTTAGAACAGTATTTATCATTTCATTGTATGAATATTTATGTTTGCAGTACAAAAGAAATGGGTACAATTGCTGGAGCCTTAGTATGAATCAAGACAGTAGCACCAGACTATACTAGTATACATTGTATTCTTTACCACTAAGCAGTCATTTGAAAAAATGCCAGTTTCATTTAGGAATGTCATTGAATAAGGGGGCGCCTGGGTGGCCCTGTCGGTCAGGCGTCCAGCTTCGGCTCAGGTCATGATCTCACGGTTCATGAATTCAAGCCCCGCATTGGGCTCTGTGCTGACAGTTCAGAGCCTGGAGCCTGCTAGATCTTTGTCTCCCTCTTTTTCTGTCCCTCCACCACTCGTGCTCCGTCTCTTTCTCTCTCTCAAAAATAAATAAACATTAACAAAAATTTTAAAAAGAATGTCATTGAAGAAGCAATAAATTACTAATTTTATCAAGTCTTGAGTCATGAGTAGTTATATTTTTAATGTACAGAATGGGAAGTACACATAAGGTACTTCTACTACCTTCAAAGCAAGGTGGCTAGTTTGAGAAAAAGCACTTTAAAATTTTTTTTTAATGTCTATTTACTTTTGAGAGAGAGACAAAGTGTCAGTGGGGGCAGGGCAGAGAGAGGGAGACACAGAATCTGAAGCAGGCTTCAGGCTCTGAGCTGTCAGCACAGAGCCTAATGTGAGGCTCAAACTTGCAAACTGTGAGATCATGACCTGAGCCGAACAAACTCAGATGCATTACAACTGAGCCACCCCGGTGCCCTAAGAAAAAGCACTTTTGTAAATCTCTGACTTGCTAGCTGACCCAGCCCCCTTTCTCATGGAACATCATTTATATCTAAAGAGAGACTGACACACTGTGGTTATTCAGAGTTAGATATTTGGGCAGATATTTCTAAAAAGGAACAAAATTTGTCACTTCAAGAAAAAGAACACACAGTATGTGTTTCCAAAGATAAAAGTCAAGTTTTTAAAGCAAAAATTAGAATTTTTAAAAGTTTATTTATTTTGAGAGAGAAAGAGAGTGTGTGTGTGAGCAGGAGAAGGGCAGAAAGAGAGAGAGAGAGAGAGAGCTAGTGAGAGAATCCCAAGCAGACTCCGTGCTATCAGCACAGAGCCCAATGTGGGGCTTGATCTCATGAACCATGAGATCATGATCTGAACCAAAACAAGTTGGAAGCTCAACTAACTGAGCCACCCAGGTGCCCCAAGAACTATTAATGAAGCACCTATTGGAAAGTGTAGAAATGACAACTACGTTGATTGAGATTAAGTGCTCAAAAATTGACTGAAAATGAGACCTAGTTGAAGAGAGAAGTAGGGAATTAGAAGATAGTTTTATATATATATATATATTATATATTTTATATATTTTATATATTTATATATATATATAAATAATCTCCACATCAAAGCAGAGAGAGATAAAAAGAGAACACTGAAAAATAATCTAAAACATGGTATGTTGAAAAAACTGAATGTATGTATAGTTAGAGTACCAGATAATAGGAGGTAAAAAAAATGGCAGAAACAACATATGAAGATATTTTGTTTAGAAATTTTCAAACTGGCCAAAGAATCAAGCAACAGATTTAAGAAAAACTATTAACAATAAGCAGGATAAATAAAAGAAATTCACACTTAGAAAAAACCCAATAAATCTGCTGTAAACCAAAGACACTGAGAAAACCTTAAAAATATCTAAAGAAAAACATAGGTATATTACAAAAAAGAAGATAATAACACTATCAGCTGACTTCTACACTAACATGGAATGTTACCTTCAACATGCTAAAAGAAAATACCTATAAAGCTGGTATGATAATATATTTCTAATGAAAATAACCTTTAAAATTGAAGGCAAAATTAAGGGGTTTTTTTTTCATGCAAAACCAGAAAGGATTAGTCACTAGCAAACACTCACTGAGGGAAATACTGAAGAATGTCCTTTAGGCAGAAGAAAATTATCGTAAATGAAAATTTGGAGATGGAGGAAGAAATAAAGACCATCAAGAGTAAACATATGCATAAGATAAAAAAAAAATTAACTGAATAAAATAGTCCCTAGGGGCTTATAAATAGTATTAAAATATTGAAAAAACAATATATAATTTGGGTAGGACAAATGAAGTTGAATATTCTAACTTCCCTTCATTGTTTCAGAAAGTAGTAGAATTTCTAATTTATATTAGACTGATGGATCCAAAATGCATAATCTCTGGGGTTTTCTTAGAGAACCATATAAAAATATGTAACCATGTATATTATAATACTTTATTATAATAAGGTAATAACAAAAAAGAATACTAAAAAGAAAGAAAAAGAAACATATAACAACATGGAAAATAGAAAGCAAGTAGTATTTTAGTAGCCTTCAAGATAACTACATTAATACTTATATTCTCTGAGAGCGCGGAGCCTGCTTGGGATTATTTTCTCTGCCTCTCTCTCTCTGCCCCTCCTACTGCTTGCACATGCTCTCTCTCCCTCAAAATAAATAAATAAACTTTAAAAAAAAAGAAATTGCACCTATATGCGACATGAGATAAATGTTAAACTAAGAGGTAAAAAAAAATTGAAAGTAAAAGGGTGAGAAAGATATCATGCAAATACTAAGCAAAAAGAGCTAGTATATGGGGTGACTGGGTGGCTCAGTCAGTTAAGTGTCTGACTTTGGCTCAGGTCATGATCTCACAGTTTGTGGGTTCGAGCCCCGTATCGGGCTCTGTGCTGACCGCTTGCTCAGAGCCTGGAGCCTGCTTCAGATTCTGTGTCTGCTTCTCTGTCTGCTCCTCCTCTGCTCGCACTCTGTCTCACTCTGTCTCTCAAAAATAATAAATGTAAAAAAAAAAAAGAGCTAGTATATAGTAAAACAAAGTATACTTCAGGTCAAGATGGATAGCAAGAGATATTGAGGGATATCTTGTAATGATAAAAGGTTTAATTTCCTAGGAATACTTAATTCTAACTTTGTACCTAACACCAACCATATATTTAGGATAAAGTAAAAATTGAATGCACTGAAGGAGAAATAGAGAAACTGACAATTATAGCTGGAGATTTTAACACAGTTTTCTTGGTAATTGATAAAATAAGCAGATAAAAAAATTAAAAACAATATAGAATATTCAAGGAATAAAATCTTTGTCTAATATATACGCACATATAAACACCATGCCTGGGGCACCTGGGTGGCTCAGTTGGTTGGGTGTCTGACTTTGGCTCAGGTCATGATCTCACGGTTTGTGAGTTCGAGCCCACGTCCGGCTCTGTGCTGACAGCTTGGAGCCTGGAGCCTGCTTCAGATTCTATGTCTCCCCTCTCTCTACCCCTCCCCTGCTCACACTCTGTGTCTCTCTGTCTCTCAATAATGAATAAACGTTAAAAAAAATCAAAATACAAAAAACACCATGCCTAAGAACTATAGACTACACATACATTTTGAGCAAATATCAAACACTTAAAAAAGTGGCTGTCGGGGCGCCTGGGTGGCGCAGTCGGTTAAGCGTGCGACTTCAGCCAGGTCACGATCTCGCGGTCCGTGAGTTCGAGCCCCGCGTCGGGCTCTGGGCTGATGGCTCAGAGCCTGGAGCCTGTTTCCGATTCTGTGTCTCCCTCTCTCTCTGCCCCTCACCCGTTCATGCTCTGTCTCTCCCTGTCCAAAAAATAAATAAACGTTGAAAAAAAAAAAAAAGTGGCTGTCAAGCCAGCTTTACAAATTTCAAAGAAGTAAAAGCATAAAAATATATTCTCTGGCCCCAGAGAACTAAGGCGGAAATCAGTAACATAATTAGAAAACACCCATGTATTTGAAAATTAAGAAATGTATTTTTTAAAAGTTTGTTTATTTATTGGGAGAAAGTGCAAGGAAGGGAGGGACTGAGAGAGAAGAGAGAACAAGAACCCCAAGAAGGCTCTATGCTGCCAGTGTGGAGCCCGATGCAGGGCTTGAACTCATGAACCAGGAGATCATGACCTGAGGCCAGAGTCAGATTAGGCTCTGTGCTGGCAGCTTAGAGCCTGGAGCCTACTTCAGATTCTGTCTCTGTCTCTCTCTGCCCCTCCCCAACTTGTACACACACACACACACACACACACACACACTCTCTCTCTCTCTCTCTCTCTCTCTCTCTCTCTCTCTCTTTTTCTCTCACTCCTTCAAATATAAATAAACATTATATATGTATATATATATAAAACAAAAGGAGAAAGACTAAGAATCATTACCTTAAGATGTTACATTAAAAAACAGCTTATTAAACCCAAAGAATGTAGAAGAAAGAAAATAATAAAGAACAGAAATCAATGAAATACACAATATATAATGGGGAATGTAAAGAAAACTGTAAGTTATACCATTAAAAAAACTAATAAAATTGGGGCGCCTGGGTGGCGCAGTCGGTTAAGCGTCCGACTTCAGCCAGGGCTGATGGCTCAGAGCCTGGAGCCTGTTTCCGATTCTGTGTCTCCCTCTCTCTCTGCCCCTCCCCCGTTCATGCTCTCTCTCTGTCCCAAAAATAAATAAACGTTGAAAAAAAATTTTTTTTAAAAATAAAAAAAAAATAAAAAAAATAAAAAAAAAGCTAATAAAATTGATAAATGGCTGGCAGGAGTAATCAAGAAAAAAGAGAAGACATAATATGAAAAATGAAAAGAGGGCCTTGTAGATCTTAATGACATTAACAAGTTATGAGTACCTTCATGCCAATAAATTGGAAAATTTAGAGTAAAAGTACAGGTTTATAGAAAAACATAATAAAACTAATGCAAGAAAAAAGAAATGTCTCAGCGGTCCCAAATCTGTTAAAGAAATTAAATCCAGAAACAAAACATTACCACAAAGACACTTGGCCCAGGGGTATCACTAGTGAATTCTATGGAAAAGTTAAGAAGGAAATAACACCAATCTTACATAAAGTCATCACAGAAATAGCAAAAGGGAGACTGCTTCCGTACATGTTTTATGAAACAGTATAACTTTTTTTTTTTTTAAGTAAGCTGCATGCCTAACATGGGGCTCAAACTCATGACCCTGACATCAGAGTTACATGCTCCACTGACCGAGCCAGCCAGATACCCATGAAGCTGCATAATCTTAATAGCAAAACCTGAAGATAGTACAAGAAAGGAAAATTGCAGGTCATTTTCACACATGAACATGTATATAAAAATCCTAAGCAAAGAATAAACAGAAACAAGCAATATACAAAAAAATATACATCACATGTACATCACAACTAAGTTGAGTTATTCTAGCAAGCAATCAGTGTAATTCACCACATTAACAGAATAAAACAGGAGTTATCAAACTACTGCCCAGGAACCAAATCTGTCTGGCCACTATACCTATTTTTGTAAATACAGCTTTACTAGGAAACAACTAGCATATTCTTTTCTATATTGTCTATTATTGTTTCCTGCTAAAATGACAGAGTTGTATAATTGCAACAGAGCCAAGGTGGCTTGCAAAACCTGAAATATTTACTACCTGGTCTTTTATAGAAAAAGTTTGCTGACTCTTGAAATGGGAATAAACCCTACCTCAATAAATGCCGAAGAGCCGAAATCCACTGTCTCATACAATCTTATTGACTCATAATTTAAACATTGAAAGGAATTTCCTTAATCTGCTAAGGGGATCTACAAGAAACCTCCAGAAAACATCATTTCTGATGGTTAAATATTGGAACTTTTTTTAAATTTGAGATCAGCAACATACCTGAGAGTACCTGCTCTTGTCACTTCTATATAACTTTGTAACTGGAGTTCTTTTTAAGAAACATAAGGCAAGAAAAAAGAAAAACTTTGAGTATTGGAAAGGAAGAAATGAAAATCATATCATTTTTACATGACCTAATTGTATATGTAATAAAGAGTCCAAAATAAATTATAGATAAATCGCTAATATTAGTGAATTTAGGAAGTTTGATGGACACATGATTGACATAAAACAAATCAACTATATTTCTGTGAAGCAAAAACAGATAATTAGGGAAATGAAATAAGATTTTAAGTGGGGCGCCTGGGTTGCTCAGTCGGTTAAGCGTCCAACTCTTCATCTTAAATCAGGTCCATGATCTCACGATTCATAAGACTGAGCCCCATGTTGGGCTGTGCACTGACAATGCGGAACCTGCTTGAGATTCTTTCTCTCCCTCTCCTTTTGTCCCTCCCCTGGTCTCTCTTTCTCTAAATAAATAAATAAATAAACAAACAAACAAACTTAAAAAAAAAAAGATATTATGTGTATAGTATATTTCCAGGAAATACATATAGACCTCTACACAGAAAAAACTAAAATATTATTGGAAGAATCTAACGAAGATCTAAGTAAGGGGAGGTATATATCAGATTCATGAATTGGCAAACTCAAATTGATTTAGGTATTCAATGCAATATCAACAAGAATTTAAAGATGAATTTTTACCAATGAATACACCCATGTAATTATGATCACAATAAAAATATAGATTATTTTCATCATCTCAAAACATTCCGTTTTGCTCCTTTGCAGTCACCATGTCTCCCATCCTCATTCCTAGTCAACTACTGACCTACTTTGTCACTATAAATTGACTTTGCCTCATTTAGATTCTTATATAGATGGAACCGACAGTACCCTTTTGTGTGACTTTTTCTATGCAAGCTAATGTTTTTGAGATTCATCCATTTTGCTGTGTATATTAATATTTCAGCCCTTTTTATTCCTGAGTAGTATTCTATTACATAAATGTATCATAATTTATTTATCTTTTCACTTGTGTTGAATATTTGGGTTGTTTCTAACTTTACGGTATTTTTATCAAAGGTGCTATGAATACTCATGTACCAGTCTTGGTGTGGGCAATACGTTTTCATTTCTTTTGGGTAAGGAATAAATACCCGAGGGTGCAATTGCTGGATCATACGATAGCTGCATGTTAAACTTTATAATAATTACTAGTTGTTTTTCTATGTGGTTGTATCATTTGTACTCCCACAGGCAATATATGAATGTTTCTAGTTGTTCCACATACTTTTCGAAGTGTTATGATGTCACTCTTTAATTCTGGAAGTTTTACTGGGTATGTAGTGGTTTCTCACTATGGCTTTAATTTGCATTTCCATGATGATTAATGATGGAGAACTACTTTTCATGTGTTTATTGGCCACTCGTAAATCATTTCCAAGTCATGTGTCAAGTCTTGTGTCCATTTTGTTAGTAAGGTTGTTTGTCATATTGAGTTGTAGGGTCCTTTGTATATTCTAGATACAAATTCTTTGTTTTAATGTTTCATAAATTCATTATCTTTTCTCCCAGATTATGGCTTGCCTTTTCTTTTTTCTTTTTTACATTTTTTTAAAGTTTATTTATTTTGAGAGGGAGAGGGAGAGAGCATGTATGCAGGGGAGTGGCAGAGAGAGAGAGAGAGAGAGAGAGAGAGAGAGAGAGAAAATCCCAAGCAGGCTCTGCTCTATTGGCACAGAGCCCGATGTGGGACTCGATCTCACAAACAGCAAGATCGTGACCTGAGCCAAAACCAAGAGTCAGTTGCTTAACTGACTGAGCCACCTAGGCACCCTAGGCTTCCCTTTTCATTTTCTTATGATATCTTTGAGGAACAGAGTTTTAAATTTAATTTTTAGCTTTCATTTTGTTTAGCAATCTCTGTACACAATGTGGGGCTCTAACTCATGACCTCGAGATCAAGAGTCACATGCTGTACCAACTGACCCAGCCAGGTGTCCCCCAGAGTTTTTAGTTTTAATGAAACTCAATTTATCAAATTTTTCTTTTATGCTTCTTGCCTTTTGTGTCTTATCTAAGAAATGTCTGCTTCACTCAAGGTCATGAGGATTCTCTGCTATTTGTTTTTTTGCAGAAGTTTTATAGTTTTACTTTTAAAACAATTGTTTTTTTATTCTTTTAAGTTTATTTATTTTGAGAGGGCGGGGTGGGGGGAAAGAGCAGAGAGAGAAGGAGAGAGAGAGAATCCCAAGCAGGTTCCACCCTGTCAGCACAGAGCCTGATGTGGAGTTTGAACTCACAAACTGTGAGATCATGACTTAAGCCCGACGCCCAACCGACTAAGCCACCCAGGCACCCCCAAATATTTTTTCTTATAATTATATCTGCCATTAGTATTGATGGGGTTTTGGAGTGATGGGAGTCTGGAGCTGATTAAAGCAATTAAAGCACGGAGACAGGACCCATGGGCAGAAAGAGCTACCTAGCCAAAATATTTCTTAAGGGTAGACTGCATATTAGGTATTTTAGACCATTTCGTGTCTTGAAGTATGTATTTTTCTCTATTAGATTATTAAGTACAAATCTTATCCTTGTTTAGTAATTTATAATATCCTATGTGTTTTTACATATTTTATCCATTAAAATTGGGACAATCTTAAAGAGTCTAGTCTAAGATAGTCACTTAGTGGTAGTGCATAATAAATAATAAACACTGTTATTTCTTTTTGTTAATGTTTATTTATTCTTGAGAGAGACAGAGAACAAGTGGGGAAGGGGCAGAGAGAGAGGGAGACAGAATCCAAAGTAGGCTCCAGGCTCTGAGCTGTCAGCACAGAGCCCAATACTGGGCTCAAACCCACAAACTGTGAGATCATGACCTGAGCTGAAGTCTGATGCTCAACTGACTGAGTCACCGTAGTGTCCCTAAACACTTATTTTTAAAAGCCTTTTAGATAGGGTGGTTATTTTTCAGGAAGGTGAATGAAATACGAAATGTAGTGTCCGGTGTCATGCCAAAGGTGGAAGAACTGGGGACTCCAAACCTGTGCATTTGTCACAGTGAGTTAAGATTGAATAGAGCTTCACATAAAAGCTTGTTTTAGAAAAGCAATACTTTGTTATAGCATTAACTCCCCAAATATATTTGATTCAGCTCCTCCTTAATTCATTCAATGCTTGATAATGTAAGAAGAGATGGAAATGCTCTGGGTAGTCTTTGTTATAGTCTACTTTGAATGAAACCTTCTGGAGTATTGGAAATAGTCTTTTGAGGAGAATTGGGAAAGGTGATTTGGTTTTGCCTAGCATAATGATTATTTATATAGATATATGCTGTTCTTCTTATGGTCTTGAAATGTGTGGAAGCCACAACTCAAAATAACTCATCAAATGCCATGGAGACAGTGAGCAGAAATATTTTGAAAGATACTACCTGACCGGTTTTGCTCTGAGCCCAATTATGAGCAAACAGGCTTGGTCTGTGCCCCTCCCCGTGTTCAAGGAATTTATGGCAGCAAAGGGGCTTCAAATATCAGCAAATGTGACAGTCTGAATATTATTATTTTTAATATGAAATTTATTGTCAAATTGGTTCCCATACAACCAACACCCAGTGCTCATCCCAACAGATGCCCTCCTCAGTACCCCTCAGCCACCCTTCCCTCCCTCCCACCCCCCATCAACCCTCAGTTTGTTCTGTTTTTAAGAGTCTCTTATAGTTTGCCTCCCACCCTCTCTAACCTTTTTTTTTTCCTTCCTCTCCCCCATGGTCTTCCGTTAAGTTTCTCAGGAGTGAAAACATATGGTATCTGTCTTTCTCTGTATGACTTATTTCACTTAGCTGAATATTATTATAAAACAATATGTATTAAAGAAATGCTTAGATGAAAGTAATCTCAATTATCTATACATGTATGATTTTTTTTGTGAACTGAAATAATTTTTAATGCCATGATTATAGTTTTACTTAATATTAAGCATTTCTTGGAACACCTCATTTTATCAGTTTGGTGAAATACATTTGAGGAATATAAATTCATGTAACACAAAAAATTGAAACATTTGAAAAATCAAACATGGACAATTTTCTTACATTCATTAAATGTGTCTATATTCATTGGTATGAATAATCAAGAATGAATAGTTCATGTAGATTATTTTACTTATTCTAGACCACCGTATAGTTCTATTAGGATTATTCTCAGACAAAAAAAAAAAAACCCCTTTCACCTCTTTGTTATATGACCTCAATTCCATCTTCAGTTATCTCAGACCAAGGTGAATCTAAATAATGGGACTGATTTTTCTGGTTGGGAAAATGGTTGCCTGGGTAGGTCAGTTTTAAGTTCCTAGAGTCATTTCTCAGACTTGGGTCAACTTCCCATCTTCATTTTTTGTTTTCTCCTTAACTAAGTACTGGGTACTCTTTATTCTCCTTTTTCTCCCAAATCTGCTACCACTCAATTTGTACTTTGGGATTCCTTTCTCCCCAAACTAATGGTCAAATGAGACAAGATTTACTCTGTGTCCCAAACTGTCTTTCCCCTAACTCAAGGCTCTTACAGTTATAAAGACTCCAAAATTGTAAAAAGGTTCCTCCAAGTTACAACTTTTCTGCTTGATATCTGAATTTTCTACTTTTGCAGTTCAAGCTGACTGACCGTGTTTACCAAGGAAGCTTGAGAGTAAACATAGGGTCCCTTTAAAGTGTCTTCTCTTAGCAGATCATTTGTATTTCTAGCTGGATCTTTACTCCAGTGGCGCCCTATCAATGTCATGTGATGGACATAGAAAATAATGGTGTTTTTATGGCACACATGCCATCACAGAAAAGGCTGTGGTTATTTATGCCTAGTACCCTAGAGCCTAACCTGCTACTCTGAAGAAATAAACACCTTCGGCTGAACTGTTACCTATTTTTCATTGATTTTTTTCCTGATGTTGGGGAGCTAAAATTTAGACAAAGAAGGTGCTTATCTTTGGGTACCTCCTTGGAATGTAAATCTCCTTGGCACTCTTTTTTTTTATACTGTAATACAGAAATTCAGACTACTCCCACAGGTTCATGTTAAGATTTTGGTGCTATCTGCCAAGCAGACATAAATGGAGCAGTAGGATTGTTTCATTTTTCCTACTGAAATATTGCTCTTAACAATTTAAAGTACTTTCCTGTAAACATCAAGACATGATGATGAAAGCCAGGTGTTGGACATACTGTGTTGATGGTGGACAAGAAGTAGGTTCTGTTCTAAATTCTAGTTTTTCCAATTTCATGTGATTACAATTAACTCCAAATATAACAGTGGTTTTTTCTTGTTCGTTTGTTTTTTAAGGCTTAGGGTAGTGAAAGATAAAAATTTGTTGACAACACTGACTATTAGGAGTATAAGTTCTCTTCCCTTTATTCTTAGGATGGCTTGAGTCTTTTTATCCTTTAGATGTCAGTTTAAAGAGAAGGCATTCCACCCTAATTCATGTGAGTGCTCCTCATTCTTTCAGTCCCTTCGTAGGCTTCTAGTCTTTCTTAGAAGTTT
The DNA here is from genome assembly GCF_007474595.2 of Lynx canadensis. Classification (NCBI taxonomy): domain Eukaryota; kingdom Metazoa; phylum Chordata; class Mammalia; order Carnivora; family Felidae; genus Lynx; species Lynx canadensis. The sequence goes on from NC_044314.2 coordinate 45,977,085, forward strand.
ACATATTTACATATTTGTTTCTACTCTGTCAGCCCTATCAGAATATAAACTCCAAGAGAGCAGGTTCCATGTCCACGTTATTCACAGTTGAATCCTAGGTGCCTAGCATAAAGCCTAGCACACAGAATACACCCACATTTGCTTACTCAATGAAATTTAGGACCTTTTGTGAAGAGCATGTATTTGAAACAAATATTTTTTAAAATACACATTTTTCTTAATTTTTCCAGTTTATTAAAAATTTTTTTCTTAACGTTTTTGAGAGAGAGAGAGAGAGCGAGCGAGCAAGGGGAGGGGCAGAGATAAAGGGAGACACAATCTGAAGCAGGTTCCAGACTCTGAGCTCTCACCGCGGAGCCCTGCGAACCCACAAACTGAGAGATCATGACCTGAGCCAAAGTCAGACGCTTAACCCACTGAGCCACCCAGTGCCCCTCCAGTTTATTTTATATGTAAAGGAAGGGCTTGATATTTGAGCCTCATTAGTGTTGGATGACATTTTACATAAACATTTCCTTTGTGTTATATGGAAGTCCAAATTTACAGAATAATTACCTGCCTCGCCCCTCCTCCAGCACATTACCCACATTTGCCTGTGTTCCTGCCATAATTAGAGACCTTTGGGTCCCCCGCCGCCGCACGCATATTTGAAGCCTGACAATTTGGGCCTAATTTACAAGGCATTAAGTATATAATTGTAAAAGAGTGAAGGTGTCCTATCCCAAAACTTAATCCCGAAGATCCAAGTCAGACGAAATCAACGCACTTTTCTGCTAAGGGCTTGTCCCAAGAGGCGAACTACTCTCCTCTGGCTCTCTAGCCAAGTTGGCCGACTGCCCCTGAGTACTGGACACAGCCCTCGTTTCCCGATTCGGGGTCAGGTTTACTTTCGAATTGTTAGGCATGCTTGTGTGTGCGTGCGAGACTGTGAAGTCCGAGGTGCGCCTTTGGGGCGTAGCCGAGCCGTTTAAATCAGCGAATCCGCGTTCACCTAGACCTTGCACACCTCTGCACATCTCGGCAGATGCTCCACGGGTTTGCACGAACTTGAGGGTCTTGACCTTCCTCCTTTCCTCTCCACCGTGCCCGGACAGCCTGGGGCGGCCACTTCTTCCCCGGGGGCGTGGGGTTAAGATGAAGTTGGAAAAACTGAACCAGATCTAGAGCCGAGCGCCGAAACGCACTTGGAGGGAGGCTTCAGCGCGCCGGAGAGAGAGGCAAGTTGCACCCGCGCGAAAGGGGCGGGCCGGCTCGGGCCGCTCGCATTTCCTGTGACAGGGTCTGCCCCAGCCTCTCCTTCTCCCGCGGCGGCGGGACCATTTCCTGAATCGCTGAAGCGGAGGGAGGACTGGGGCGCGGCCCTACCACTAGCTCAAAAGGGAGGGGGGACGGGTCACGAAAGGGGGAAGGACAAGAGGTCTACCTAGAGCAGGGCAGTGCTGCGAGGCAATGCCTCGCTGGTAACGTGCCAAAAGAGGACTTCTATGGTCCGGAGTAACTCCTGTAGGCCAGGCCGGCCGGCTCTTCGTTCGGCGCCGGAGCATCCCCCCTCCCCGCATTCCCGAGGTGGTTCGGCCCGAGAGGCCGGCGTCTCTCCCCCAGTTTGCCGTTCACCCGGAGCGCTCGGGACTTGCCCGTAGTGGTGACGGCGGCAACATGTCTGTTGCGTTCGCAGCCCCGAGGCAGCGAGGCAAGGGGGAGATCACTCCCGCTGCGATTCAGAAGGTGAAGCCTTGTGGGGTCGGGGATGCCAGGCCCATCCTGCCCTTGGGAGCGCCACCCGGGGCCGGCCCGGGAGTCGGCCCGGCCAGGGGCGGAGGCGGGCCTGCTGGGAGGCGGTCGTGTGTGGGAACCCGAGCCGCGGGCTGTGCCTGAGTGGGTGGCGGAAGGCGGCGAACGGGTTCTCCCACGGAGTCCTTCGCGCGTTTGGGCTCTTTCCTACAGGCACAAAAGCCCAAGTAACCGCCGCTGGATTTCTCTAGGGATGGGGCGGCGTTCCGGCGGCGGGGCGCGTGCGCCCGGCGGCAGCGGCCGCGCGGGGAACGGCTGTTTGTCGGAGCCGGCGCCCCCCGCGGCCCCGCGCGTCGCTCCGGAGTTACTTTGGCGTCGCCCCGCCCAGCGCGCCGCGGCTGCTTCGCGCACACCCGATCTCGGGTCGCGGGAGGCCGAGGGGAAGTCGGAGCGCGGGTCGCCGCCCTCCGTTGCGCTGCGCACTCCGGCCGTCTTGGGGAGCTCGCTGGAGAACTTGGAGGGGAGGGGGGACGCTGCAAGAGTCCGAGGGGCGGGCGAAGGAGGGCCCCCTGGACTTCGGGGTTACCCTCGGAGTTCTCCTCTCCCTCCCGGATTCACTCCCTATCCGTGTACATCAGGAGATACTCACTGAGCGCCTACTCTAGGTGCTGAGGCTACGGTGGTGAGCCATGGTCCCTGCCTTCATGGAACTTGGAGTCTAGTGGTGGAGACAATCTGATAATCGTGACCTATTGCAGAAGTCGTGATAAGTAGTCGGGGAGGTGCGTCCCATTTTAGAGGGTAGTGCCTCTGTCGCTGCTGTGTTACTGCCAGTTAGGGACACAAAGGTTCTTTATTGTCCGCTACCCCGTGTTGCCTGTGAGCAAGACAGTAGTCTCAATTTTAGTCAGCCAGACTTTGAAAAGTTACTTTCTAAATCTAGCAGTTTACCTTAAATATTTCAGTTTTGTTGTATACACGGAGATGAGGACGGAAGTTGAAGAAAAATCAACTTTTCGTACCAGTCAGGGCACCGATGTATGCCTAGTAGATTATGTTAATGGGCTTCTGTTCACTGTCAAGTTCTTTCTGGTGTGGCATTTGACATTTGCCCAACTGTTGCTTTATTTTATGAACAAACCCGCTTGTCAGTGCCTGGAGATGCAGTGCATTCATACAGTGCATTGGGCTAAGTCTGCAGGCTGGCAATCAGCTGCAAGTACATACACGAAAAACAGGTTTCTGGAGGGATTCACTTTTTACTTTTATTTTTGGACTGTAGAAGAGTTCTGAGGTTGGTGGGTGGGTTGGTTTTCCAAAAAGAGTTTTTCTTCCATACATCTTAAGATGTTTATTGGTGATTAATTCAGGAGATGCAGATCAATTAGTTTTCATTCTCAGATGAGAAGAGAACATGGATTCCAAATTCAGTGCCTTATTTTACAGTGTGAGGGATTGATGTTAGAAATGAGAAGATATATTCTAATGGTGAAGTTTGTTAGGTTGAGGAATCGACTGAGAAGATATGTTGTGAAATCATTAGACTGGACTAAGGGATTTTAAAGACACATTTTTTTGGCATTCAGTGATTCTATTTAAGAAATAAGTACACTTTTTGGAAGAGGATGTCAGTATTTTTTTTTCCTTTTTTTTTTTTAGTAAGTGAAAATTATTCCTATGCAGGAAGAAAGTCACAATTAATGTGAAATGGATTTTTGTGTTTTTTACTTAAAAGAGATACATTAGATTATTCAGATAGAGTGATTTTGGTATTATGTTATGCTTATTGAATTTGGGAAATGTGGGCCAAGTTCAGGAGGGACATCTACTCCTGTCCCTTGACCTTAAGATAAATCTGAGCCTCTAGAATCATAAGTGCTTTGCAAAGGATTGCAAAGCTGGCACTAAAACTGACTGGCCTTTTCATTGCTACATCAGTATTCTTTCCTCAATGCCACCTTGTTTAGAGGAATTATTTGACCCTTAAATCCAATATTGCTTTGAATTGCTATGAGACTATAGAATGATAAATCGATACGTGCTTTGTTTTTAAACTTTTGGGACGACTTAATTTTAAGGTAAGCTCATAAAGTCTGTAATAAATATTGTACATGCTTATAAATTATCTAGTTGATTATTCCATATTTGGAGAATCATAGAACCATACTGTATAACACAGGGAAACTAGCCAGCTATCTCCTCAAGCCTCATGGGCTGGCGTTTTCATGTATTCATTGTGGGTAAGACGAAATTTTTCGTTACTACTGCAAAACATAAGAATGATGCAAAGTCAGCTTAGACCCTTATCTTTTAGTCAGGACAGGCTAAGGTTTCTATTACAGGCAGTCGAGGTAATAAAATGTTTGAATACAAAAGAAACCTCTTCTGGGCTTCAGGTAATAATTCAAAAGGTGAATAATTGGAATAGAATTATTTAAAAATTGTTGATTAAACATATCATTCCAGAGGTGTAGAATAAGATTGAGAAGACTTGAATGGGTTCAGTTCCTATGAATAAACATTTCTAGAAATCTGAAAGATTTTTGAAAATTTAACATGATGCACTGGATTTACAATAAACTTTTTCTAATTTTATTTCAGATGTTGGATGAAAATAACCATCTTATTCAGTGTATAATGGACTATCAGAATAAAGGAAAGACCTCAGAGTGTTCTCAGTAAGAATGATATGAAAAAATTTTTTGTTTCGTATTTCCGTGTTGGTTAACTTTTTGCTTTTCTTTTTAATAACAGCTTTACTGAGATATAATTCATATACCATGCAATTCACCTGTTTTAAAGTGTACAATTCAAAGCTTGTACTATCTTCATAGAGTTGTATTATTATTCAGTTTTAGAGCATTTTCATCATCTCCAAGAGAACCGTATACCCACTAGCAGTAACTTTCCATTTCCACCTAATCCCTCACCACCTGATAACCACTAATCTGCCTTCTGCCTGTGTAAGATTTACCTATTATGAACATTTCATTTAATGGATGCTACAATATGTGGTCTTTTTTGACTGAGTTCTTTTACTTAGCATGTTTTCCAAGATTCATCCACGTTGAAGTGTACGTGACTACTTCCTTTCTGTCACTGAGTAATTATTCATTGTGTGGTTGGTTATACTATGTTTTATTTATCCATCGGTAGTGGACATTTTCATTTCTTGGCTGTTATGAATAATGCTTCTATGAACGTTCATATACACATTTTAATGACTTCCTGATTTTTACAAAAGAAAAATTTGTTCTTTGGGATGCAGTGGGTATCTTTCTTTCTCTTTTTAAAGGTATCTTGCATTGTAAAATAATGACTTCAAATTTGTGTGTTGCCTGATCAGTGGAAAAGTTAGATCTTCACATGTATAGAATAGTTACCATCCATATATGTGGTTAAGAAAGCAAAGCAATAGAGAATTGGTTATCATTCATAAGAACCAAACTTGTTACTTTGAAGTGATGTGTTGGAAATAAATGGTATCCTTAATAGAATCTGATGTAGTGGAGCAAGTTGAATATTTTATCAAAAGTCTCTAGAAGGGGCTCCTAGGTGTCTCAGTAGGTTGGGCATCTGACTTTGGCTCAGGTCATGACCTTGTGGTTCTTGAGTTCAAGCCCCTTGTCGGCCTTTGTGCTGACGGTTCAGAGCCTGGAGCCTGCTTCAGATTATGTGTCTCCCTCTCTCGCTACCCCTCCCCCACTCTCTCTCTCTCTTTCAAAAATAAATAAACATTAAAAAATTTTTTTAAAAAGTCTCTAGAATACCACTGTCCAGTAGAAATATATTGCAAACCACAAATGCAATTTTACATTTGCTGGTAAGACACATTAAACAAGTAAGAAGAAACAAGAGAAATTAATTTTAATAACATTTTACTTAACCCATTATTTCCAAAATTCTATCACTTCAGTACATAATCAGTATAAATATATTATTATTATTAATTTTTTTTTTCCAACGTTTATTTATTTTTAAGATAGAGAGAGACAGAGCATGAACGGGGGAGGGGCAGAGAGAGAGGGAGACACAGAATCGGAAACAGGCTCCAGGCTCTGAGCCATCAGCCCAGAGCCCGACGCGGGGCTCGAACTCCCGGACCGCGAGATCGTGACCTGGCTGAAGTCGGACGCTCAACCGACTGCGCCACCCAGGCGCCCCTATTATTAATTTTTTTAAAGTTTGTTTCTTTTGAGAGCGAGAGAGCATGAGCAGGGGATGGGCAGAGACAGAGGGGGAGAGAGAATCCCAAGCAGACTTTGTGCTGTCAGTGCAGAGCCTGATGAGGGGCTCGAACTCACATGTGAGATCATGACCTGAGCCGAAATTAAGAGTTGGACACATGACTGATGGAGCTACCCAACGTACCCAAGCTACCCAATATATACCCAATATATATACCCGGTATATATTGAGATAGTTTACACTCTTGTTTGTATCTAGTTTTTTGAAATCTCTTGTAAGTCTTACTCTAAAATGTCATTTTGAACCAGCCACATTTCATTCTACCTGGTGACTGCTTTGTTGGACAACACAGCTGTAGAATATTTTATTCTCACCATAGTTTTGTGACATCTGTCTTTCCTGGAGATCTCACTGGTCTGTTCCCAAGTAGATTTTCCCAACAGCCCTGGCTCTTGGCTCTGCATGGGCCTTCCTGCTGTGCTGGACTTTTGCTATCCCTTTATTCATGCTTTATCTAATTTTGAGTCTCTCATGGTTGCTTTGTCTTTTTCCTTTCTGTTTAACATTTTTGAAATGAAAAAGTCATGTAAAAAGTCATTGTAGAAAGGACATCATAGGGTGTAAAAGTCTATAGAGGTTAAAGCAAGTCACAGTTTACTTTTCATTCTTAGGCTTCTCTCCTTTCCACAGGGGTAACTACTTTTAATGGTTTAGTACCTGTCCTTCCAAACATTTTTTGTGCATTTGCACGAAGTGCACTATTTTTTTTTAACGTTTATTTATTTTTGAGACAGAGAGAGACAGAGCATGAACAGGGGAGGGGCAGAGAGAGAGGGAGACACAGAATCAGAAACAGGCTCCAGGCTCTGAGCTGTCAGCACAGAGCCCCATGCGGGGCTCGAACTCACGGACCGTGAGATCATGACCTGAGCTGAAGTCGGACGCTTAACTGACTGAGCCACCCAGGCGCCCCCAAAGTGCACTATTTTTAATGGGTTAGAATTTTCTAAATGGAATGGCTGGGTCAGAGACCATCCCTAATAGCCAAATTACCCTGCAAAAAGATTGTATTCGTTTGCTTTCTCCTAGCCAGGTTTCAGAGGCTTGGTTTTCAACACCCTCTGCCAGCACTGGATATTAGTCATCTTTCAAAAAATTTTGCACATCTGATTGGTGAAAAGGGGTATTTTTTTCTAAAAATTTTTATTTTGAAATAATTTAACTCTTAGAAAAAAAGTTTTAAGAACAGTGTAAGAAATTCCTTATGCCCATCACTGAAATGCCTTATGCCCATCACTGAAATTCCTTAAATGTTAACATATTATCTTACTTGCCTTACTACTCATTCTCCCCCCCCATATCATTCATTTCTTCTCCATATCGTTTCTCTGAAATATTTGAGAATAAGTTGCAGCCATGATTCTCTTATCTTTAACTACCTCAGTGTGTATTTTATAAAAACAGACACAAATACTTAATCAGAGTATAGTCGTTAAAATTAAGAATGCAATACTATTACCTAAACTTCAGACCTGTTTAAAATTTTGCCGATTGTCCCATTAGTATATATATTTTTTTGGTCTAGGATCCAGTGCAGGATCAGATGTTTAATTTAATTGTCACATGCCTTAAGTATTTGATCTGGAACCAGTCTTCAATCTGTTATTGTTCATGTTGTTGATGTTGTTGAAGCGTACATAGCAGTTATTTTGTGGAATGTCCCTCATTTTGGGTTTGACTGGTGTTTTCCTTGGTTAGATTCATGTTACGCACTTTTGGCAGGAGCATCACAGAAATGATGTGGTGTCCTTTTCAGGGTATTCTTAAGTAGCCATATGAATGGGAGCCATGGGAATAAGAATTTCCTCCCAGTATTTGTGAGAATTTTAATCAATTAGGATGATGCCAGTTTCTCCACTGTGAAGTTATTATTTTTTTCTTTATAATTCATATGTGTATCTTGTTGGGGAGATACCTTGAGACGCACACAAGCTGTTTCATACTTTCCCTTTCTTTCCTCTCATTTTCACACATTAATTTTAGCACCCACCATGCAAGGATTCTTGATTGAAACAGTTATTACTGTGGTGGTTGCCAAATGGTGACTAAGTCCATCATTCCTTCTACATTTATTTGAAATCCCATTTTAAGAAAAAATTTCTCGTTTCCTGCCTCCATTCATTCGTTTATATCTGAATGGACTTATGGGTTCTTAACTGTATTCTTTAGGTTATATGTAATTCTATTTTCTTTCTTAAATTGTTTCTGATGTTGGCCACTAGAACCCCTCAAGATGGCCTCTTGGTAAGCATCCATTATTTTTTGAGCATTTTCTTATTTTCTTGCACTCCAAAATGTTCTAGGCTCATCTTGTACTTTTTCCTTTTCCAGTTTGGCATCACCCATTTCTTCAAAGCCCTGATTGTATTTTAGAGAATGATATTTAGAAACTTAAGTCTGAGTACTAGGATATTTTATTTTCTAGTCACTTGTACGTTTTGTATTTTATATGACCATTTTCATTACTTTATGTATGTTGTTTCATATCTGTTTATATTTCCAAATATTCTTTTCTTTAAGATTTTATTTTTAATTAATCTCTACACCCAATGTGGGGGCTGAAACCTGTAACTCCAAGATCAAGGGTCACATGCTTTTCTGACTGATCCAGCCAGGTGCCCTTATTTCAAAATGTTCTTTAAAAAATAATTAGCTGATCTATTTCCTTAGTTTAACTATGGATAGTAATCAGTAGGAAGGAGTTCGCTACCTCAGATCAGCCATGGGATAATAAAAGTTGACAGGTTCTGATTAGAATACTTATTTTCACGTATGGCTTTTTATTTATTTATTTTTTTTTAAAATTTTTTTTTTCAACGTTTATTTATTTTTGGGACAGAGAGAGACAGAGCATGAACAGGGGAGGGGCAGAGAGAGAGGGAGACACAGAATCGGAAACAGGCTCCAGGCTCTGAGCCATCAGCCCAGAGCCTGAGGCGGGGCTCGAACTCACGGACCGCGAGATCGTGACCTGGCTGAAGTCAGACGCTTAACCGACTGCGCCACCCAGGCGCCCCTCACGCACCCCTCATGTACCCCTCACGTACCCCTCACGTATGGCTTTTTAAACTGCCAGATAGCCAAGGGATTTTGTGGTATAGGACTGATTGAGTTTCTTAAAGGACCCAGCTATACATGACATGGATGGGAAGTGTTGATCTAGAATCAAATTTTCCAACTTGAGTCAGCAAAAGTTTATACTGTTTTGTTCTTTATGTTCTCAGCTTTTTTGTGTATAATGATAATTCCCCCTTCTTTGCATATTGGAATAGAGCTCATTTTCTCATGTATTTTGTGCAGATGGGGCTTAAATTGATTTAGATAGTCTTATACTTTGCTCTTCCTGATAGATTTAATTTCATTCTTAGAGTTCTTTAGTCTTTCTTTTTCAATTTGTTAGTGTTGTTTTGTGAGTGAAGAGAAAAAAATTCCTTGTCTCAACCTTAAATGTTCTTTTTTCTTGCATTGGGAAAAGGAAAAGGAAAATGAAGAGGAAATGAATAAATGACAGGCATCTGGGAATTGGTAGTTCAGTTTTAATTAAACAATTCCTTAAGATGTGATAACTTTGAAACTTTTTAAAATATAAAATAACCTTATTTTTATGAAAGCAGCATATGAATTGTAGAAAATTAAAAAACACAGATAACATAAAAATGAGATCGCAAATACTGTATTCTCACCACCTAAAGATTTTTCACCAGTAGCATGTTTGTATATATTGCTGTATTTTTATCTACATACACACACACACAGTCATGGTACACTGAATAAAATTAGTAAATCACTTATGGAGCTCATATGCACAGGTTCTCTTCTCTTTAAATTCTGATAACATACGTGTGAGAATGTATTAAATGTATTATTATTATTATTGCTCTATGGTAGTGTTTGATTTGAGCATTTTCTATATCAACTTCTATATTTACTTAAATCAGCCCTTATTTTTTTGTATTTTGTCATGGGTGCAACTTTCAGAGGGTCCTGTAAGTGGTTTTCATGCAAAAATTTTGTAATAATCATTATGTAAAAGAGTTTAGTTTTAAATCTCCAGTATGGAAGATAACTTTTATTCTATAAATTATATTTCTATTATAAATACTATCTTCATAGTTTCTTGGTGAAGGTTTTTTGTTAAAAAGGAGATCTGACTTTCTCGGACTTTTTAATTACATAAATAAATTTAACAGTGGTTATTTTATGTTGTTCAAGATAATTGGTGGAGTGGTTCTTAGTGGAATCTTTGGGAAGTGTAACTGCCTCTCATGGAATAGGTTCACAATTACGGGTGTACTGGAATGTCTGTGAGTGTGTAGTAGGAAGTTACCATCATCCAGTGTAAAATGTTGAAATGTTTATATCTGCCCTTATCACCACTCAATTTTCTTTTGTTAATGTAGACTGTTCTAGAGATAATAAGCATGTACATTAAAGTAATACTAATTCAGTGATAAATGTAATAGTGTTTGAAGTTTAGGAAAATGTTTCTTTAGTATTTATAGAAGAATCTGCTTTTTATTATCCTTTCATTGGGGTCAGCTGAAGCCAAATTCTTCTGGAATATTTGTTTATTGCTTTTTGGGTGACATATACACAAACTTAGAATGTGTATATATACTACCTTTTCATTACTGTTCATCTTTGAGTCTTGAATGATGTTAGAAAAAGCTTATTAGATGAATGCTGTAAAAATAATGCGGTTTTACAAAAAAGAAAACCTACTGAATATTGGTAAGATACCTTATATTAAGTAAAAAGATTTAGGGCTATTGGGACAATTGGAGTAATTTGAATGGGTTCTGTGGATTAGATGATATTACTGTCCTAATTAATTAATTAATTAATTAATATAAATTATCAGTTAATTAATATCAACATTAATTTGTTGTACTGTGGTTGTATATGAGAATTTCCTTGTTTTGGGGAAGTTGACACTGAAGTGTCAGAAGTATTATGTTTGTAATTGATTCTCAGAAGGTTTTGAAAAAAGTATGTGTGTGCTTGCATGTGTGTGTATATTGGTGTGTGTTTAGATATGGAGGAAGACGTGAAATGCCAATGATTGGGGAGTATGGGAGAAAGATATTTGGGAGTTTTTTATACTATTCTTAAAACTGTAAGTTTAAAATGATTTCAAAATTGAACGTTAAAAAGATTTAGGTTGGGGAAATGGCTTACAAATTAAGGTACTCCATAATAGATGCTCTATTTATAGATATTTAGAACCATAAGGGACTTTGGAGATCTACTTTAACTCTCTCATTATCTTACAAATGAGGCTTTAAGACCTTGGCAGATTAGATTTAACAGTATTTTAACATTGACTTGTTAAGGACTAATCAGCATGACTAACATTTTTCCTTAAAGGGTTAGTTAGAGGAAACCATAGTCCCTTAGTAAGGTTTGTTATTTTTATTTTTGCAGGGTGGTCAGCAAATCTCATATCTGAATATATTAAAGCCATATTAATACTCAGAGAAGAAAAGAAAGACTTCATGGAGTAGACTTTGAAATGGGTTATATGTTCTAATTAAAAATGGCAAGATTTGGGAACCCTGTATCTTAAATTCCATTCAAGAGCTCTACAGAATAATGAAATAGTTCCAGCTAGTGGTGCCTGTTAGTGCTGTTGTAAGAATTTTGACAACATAATTAACCATTGTGAATAGATCAGTACAATTTAATCATTTCTGGTCCTTATAACAAACATTATATGCTTTCTGATTGAGCAACATAGGGTAATATGTGAGGAGAAGCATTAACAGCCTAAATTATTTTTAAGCAAGAATATCAAAAACAAAAGGAAACAAAGGAACTTTGGGAAGTGTTGGGTATGTCTATTATCTTGATTTGTGATGATGGTAGTCACAGGTGTTTGTATATGTCCAAATTCATCAAATTGTACAAATTAAATATGTGTTTCTTTGTATTTTAGTTATACCTCAATAAATTTGTAAAAAAAAAAAAAAAAAAAAAATTAAGAGCATAAACCTGTCAGGAAAATTTAAGGTAATTGAGAAATAAGGTTTTTTTTCTCTAATAAGAAAAAAGTAGTGAAACCAGTTCTAATAGAAAAAAATAATGCAGCAAAAACTTTACTAGGATTCCTTATATAGCGTCTAGAGAATGACTTCATCTGGGATCTGTATTAGAAGACTTTATTTAGCTGAATAAAGTTCTTTTATCTTATTTTTATTATTTTAACTTGTATTTAATGTTTCTCAGTTTCTAAAACAGCCTGACAGTTTGGTATAGGATTCAAGTTTATATTTGGAGGGTTGACGAACACTAGTAACTGGATCATTACTAATTTGCAGAAGGTTAGCAAAACCAATTCATAAGATCACAATGAACATGTTTAACCACTTCATTGCAGTAGTGAGAATTTGCTGTATTTTTAAAAGTAAATTCTTAGTGGTATTGGTGTCCTGTTATTTTGTTTCATATATACATGTATGTAATTATTTTGTCTCATACATACATATATGAATATGTATATATGTAATTGAAGACACCTGTTCATTGTCTTCTCTATATGCTGAGCCCCAATAGATGGGCAGTATAACTGTAGCAGGCATAAACTATTGGTCACTGCTGCAGGAGAAGAAAAAATTGTGTGGTTCCTACCTCTTTTTTGACATTTTTAGCAGAGCGTGTTGCCTATACTTGGCTTTGAAGTTTTTGGCAACATGAAAATGGCAGAGGGAAGGGAATAAACATACCAGTTTTGTTGAATTCTTTCATTCTAGGTCTCTTTTTTAAAAGCATATGTACTATGTGTAGAGCCAGTAAATTTCTCAGTAATTCCATTTACTAAGCTGTACAACATTAATATTGTACATGTTACTAACTTTTCTGAACCTCAGTTGCCTCATCTGTGAAATGGAGAAAATATGAACTTTTACCTCATAGTGTTAGTTTAAGGACTAGATAAAATATATAGATATATAAGACAACTATAACAGTATCTAGCAAATGGTAAGATCTGTGTTTATTATTATCTTTGAATGTATTTATTATTTGGAATTATTTTGCAGAGGAACTAGGAAAAATTGAAGTGCTATTGATGTTCAGGTAACATAAATCTTTTATTAAACTCGAGAAATAATTAGAATGCTATTTGTATTTAAGCAGATAGGAAGAAAATTATTTTTAATATTGATATTTGTTTTGTTTTAATAGGTATCAGCAAATGTTGCATACGAACTTGGTCTACCTTGCTACAATAGCAGATTCTAATCAAAATATGCAGTCTCTTTTACCAGCAGTAAGTACCTTTAAAATAGTGTAAAGTAGACCATCTTTATAGAGTTATGTATAGTATAACACATTTTTGTTTAGTGATTTTTAAGTATTGTTTAGTAAATCCTGCCCTCTGAGAACATGAGGGTATTCTTCTATTTGTTCTAAAAGCTTTATTGTTTTGCTTTCGTATTTAATTTGAATTAATTCACCTGGAATTGATTCCCTCCCTGAAAAAGTTATACCCATCCATCCATTCACCCACATACCCACTTGCCTACCAATTTATTTATTTAATTTGTAATTGCACAAATCATTTATGAATAAGTTTATAGTATTTCAAAGCAAATCCCAGGCATCCTATGCTTTTGCTGGTAAATACTTCAGTATGCATCTATGGCAGAGAAGAACCCTAGTTCCACCCAACAAGATTAATCAAAATTCCTTACTTTTTATTATAGCCGGCCTATCTTCAAGTTTCACTGATTATCTTAAAAACATCCAAATGTTTTTTTCTTAATTTATTTAATTTTTTATTTTTTAAAATTTACATCCAAATTAGCATATAGTGCAACAATGATTTCAGGAGTAGATTCCTTAGTGCCCCTTACCCATTTAGCCCATCCGCCCTCCCACAACCCCTCCAGTAACCTTCTGTTTGTTTTCTGTATTTATGAGTCTCTTCTGTTTTGTACCCCTCCCTCTTTTTATATTATGTTTGTTTCCCATCCTTTATGTTCATCTGTTCTGTCTCTTAAAGTCCTCATATAAGTGAAGTCATATGATTTTTGTCTTTCTCTGACTGACTAATTTCACTTAGCATAATACCCTCCAGTTCCATCCACGTAGTTGCAAATGGCAAGATTTCCTTCTTTTTGATTGCCAAGTAATACTCCATTGTATATATACACACCACCTCTTCTTTATCCATTCATCCATCGATGGACATTTGGGCTCTTTCCATACTTTGGCTATTGTTGATAGTGCTGCTATAAACATGGGGGTGCATGTGTCCCTTCGAAACAGCACACCTGTATCCTGTGGATAAATGCCTAGTAGTGCAATTGCTGGGTCGTAGGGTAGTTCTATTTTTAGTTTTTTGAGGAACCACCATACTGTTTTCCAGAGTGGCTGCACCAGCTTGCATTCCCCAAAACATACAAATGTTTTAGTGATTGTTTGCCGCAGAATCCAAACAAGGTCCACGTGTTGCATTGGTTTGATATGTGTCCTAAGTCTCTTTTAATCTATATCAGTTTATCTTTTTTATTCTCCATTTATTTGTTGAAGAAACTGGGTCGCATATTTTGTAGCTTCTCACATTCTGGATTTGGCTGATTGTATCCTCATGGTCCTTTAACATGTTCTTCCATTTCATCTCTTATTTCCTACAAACTGAAAATTGGGTAGGGAGGCTTGATGAGGGTTAGGTTTAGTTTTGTGTTAGGAATATTTCATTGATGGTGCTGTGTATTATCTATTGTATCACATCAGGAGGAACATTTTGGTTGTTCCATTTTTAGTAATGTTAAGATTGATCAATGAGTACAGCCTGATCAATCTATTATAAAGTTCTCCATCAACTATTCCCTTAATGGTTTTAGCTGTCATTGATGCTTGTTGATCAGATCTGTTATTTTATTTTGGGATCACAGAATGATGAATTTCTAATTGTACAGTTCCTCTTACATTTATTAGCTGTACTTCTTTTAAAAAGAAAAACTTCCTTTCATTAAGTATTTGATTATCCTGAAATAGTCCCTATATGAGAATCATGATAAAGGCTGGTTTCTATCCTCTTATCAATTTTTAGAGTAACCAGTTGGCCCCTGGTAATCTGTGAAAGTGACCAGTGATTTTTTTTTTTTTATTATTGTCATCTAAACGTACAGGTTTTTATATTTTTAATGGGTTTAAGTCCATTGCAGTCATTCTTTATGACACTTCAAGTTATCTCATCTTTGGTCAGTGATCCCCTCTTCATTTGGCTCTTGTGTCCTTCTGACATGATTCCGGTATTCTTGTATAGCTTCTTTTCTTTTAGGAATTGGGAGAGCTATCAGGCTGACTATTTCTGCCCAAGAGTTATTCTGCCTCAGCCATTTATTCAAGCAGTACTTTTTCAATGGGAACTGATATTTAGAGACCACAATTTATAGATGTTTGGGACATTTATTATTACTGGGTTTTTGTTTTTCTAGGTATTTTTGGTGGACAGAACTAGTAAACACGTTTTTTAGAAAAAGAAATAAAGTATTGAATTAGTGATATTTCCCTTCAGGAAAGGTTTTTTAGTTAGCTTTGATTTTATGTATTATCTTTTCTGTCTTATTCTAAAAATCTTGGTACCTTAATGATATTATTATAGTTATTTGGTTTATGCTACTACACATATAAAGTAATTTCGGTATAACAATACCAAGGTTGCCACTAACAATAAGGTGCTCATCCTCAAGATATATTCCACTAGGAATAGATAATCAATAAATTTCTTTTTGAATCAGAAGTAATTTATGTAATTATTATTATGGACTTGATTACCAGCTAGGTAGAATTTATTTTTGTGAATGGTATGAGGAATGGATTTTATTTCATTTGTTTCCATTTGGATAGATCTCTGTCCCAGCATTATCTATTGGAAAAACAAAACAAAATAACCTTTCTCTATTTTGTTATGCCACCTATATCATATATCAGGTGTCCATATATGTGTGGGTCTTGGATCTCTATTCCATCCCATTGGTCTGTTTTTATAAAGTCCACTATCTTGTCACACTTGTCATAGTCTAATAAATCTTGATGTATGTTAGAAAACTTCTTACTCCTTGTGTTTTTCAAGAATACCTTGGCTGTTGGTCCTTTGCATTTCCATATATGCTTAAACATCACCATTTCCAACATAATCCTGTTGTGATTTTCACTGAGATTACCTTGACTCTAAATAAATTTGGGGAGAATTTATATCTTTACAATATTGAGGCTTTCAAATCATGATCATTGCACGTAGTTTTATTTATTTTGTCCTTTAAATATCTTTCAGTGGAGTTTTAAGATTTTCTCTGCAGAGGATTTGCATATCTCTCATTGGACTTACTGCTAGGCACTTCATATTTTTTGAGGCTATTTTAAGAGTCTTTGTTTTTTAAGTTTTCTAACTGCATTTGCTATTTACATGGAAATGCAATTGATGCTGAATTTCACAGTCTTGTTCAGTTCTTATTTCTAGCAGTTTTTCCGTAGATGCCTTCTGTTTTCTGTATTCACGAACATATTTGTGAATAATGAGTTTTGTTTCTTTCTTGCCAATCCTTACACCTTTTATTTCTTTCTCTTGCCTTACTTCTCTGGCTAGGACCTCCACTACATTCCTGAATAGAAGTGGTGATAGAGGACATCCTTATCTTGTTCCTGATCACAAAGGGAAAGCTTTCACTGTTTGACCATTAAGTATGATGTTTGCTGTAGTTTTTTTGTAGATGCCTGTCATCAGATTAAGGAAGTTCCCTTCTGTTTCTGTTGTACTGAGTTATATGTTGAATGGATGTTAAATTTTATTAAATACTTTTATTGCACCTAATGAGATGGCCATAAATTTTTTCTTCTTTAATCTGTTAATGTGGTGAATTACATTGATTTACTTTTTAATGTGTAGTAAATCTTGCCTTCTTGTAATTAACCTGCTTTTCATGACCCACTTGGTAATAATGGTCTTTGGTTTGGTTTGGTTTGGTCCTGGTCTCTTAAAAAAAATTGCTGTATTCAGTTTGTTAAAATTTTGATCAAGATTTTTATGTCTTTGTTCTTGAGTGTAATTGATCTTTAATTTTCCTTTCTTACAATGCATTTGTCTGGGTTTTATTTTGAGGTTATGTTGGCATTATAAAATGAGCTGGAGAATTTTCCTACTTTTTCTTATCTGGGATATTTTGCATGATAGAGCTACTGTTTCTTAAATGATTGGTGTAATTCTTTAGAAAAACCATCTGGATCTGGAGTTTTCTTTGCGAGAAAGCTTTTGTTTACTAACTCAATTTCTTTGTTGGTTATAGGACAGTTGATAACTTCCATATTTTATGAGTTGCCTATTTTGGTAAATTGTGCTGTTTAGCATTTACTAAGTTTCAAATTTATTGGCATAAAGTTCATGAAATAATCTTATCTTTCCAATATCCTCAGCGTCTGTGGTGATATTTTCTTTTTTATTTTTAACATAATTTATTAATGCTTTCTCTTTTAAAATGTTTTTGATCACACTTGCCAGTTGTTTTTACCTTTTTTTTTTGTTTTTAAGTCTTTTCAAAGAATCACTTTTTTGTTCTCAACCCCATTATACTTAAAAATTATTGAGGACTCTGAAGAACTTTATATAGGTTATATATGTTGATATATTTGTAAATTTTCCTCAGTTTTTTAATTAAGACAGAAATTAAAAATTTTTTTATGTTTTATTTTATTTTTGAGAGAGAGAGAGAGACAGAATGTGAGCGGGGGTGGGGCAGAGAGAGAGAGGGAGACACAGAATCCGAAGCAGGCTCCAGGCTCTGAGCTGTCAGCACAGAGCTGGATGTGGGGCTCAGACTCATGAAACACTAGATTATGAGCTGAGCCACAGTCAGGTGCTTAATCGACTGAGCCACCCGTGCAGCCCAGGAAATTTTTTTTTTTTAACATTTATTTATTTTGAGAGAGAGAGAGAGGGAGCGCGCATGCGCACGTGTGAGAAAGAGCAAGTAGAGTAGGGGCAGAAAGAGGGAGAGAGAGAGAGAATCCCAAGCAGGCTTTGTACTGATAGCTGGGAGCCCAATGTGGGGTTTGGTCTCATAAAGTAGGAGATCATGACCTGAGCTGAAATCAAGAGTGGGACGCTTAACCTACTGAGCTACCCAAGTGCCCCAAGACAGAAACATTTTTAATTTTAGGAGTTCATTTAAATTGAATAATAATAAACCCACTGCATGTTAATACAAATAACATTCTTTAAAGGAAAAATAACTATATCTTTTAGAACAGATTTAGTGAGCTATGAATAGCATTGTTTAATAATATTGCAAATTTCTTTTAAATGTTTGACTTAACAGAAAATAGCTGTATTCTCTTCACTACTTTTTTTTAAAGTTTTTTTTAAATGTTTATTTATTTTGAGAGAGAGAGAGAAAGAGAGAGATCACCTGCACTCTCTATGGAGAGGCAGAGAGGGAGAGAGAGTATTCCAAGCAGGCTCCACACCACCAGTGCAGAGCCCGATGCGGGGCTTGAACTCACAAAGCTGTGAGATTATGACCTGAGCCGAGATCAAGAGTCTGATGCTTAACTGAGTGAGCCACCCAGACACCCCTCTTACCTATTTCTGAATTCCATCTAGTGTAATATGTTTTGGTTGAAATAAAATAAAATTTAATCTCTCACTCAGATACAGAATCAGAAAAGGGAAGACTGTTTTAATAGCCTTTTCAGATTGTTGTACAATAATCTTCTTTGATAGTATGGAGGATCTCAACAAGTGTTTTTTCTAAAGGTTGTTTTCAGTATGGAATCTGAAACCGTATCAATAGAATTTTCTTATTCTGGTACATTAAAGTTATGGGTCTGCCCTGCATTTTGCATTTTGGATGTATCTTCTAATCATGCATAATTTTGTAATATGCTTTGGTCATTTGGAAAATGTAAGTGCATTGAGTTATGTACAACTTCTAAATATTGACATATGATACCAAAACCCACATTTGATATCTCCACCAGTCTCATCAAAAGTAAGCATTGGGAAGCTGTCAAACTGAAGACAGTAGATACAAGTTTGCCAAATTCCCATTTCTTTTTTTGTTTTAATTTTTTTTTTAATGTTTATTTATTTTTGGAGGGCCTGGGTGGCTCAGTCGGTTGAGCGTCCATCTTCAGCTCAGGTCATGATCTCACAGTTCGTGAGTTCAAGCCCCTTGTCGGGCTCTGTGCTGATGGCTCAGAGCCTGGAGCCTGCTTCGGATTCTGTGTCTCCCTCTCTCTCTGCCCCTCCCCCACTTGTGCTCTGTCTCTGAAAAATAAATAAATGTAAAAAAATGTAAAAAAAATAAATAAAATGTTTATTTTTGAGAGAGAGAGAGAGAGAGAGAGAGAGCATGAGCAGGGGAGGGACAGAGAGAGGGAGACAGAATCCGAAGTAGGCTCCAGGCTCTGAGCCGTCAGCACAAAGCCCGACACGGGTCTCGAATCCACGAGCTGTGAGATCATGGCCTGAGCTGAAGTCGGACGCCTAACTGACTGAGCCACTCAGGCGCCCCACCAAGTTCTCATTTCTTGCTTGAAAAGTCGAGTTTATCATTGGCAGCAAATGCTGTCAGTTGCTTTCCAGGCTCACTGTGTTGATTTTTGAGCAAATGTCTGCCAGATACCAAGCCTGGATAAGTATAGTTTAAACGTCCAGCAGTTTTTCTTTCAAGTAAAAATGGTATTCCATGAAAATGCCTGTATCAGCAAGCAACTCAGTGACAGGGTGCTTTTATCTTACTTTGATTTGCAGCAGATATATTTATTATTTTTTCATTTTGTCACAGAATATTTAACTGACATGGAGAATTTAATAAATGAGTACTTTTTACTTCTTCATCAAGCACATTCTTAAGTGAAAATGACTTTTTCTTTTTTATTTTAACTGTTAGTCTGTGGTAATCAATAATACAGTGATTTACTCTAGAGTTTGGTGCCTTGATTCATTCTAAGGCTCTTGGAGTTACGTCCACTTTTTTACTTTTGCACCATTGTTGTAAATATCAGCATAGCATAAAAATATTGTTATGGAAATCGTTTTGACCTTTTAGACTCTAAAAGAGTCTGGAGAACCACATTTTGTGAACTGTTGCTCTTTTGTATATTTTTGATTATGATTAATTTCTGATCTTTATTTCCTTTTGCTGTATTTTGCTTTTCTTATTTCTGAGTTTTGAGATGAATGCCTACTTTATCAGTTTTCATTTTTTAATGCTAATAATATGCATTTAAGGGCATACATTTCTAATAGTGTGAATATGTAGTATATTCATATTTATTCGGTTTCAAATAGCTTCTAATTTCCAGTGTTATTTCTTCTTTTTTTTTTTTTTTTTAATTTTTTTTTTCAACGTTTATTTATTTTTGGGACAGAGAGAGACAGAGCATGAACGGGGGAGGGGCAGAGAGAGAGGGAGACACAGAATCAGAAACAGGCTCCAGGCTCTGAGCCATCAGCCCAGAGCCTGACGCGGGGCTCGAACTCACGGACCGCGAGATCGTGACCTGGCTGAAGTCGGACGCTCAACCGACTGCGCCACCCAGGCGCCCCATTTTCTTCTTTAAACATGGGTTGACAAATACATTTTTTTAGTTTTGAGACATAATGGCATTTTATCATTTTCTTTTTATTAATGATTTCTGGCTTTGTTGCATTGTGGTTATGTAACATTTTGTATGATTTAGTTCTCTGGAATTCTTTGAGATTTGTTTTATGGTGCAGTGTATGGTCAGTTTTTGTAAGTGTTCCGTGTGTAGTTAAAAAGAATGTGTGGTCCTTTGTCCCTGAATGCAGAGGCCTGTATATGTTTACTGGGTCAAATGTGGTGATCTTGTTTGAATCTTCTATAGCCTTAGTGATTTTTTTTTTTTTTAACTTTTCTGATACTTCGTTTATTCTATCAGTTATTGAGAGATGTATGCTTAAAATGTATAATTGTGGATTGTTCTTTTTTCTTTGTAACTCTTCCAAGTTTTTGTTTAACACAACATTTTGAGGCATTGTTAGCAAGTGCATATATATTTTAAAATGTTACAGCTCTGTGGTTCTTTGTAACATATCATTATGAAATAATTTCCTTCTTTATGTCTAATAATGCATCTTGCCTTAATGTCTGCTTATCTGAGATTCATGTAGCTCAGTTGGTTTTCTTTAGTGTTTGCATAGTATATTCACCTTTCCATTCCCTTGTGTTAGAGATAATGTGTTTTATGAATGGCATGTAGATTTTAAAAAATAGTTCATTCTAGCAATCTTTTAATTTGGAACATTAAATCCACCCGTTTATATTGAATGTGATCGCTCACGTTTCTGAGTTCAAAGCTATCATCATTCAGTGTACTTTCTGTTTGTCTCCTTTGTTGTATGTTCCTTTTTTTCTTTTCTTTTGTCTTCTAATTATTTTTTTTTATTCCTTTTTTTCTCTTCTAAGTTGGAAATCATACATATATATACTTAATATTCCTTCGGTGGTTACTATACAGCTGGTAGTGTGCATCCCAGATCACGGACCCTTGGATGTTTTATTTCTGTTCATTCCTCATGACTCATTCATTGTTGTCATGCACTTTAAATCTCTACATGATTACTCACAAGTGATTCTTACTACTGTTTTTATTTTTAGTTAGTATTCATTAGAGTTATCATCATTGTTACCATTTCTGATACTTTTTATTTCTCCCTTCATTTACAACCTTTTTTCTCTGATCATTCTCTTTTTCCTCCCTAAAGCACATATTTTAGTATTTTCATTTGGACTGGTTTGCTGGCGACAAATACCTTCAGGTTTGTTGTTGTTTGAAAATGCCTTTATTTCAATTTCCCCATCATTTTTAAGCAGTGTTTTTGCCAGGACAGATTATTGTTTTCTGGCTTGTATGTATTGGAAATTTAGTTGTTAGTGTTACTATTTTGAAGGGAATCTATTTTCTCTGTGTTGAAGATTTTTTGCTTCATCTGGAGTTTTCTGAAGTTTTACTGTCCTATCTGTAGGTGTGGATTTCTTTTATTTATCCTGCTTGCTGTGTGTTGAGATTTCTGAAATCTGTGAATTGCTATCTTTTATCATTTTTAGGAAATTATCAGTTGGCTTTGTAGATTGTGAACGTGCCTGTGGCAAATGAACCCCTCCTAAGTTTGGGCCCACTTCTCTGGATTTCCTTTCTTCTTTTGAACTTGGCCTGATCATTTTTTACTACCTTGTCTGCTCTTCTATATCTTCAAACATATTATTTTTTTTTAAATTTTTTTTTAACGTTTATTTATTTTTGAGACAGAGAGAGACAGAGCATGAGCGGGGGAGGGGCAGAGAGAGAGAGGGAGACACAGAATCGGAAGCAGGCTCCAGGCTCTGAGCCATCAGCCCAGAGCCTGACGCGGGGCTCGAACTCACGGACTGCGAGATCGTGACCTGAGCTGAAGTCGAACACTTAACTGACTGAGCCACCCAGGCGCCCCTCAAACATATTTTTAAAGTATCTTTCCATTTTTTTTTTCATTGTTCTCAGTGGAGTTGTTTGAATGTCCTAGTTTATCATTACCTTAGATCAGTCCTTTAAGTATTAGAATTGTATTCTGTTTTGCTGTCCATAGAATAACTAATAGAATATTAGTTACTTTTATGGCTACTCAAATATAACTGTTTGTTTGGAGAGAGAACAGACACTTGCAGAATGACTACTATGCATTGAGTCCTTCAGAACTTTTATTTCATCTTCAGAAGGCTTTTGGATATTAGTCCCATTCTACAGCTGAGGAAACAGTCTCAGATAGGTTAATTGACATGCCAAGGGACTCATAGTTGGTAAACGGTAGCATGGGATTTGAACACAGGCCTTACTGAAAGCAGTTTGTGCATTATGGTACCATATCTTGTTGCTACTAGGATGGAATGGAAATAAAATCTTGCATTTGCTCTTGTTGGTGTGTCAGTGTAGGATTCATCCAGGTCTTCACAGAGCTTGAATCTGAATTTTATAACCTGCGATGTCTTGATTATTTTCTTGTGTTGTTATGGAAATGAATGCAGTGATCATTTTCATGGTTTTTTTTTTTTTTTTTTGGTCTAGCATTATTCTTATAATTAGGTATTAATTTTTAAAAAATGTTATGTGACTGGGTCTGCTTATAGTTTAGGGACTAAATGATTGGTTAAAGTGGCAGGTTAAGAATTTAGCTTATCATCATCATGGTGACCTGTAATTAAGTAATTCTTAACCTTGTTTCCCTGTTCTGGCACATCTGAAGATAGGACAGATTCTCAACATGTTCTCATCACTGACAACAATCATGGCAGGGATTCAAGTGTCAGGGTATTGAGGGTGGAAGGGGGGACATTTCCCTTTAGATAGTCTTACTAGAATCTTGTGGGTGGTTGGGAAGTGGTAGTTTGCAAAATGTCTTCTGCTGTTTCTGTATCCCTTCTACTTCCCTTCTACCCACCAATTGCAATTCTTTTTGCAACTTACGATCCTGTGCAAACTGTGATTTTGTGAGTTTGTCTTGATTTGAAATATTGTCTCCATAAAATGTGGAAATGTCTTAAAGTCTTAAACATTACAGCCTCTTGGATATGTCCCATATACTCTCTAGCTACTATAAAAATAAAACATAAAAATGTTTGGTTAGATCATGTATCTTGAGATTCAGTCACTCATCTTTTGCCCTTCTTGAGGAAACTCTTTGATTCTTGAGATGCCAATGTGGTAAAAGTGAGCTTACCATAGAAATGCATTATGGTACAACAAAATCTCTTAGAATTTACTGTTCTGTTGTCACCTGTTAAGTTATAAACTCTTAAGTGAATTTTTGCATTTGTTTTTTTATAGAATTTTCATTTTTCCTTATAGATTAAATAGGACAATAAAAATCATTACCATTGTGTTCAGGTACAATAGTATGTTATTTGACACCACCTGGTTAGGAACCATCACAAAGGAAAGAGACACATTTCATTCCTAACCATCTACCATTATTTCACTCCTTTAATATGGAGTCACCATTTTATATCCTCTTTTACTAACACATGGAAATACTACCATTTGTAGGGGCGCCTGGGTGGCTCAGTCAGTTAAGTGTCTGACTTCAGCTCAGGTCATGATCTCGCGGTTTGTGAGTTCGAGCCCCGTGTTGGGCTCTGTGCTGACAGCTCAGAGCCTGCAGTCTGCTTCTGATTCTGTGTCTCTCTATCTCTCTGCTCCTCCCCTGTTCACGCTCTGTCTCTCTCTCTCTCAAACATAAATAAACATTAAAAAAAAAATTAAAAAAGTACTTAAAAAAATAAAAAAAAGAAATGCTATAATTTGTATATTTTGAAATAAAATTTTTGCCTCCTAATATTGGTCAAAGTTTAATTTAAAATACATGGTCAAATTTTCATTAAAAATTCAAGTATTTTGAAGGTCAAATTGCTTGAGAAGTTGAGTTAACAAAGGAGGAGGAGTTTTTGAAAAAATAGAAATAAATATATTCTCATAGTAGGAGGTATTAATGAGAGAGACTTGAGGTAGTAAAGAAAAGTGGGGCTAGAGAGAGGGAAAAAATCAGCTAAAAGGTAAGTAATTGGATTGGAGGTGAAATAGGAAGTAAGGTAAATTTGGGAAAACCAGAATAATGGAAAAATAATGAATACAACCAGTCTGACAAAAGGGAGAATACTAGTCTGAGAAATTTTGACTCAGAAAAAAAGCTGTATGTTTTGGGGTAAAAAGTTTTCCAGAATGGAGTTTTTCACTTTACTTCATTAACTAGTTGTTGGAATTGGAAATGTGCTTATAATTATGTATAGGTTCAACTTTCAGGTTTTTTATGTCCCCCCAAAAGAAGAATTATGTATTTATAGTACTAGTCATGTATCTAGGACTAGTCTCCATCTAGCAAACTTCTCCTGTTTGAAAGAAAGTCAGGAATTCAAAAACCAGAAATAAATGTAAAAAGATTTACAAGGAGAAATATAAATTATAAAGCCAGTGCACTATGACTTAGGCATTTTACTTTTTGTTGGGCCCTATGTATTCTTTTCTTTAAAATTTTTTTTACATTTATTTGTTTTTGATAGAGACAGAGCACAAGTGGGGGAGGGGCAGAGAGAAAAGGAGACACAGAATCTGAAGCAGGTTCCAGGCTCCGAGCTGTCAGCACAGAGCCCGACACGGGGCTCGAACTCACAAACCACAAGATGATGACATGAGCGAAGTCAGACGCTTAACTGACTGAGCCACCCAGGCACCCCTGTATTCTTTTCTTATGACAAAAGCATTATAAGTTTGTAACAGAAGCTATTTATTCTTAACCTTATACATATTTTAATAAGTTTGGCTCTTTAATTTTAAGCCCGTAGCTGGGAAGCAGCAAGTCAGAAATGGGAGAATAGATTCTGTAGGCAGACATACATACAAGCAATGTAACCAGACAGCAGACGTGGCGTGGAAAGAGACTGAATATTTATAAAAAGCTGACACAACTGAGAATATACACTACTCTGGCTTCGTTAGTATATGTGGGGCCCTATTTACCTTGGTAAACCTTGGAGGCATCATTTGAATATTAGTTCTCATGTTGGTTTTTACTTTCTGAAATAGCATAAACCATTGACATAATTATTTTCATCATGTGGACCAGGAACATTTTGTCAGTAGAAAATATGACTGTGCTATGTGTAAGTCTTTGCTTTCCTTCTCAAATGTACTTCGAAGAAATTGCATTTTTAACTATTAGCCTAATGTTAGTTATTGTTCACTTATTTTTGTCATCTGCCGGTTTTAGTACATATGAAGTGGTGGGCACCATCAGTTTTAGGAAAGACTTATGAGAGAAAACTTTAAATCAAGGGAAGTTTTTGTTAATTTTTATTGGGGGAAAAACTTGGGAGAGACAAGAATCTTTTTATTGTAGTTCATTTTAAGGCATACAGTTTGGAATTATTTCTCAGTATTGAAAGTTTTAGAGATGGAAAGAACCTGGACAATCATAGTCTCGTGTTTCTCTGCCTCGGCTGCATATTTTAAAAGCTTCTTAGGTGATTCTACTGTGCATATAAGAATTGAAGACCTTATATTTCCATGCTTTTTAAATGAAGTATCCGGTGACATTCTGGGGATATACAAAATTTAGGAAAACATTCCTATTCCTGTACTGGCAACTTCATTTGATGTTGTAGACCACAAACCATTTTTGCAATACGAGGAAGAAAATCCTTATTCTATAATGTTGTTATGAGGATTAAATAAAACAATTCATGGTGTCCAGCATGGAGGGAGCTACACAGGAAATAGCAATGATGAAGATGAAGGTAGTACACAGCTAGAAAGTATAAATTGGAAGAAAAGTCAGATTCAGGAGTATTTGAAGTAAGACTGGCAGGATTCAATCACTCAATACATATGAAGGGTAAGGGAGAGAGTGGAGACTCGACCTGCCTTGACATTCACTGAGATTGAGTATATCAGCATGTCTGTTAATTTTAAAAGAAGATTGAAGGCTGTTAGGAATTACTTATCTTGCTTTTCAATGAATTCATTATGAGTATTAAGTTTTTAAAAATTCCTAATTTAACTAGATATACTTCTTGAATTTTCAGCTTTTTAAAGATAACTTTTGTTTGTCAGGTATTCTGTACAAAGAATAAAAGTCTGAACTATTAATAAAAATTGATTTAGGGTAAGTACAGTCATCTTACATTTCGTATTTCCTAAGTTGCCTTTTTTTTTGGTGAGGCACACTCAATGTTCTCAGCAGCCCTCAGGCAGCACTTGCTGAACCTTTCATTCCACATGCTTCAGGAAAAGTGGTCACACAGAGTCTTCAGATGCGGTGACTGTGCTGGCAGAGCATCTATGTGCTATGGTAATTCATTGGCTGAAATTCGGTATTCCAGAATTCATTGCTTACAGGTTTGACCCACCCAAAGTGAAGGAACGCGTGGTCAGAGCTGTGGAACATCTTATATGTGAGCAGAGTGTACATCATGTGTAAATTTTACCTTAACTTTTAGCATAGGTGATACTTTGATGTGGTTAGAACATCAAAAACTACAAAAAGTCATACAAAATTCTACTCTCATCTCTATCTTACACCTTTTTATGCAAAGAAAAGCCGATATAAACACATGCTTTTCCTTTTTTCTATGCATGTAGAACCTTGCCATAGCACACTGTTTTATTTTTTTAGTTACATATTTTAAAAATGAAAGTGTTTACGGGGCACCTGGGTGGCTCAGTCGGTTAAGTGTCCAACTCTTGGTTTCGGCTCTGGTTCGTGAGTTCCTGGGATTGTTTCTCTCCTTCTCTATCTGCCCCTCCTCTCTCTGTCTCTCAAAATAAATAAACTTAAAAAAAAATAGTGAAAGTGTTTAAATTCTTACTTAGAAGTATGGAAAGAACTTTCTTAAATATTGACATCATTTGAAGAATTTGTAAGTTTTGACTGTTTGATAAACATCATAATGTGTGTTTAGTCATTATGATACTGACTTTTTTCTCTTTTGAAACTTTTGTTGTTTGACTTTGTGATAGTTTTTTTTTTTTTATTTTACCTTTCTAGCTATTCAGCTTCTTTAACATTCCCATCAAATGTTGACATTCTGTTCTTGAACATCTCTTTACCATATATACTCTTTTGGGGAGATTTCATCCATACTCCTGGTTTCTTACATTCCTGACTTTAGGTTCCATGTATACATCGATGACTTCCAAATATGTATCTTCTTGCCTGAGTGGGAAACATGAATACATCTTCCAGTAGACCTATCCATTTGGATATTCCACAGGTCTCCCAACACAGTGTGGGCAAGACTCCGTTTCCCTCAGCTCACCCTCTGTTGTTTCCTGCTGCTAAAAGAAAAAAAGCCCACAAGCTTGAATTTTTATACTTCCTATCTCAAGTGAGTAGCATAAACACTGAGTTCTTTTACTCAGAAATGTTGTGGTCATCTGTGACTTACTCACCTGCTACAGCTAGTTTCCAAGTCTTCCTCTTGTGCATAATATGGTGCTGCACAATAAGAAGCATCTAATTAAAACATTTTAGTATTAAAAACAGAAGCACGACTACAAGTGAAATGTCTTTTTAATTCTGTATTTGTATGAGATTTAGTATAAAGACATCAATTATATGTCTGATTTTGAGGTGGGGAAGACTTCATTGAGAATAAAAACAAAGGAGGAAACTATAAAGAAGGTACTTAATTTCATCCTTTTAAAAATATTTAAAATCTTTTATGTGCCAAAAAGTTCTGTAAATGAAATTAAAGACAACTCTCAACCGATGGTAATACTACAGTGTAATATATGTTATTTTAGAAGTACTGGACATTAAAAAAAAAAAAAAAAGAAGTACTGGACATTTAAAGTACATTTTCCATAGTAGAAGTGATAGGTTTTGCTGTTGAGTGTTAGGAAACGTTTCACAAAGGAGGTGACCCTGTATTTTGTGGAGAACTGAATTATGGAAGCACGTTCTCTGGATTAGTATAGGGAGTATTTTGCCAATATTATTGCCTATCCTGTCATTTCAGAATCTTAGCAAAAATCATGTTAACTCTTTGCTGGATAGTATATATGAAATTCAAGCACTGTCTAGTTGAGTCCAGATATGTATAGCAATTGGCTATAATCTTGCTGTGAGGAATATAAATATTTGTGTGTATATGTGCATAAATACATTTTTTTGGCAGAACTGTATTGTTAAATCAGTAAAAGTGGCTTCCATATGTACTAAGTAAGGAACTTAAAGATTGTCTCTTCATCATAATTGAAAACAATGTATCTAGCTCACTTCTCTAAGGAGAAACATTTCTTTGCCATATAATTAAGAAAGAAAAGAACCTAAATGTTGGAAATTAAGTAATTCACTCTTATTTACATGGAATAAGTACAGAAAAGTATTTGTACAGGGCTCTTAATTTAAGCATTGTTTATACTGGCAAAATAAAAACAAACTAGGGAGCTAGTCTCAGTATTGGGAATAGGTAAAAATATAGCTTATGGGGTGCCTGCGTGACTCAGTTGTTAAGCATCTGACTTCAGCTCGGGTCATGATCTCATAGTTCGTGAGTTCAAGTCCCACATCAGGTGAGCTCATGCCCTGCTTCGGGGGAGTACGAATCCTGCTTTGGGTGGGCCCTGCTTCCCTCTCTCTCTTTCTCTGCCCCTCCTGGGATTTTCTGTCTCTCTTTTGCTCTCTCTGCCCCTCGGTCACTTGTGCTGTCTCTCTCTTTCAAAAAAAATAAATAAATAAATGTGTGTGTGTGTGTGTGTATATATATATATGTATATGTGTATATATATATACACACATAAAATATAAAATAAAATAAAAATAAAAATTAAATGTAAAATAAGTTTGTGTGTATATGTGTATATATATACGTATGTGTGTATATATGTATACGTATATGTGTGTGTGTATATATATATATGTATATATATATATGTGTATATATATATGGCTTATATAGTTGAATTCGTCCCTCTTGAAGGAGATTGAATTGTATGTTGATCAAGAATAATTCCTAAAGAAGAATGAAAGAAATCAGAGACTAGTGTAATTCTACTTGTAAAAACTGAAAATACATATATATGAATTTTTAATAAGTTTCTGGAAGTATGCATATCAATTTTTAGCAATGTTTCTTATTTGCATGGTTTCTTAGTGATGACACATTAGTTTTGTAATTTATCCAGATTGGTATAAATGTAAAAATAATAAATTCAAGATTAAACAAATACATACACTCTTGTTTCTTAACGGATGGTATTATTACAACCTTAGGAAAGGCTTAGAGTCCTATACTCCCATGTTTTGGGAGTGGATTAGTTGTTTTTTGAAGTATATTGTAGAGAATTCTGGTCTGAGAAGAAGGAAATTATTCTCTAAGATTCTGGACTGTTTAGTAATTAACCTCATTAAGGTTAGATGGGCTTAGTTTTTCATAGTGGAGATAGTCTAGTGTTCTATTTGTTATGGTGGAGGTGTTTGCTGTTTCATAAAATAAGGGTTGAATTTCTGGGGAACCTGTTACTAACTGGGAAGTATATTGTTAGTGAGTGAGTCATTCTGGGGTTTAACTCCTTAGGAAGTTTGGAGAATCATCATGCTATGAAAATCAGTGGAAGGCATTATTAGTTATGAAAGTTCAATTGGTGAGATTTTATAGTGGGACTAAATTCTGTATTAGCTCTCTTACTTGAAGGACAAGATAACATGACAACATGATAAGATTATTAAATTGAGGAAATCATTTAATAAGTTCAAAAGCCTGCATCAGTTCAAGGCTACCCATGATGGCATGCTGACATTTCTTATGGGAATGAATGAGAAATCAGGGAGATCTTTGTGAACTGTTTCAGTTATGTTTAGAGCTCATTTTTGGTGAGACTTACATAGGACTAGGAAGTAAGGCAAATATAATACTGATGAGGGTTTTGGATCCATTCTTGGTTGACCAGTCCAGCACTTTCATTTGTATATGTATTGGTCATCAATCAGCTTTTGGCAGTATTTTATACATATGTTTCCTGTTTTGCTTAATAATTATTTTTAGATCTCCTATTTCTGTGTGTCATTTTACTGCCTCCTTGTGGGGAACCATACTAATGACAGTTATACAAATGATAGTTACACAGATGAAGGATTATTAAACTAAAAATTATATTTTACAGTAATAGGTTTATATTTTAAAGAAATATAGAACATAATTTATAGTCAGAATTGTTTTTAATTTTATAGTAAATCATTTAAGTTTGAGAGTTCATTTATTTACTAAATATTAAGTGGCTACTATGTGTCAGGCAATAGGTATTTTTTGAAACATCAGTTAACAAAATAGACAAATACTCCCATTTTCTTGAGTTTTACATTCTAGCAAGCAAGGCAGGCATAATAAATGATTAAATCATATAGCTTATTAGAAGATAATAAGAACTATGGAAAAGGAAAACATAGGGCAGGGAGAGATGCGTTAGGAATGCTGGAGGTGGAGGATGGAATTTGCAGTATGAGGCAGAGTGGTCAGGAGGACCTCATTGAGAAAGTGACATTTGAGCAAAGACTTGATGAAGAATGTTTTAGGCAGAGAAAACAAACAGTGGAAAGGTCCTGAAGTGAAACTCGGCCTGGCTTGTTCAGGGAACAACATGAAGCTTATGGCTACGACAGGAAAAAGTAAGGAAGTTGTATGGACAAATCCTGTCTTGTAAACTGTTGTAAGGACTTTAGTTTTTTTCCTTGAAATTGGAAGCTCTTGGAGGATTTTGAGCAGAAGAGTGAAGAGCTATGTTTTAATAAGTTCATTCTGTTTCCTGTGTGGAAAATTTATGATAGAGGAGCATGGATCAAAACATGGCATCCAGTTATGAGGCTGTTGCAGTAATCAACATGAGAGATGTGATGGTGGCTCGTACCAGGGTGGTAACAGAAGGGGAAGTGGTAGAAATGGAAAAATTGTAGGTATATTTTAGAGGTAGAGTCTAAAGGATATCTAAAAATCGAATATGGGGGGCAAAGGATGAGAATAAGAGAGGTGTAAGGGATGACTCCATGGTTTTCAGCAGAGCAACTGGAATGAGGGAATTGTAATCAACTGAGACTCCTGGGTAAAGGGATTTGGGTGAGCGGTTGTAGTGGAGATACCAGGGATTCGGTGTTGTAGATTTCAGGTTTGAAATATCTGATAGACTTCCAAATGGAGATGAGGAATGTAGAGAATTAAGCAGTGTTGACAATAAAAATCATTATGAAAGTTACCACAAAAATATTGGTCCCTAATCAAATTTGAAATGTTGCTTGTATTTCAAAGTAACTTTTTTTTTTTAATTTTTTTTTTTTTCAACGTTTATTTATTTTTGGGACAGAGAGAGACAGAGCATGAACGGGGGAGGGGCAGAGAGAGAGGGAGACACAGAATCGGAAACAGGCTCCAGGCTCTGAGCCATCAGCCCAGAGCCTGATGCGGGGCTCGAACTCCCGGACCGCGAGATCGTGACCTGGCTGAAGTCGGACGCTTAACCGACTGCGCCACCCAGGCGCCCCTCAAAGTAACTTTTTCATTTAGTAAATATTCTTGAGTACCTTTGTTTGATACTAGATGATTGGGGGCTACAGCAATACGCAAGTATAATCATGGACCCAATCCCTACAGAACTTAACATATGATGCAAAAATCAGACGTTAAGTAATTGCACAGACATTTTATTTTTTTAATTTATTTTGTAAGTGTTTTTATTTATTTTTTGAAAGAGAGTGCAAGCAGGGAAAGGGCAGAGAGTGAGAGAGGATCTGAATCAGGTTCAGCACTGACAGCAGAGAGCCTGATGCAGGGCTCAAACTCACTAACTGTGATCATGACCTGAGCCAAAGTCAGACGCTTAACTGACTGAGATAATACAGGTGCCCCCACAAACATTTTAAATGACAGTTGTAGTGAATGCTATGAAGGAAGGGCACCTAAGACTATGGGAGCAGATAATGAAGCCTGACTATTCTGATAGGGAAGGCTTTCTTGAAAAAGTGACATTTGAGGTGTAATTCACATAAAATAAGATTGACTCATTTTAATTGTATAGATGAATTTTTACAAATCTGTGTAATTATCACTACAGTTAAGATATAGAACAGGTGTGTCTGGGTAGCTCAGTTGGTTAAGCGTCAAACTTTGGCTCAGGTCATGATCTTGTGGTTCATGAGTTAGAGCCCTACATCTGGCTCTACACTGACAGTGCAGAACCTGCTTGGGATTCTCTCTCTCCCTCTCTCTCTCTCTGCCCCTCTCCCACTTGCGATCCCTTTTTCTCTCAAAATAAATAAAAAGGCTTTTTTTTTTTTTAAAGATATATTGGGGCACGTGGGTGGCTCAGTCGGTTAAGCGTCCAGCTTCAGCTCAGGTCATGATCTCATGGCTCATGAGTTCGAGCCCTACATCGGGTTCTGTTCCAGCTCAGAGCCTGGAGCCTGCTTCCGATTCCGTGTCTCCCTCTCTCTCTGCCCCTCCCCTGCTCACATTCTGTTTCTCTCTCAAAAATAAATATTAACAAAAAAAATTTTTTTTAATATATAGAACAGTGTTGTCATCGCAAAAAAGTTTCCTGATGCCCCTTTCTGTCCATTTTTTATTGGGTTGACTTTTTTTATTATTATTGATTTATAGGAGTTCTTTATATGTTCTGGATATAAATCTTCTGTTGGCTATGTAATATTTTTTCCCTTTTTTAAAGTTTTTATTTTATTTTTACTTTTATTTGAAATTTTTTAACATTATTCATTTTCGAGAGACACAGAGAGACAGAGCATGAGTGGGAGGGGCAGAGAGAGAGGGAGACACGGAATCTGAAGCAGGCTCCAGGCTCTGAGCTGTCAGCACAGAGCCCGATGCAGGGCTTGAACCCGTGGGCCGTGAAATCATGACCTGAGCTGCAGTCAGATGCTTAACCAACTGAGCCACCCAGCTGCCTCTTAAGTTTTTAATTCCAGTTAGTTAACATACAGTGTAATAGTAGTTTCAGGTATACAATACAGTGATTCCATGATTCCATATGACACCCGGTGCTCACTACGAGTGCAGTCCTTAATCCTCATCACCTATTCAACCCATCCTCTCACTCACCTCTCTCTGGTAACCATCGCTTCTCTGTAGTTAAGAGTCTGTTTCTTGGTTTGTTTTCTTTTTCCCCCTGTGCTCATTTGTTTTTGTTTCTTAAATTCCACATATGAGTGAAATCATATGGTATTTGTCTTTATCTGACTGACTTACCTTGCTTTAGCATTATGGTTTCCAGCTCTACCTATGTCTTTGCAGCTGGCAAGATTTCATTTTTTTTTTTTTTTACGGCTGAATAATATTTCATTATATGTATACACGGCATCTTCTTTATCCATGCATCAGTTGATGGACACTTGTGCTGCTTCTGTATCTTGGCTATGGTAAATAATGCTGCTGTAAACATCAGGGTGCATGTATCCCTTTGAATTTGTGTTTTTGTTTTTGTTTTTTTTTTAATATATGAAATTTATTGTCAAATTGGTTTCCATACAACACCTAGTGCTCATCCCAAAAGATGCCCTCTTCAATACCCATCACCTACCCTCACCTCCCTCCCACCCCCTATCAACCCTCAGTTTGTTCTCAGTTTTTAAGAGTCTCTTAAGCTTTGGCTCTCTCCCACTCTAACCTCTTTTTTTTTTTTTTTTTTTCCCCTTCCCCTCCCCATGGGTTTCTGTTTGTTTTTGTATTCTTAGGGTAAATACCCAGTAGTATTGCTAGATCTAGGGTAGTTCTATTTTTAACCTTTTGAGCAACCTCCATATTGTTTTCCAAAGTGGCTGCACCAGTTTGCATTCCCACCAACAGTGCAGGAGGGTTCATTTTCCTCCACATCCTTGCCAACACCTCATTGTTGTTGATTTTAGCCATTCTGACAGGTGTGAGGTGGTACTGCATTGTAGTTTTGATTTGTATTTTCCTCA
This sequence comes from Lynx canadensis, assembly GCF_007474595.2. Classification (NCBI taxonomy): domain Eukaryota; kingdom Metazoa; phylum Chordata; class Mammalia; order Carnivora; family Felidae; genus Lynx; species Lynx canadensis. Next base: position 46,011,523 of record NC_044314.2, read on the forward strand.
TGATGAGTGATGTTGAGCACCTTTTCGTGTGTGTTGGCCATCTGTGTATCTTGTTTGGAGAAATGTTTGTTCATGTGTTCTCATTTTTTAATTGGATTATTTGCTTTTTTGGTGTTGAGGTTTGTAAGTTGTTTATGTATTTTGGATACTAAACCTTTATCGGATATGTCATTTGCAAATGTTTTCTCATTCCATAGGTTGCCTTTTTTCTAAATTCTGTTAATTGTTTTCTTCACTTTGCTATCTTCTCTCATTTTGAAAATTGTCTTTTTATTCTCTTTATGGTGTGTTTATATGAAGAGGGTTTCTAACTGAAATGAAATCCAATTTATCAATCTTTGTTTTCTTTCTGTATCTTGAGAAATAGTTTGTTGTATCAAGGTCATGAAGATATGCTTCTGTTTTCTTCTAAACGTTTTTTTCTTAATCCATGATCCATTGCAAATTAAATTTGTGTATGATCTGAGTCTAGGAGTCAAGGTTCATTTTTGTTCATATAATATTCAACTGATATAGTACCATTGATTGAAAATAGCATTTTTTACCCATTGAATATAAGTTGTTTTATTATAAGTACAGTGACTGTATGTGTGGATCTATTTCTCACCACTGTTGGTATGTTTATTTATCCTTATACTAACAACATATCTCAAATTAGTATAGCAGTTTGTGGTGGTCTTTTTCAAGAGTATCCTGGCTATACTAATTTCTGTGCATTTCCATATAAATTCTAGAATAAGCTTGTGAATTTTCTTCAAAAAGCCTCCTGGGATTGTGATTGAGATTGCATGGAATTTCTAGGTCAGCATTGGGGAAACTGGTATCTTCACTATATTGAGCCTTCTAGTCAATAAAAATGGTATATCCCTCCATTTAGTAAGCGTTTAATTTCTTTCAGCAGTGTTGCATTGTAGAGCTATTGCACATCTTTCTAGATTCATTCCTAGTTATTGAATTTTTCGATGCTATTATGTATGCTGTTATTATTAAAAGTTCATTTTCTAGTTTGTTGGAAATATATAGAAAATACAGTTGATTTTTATATATTGATCTTGTGTACAATTATTCTAATAATTTGTTACAGATTCTCTTGGCTTTCTGTGCACTCAATCATGTCAAATGTGAATAATGACAATTATGTGTCTTTTCCAATTTTTTTTTACTTTTTTTTAACTTTATTCTTAATGCTATTGATTTGTTTATGGGTTTATTATGTTGAATAGATATGGTGTTAATGGATACTCTTATTCCTGAATTCAAAGACTCCAATATTTCATCAATAAGATAATAAATTTTTGTAAATTAGATTTATTGGATTAGGAATGCTCCTCTAGTCTTAATTTTTAAAAGTTTGTATTATGAGTAGGTATTGAATTTTATCAAATAATATTCCTTTATATATTGAGATAATTATATGGATTTTATTTTGGTAATTTTGCGAGTTACAAGGATTAATTTCCAGAAGTTAAATCAGCTTGCATTCTTACATAACCAAGTCCATTGGTTATATAATGCATCATCTTTTTAATACAGTCTGAGTTTCATGGTTTGCTAAAATTTTGTTAGGATTTTTGTTCATGAGAAAGTTTGGCTTGTAGATGTCTTTCTAGTAATGTCCCTGTTAGGTTTTGATATCATAGGTTTGGTGACCTCATAAAAGAATTGGGAATTGTTCTCCTTTTTGTGTTCTCTGGAAGAATTCATATGATTTGTTTAGTTTTGTATCCATCTATGTTACTTCCTTCATTGTACTACTTTGGATTTGATATGCTGTCTTTTCCTAGCTGCTTGAAATGGAAGCTTTTATCATTATTTTTTTTTACTTTTCTTAAACATGCATTATAAATATGCATTTTAAAGCTACAAATTGTCTTTTTAGCATAGCTTTAACTGCATCTCACAGATTTTGATGTTGCATTTTCATTATCGTTCAGTTAAAAATATTTTTAAATTTTTTTTTGTGATTTCTTCATTGAGTAATAGGTTATTAGCTTTCTGTTCTTGATTTCTAGTTCAATTCCACTGTGCTCAGAAAACATACTCTATATTATTTCAATCTTTTGTTATTTGTTGACTTGCTCTATGGCCCTTTATATGGTCTAGTTTGGTCTATGTCATGAGTACTTGGGAAGAATGTATATTATGCAGGTGCTGTGTATAGTATTTTACATATACTAATTGGGTTAATAGCCGTGATTTCACATCTTTTATATTCTTAGGGTTTTTCATTTTTGTTTTGGTCTCATTATTCTACCAGTTACTAGAAGAAGTGTGTTAAAATGAAGCCATTATTATGGGTTTTTCTGTTTTTCCTTTTGGTTCTGTTAACTTTTGCTTTATAGACTTTGAAGTGGTGTTACAGGATGTATAGAAATTTATGATTGTTACATATTCCTGTTGAACTGATCCTTTTATCATAATGAAGTATTCCTCTAGTATTTCGAGTAGTGTTTTTTGATTTAAGTCAACTGTCTGATATAAATATAATGATATCACCATACTTTTATTAGTGTTTGCATAGTATCTTTTTCTTTTAACATGTGTATGTCCTTAAAGTGGATCTTTTGTAAACAGAATATAGTTGGGTGTTTTAAAAATCCAATCTGATAATATTTGTTATCTAAGTGAAATGTTGGGTGCAGATACATTTAACGCAGAACATGATATAATAGGATTTGAGAATATCAGCCTGGTATTAGTTTTCTATTGGTCTCTTCCTTGCCTTTCTTTGAACTAATCAAGCATTATTTTTTCCTCTCTACTAGTTTTTTAGCTGTACATTTTTATATGTGTATGCATTTTTAAGTAGTTGCATATGAAATTACAGTGTACATTTTGGATTCATAAAGATTCCAGTCTAAATTTGTACTTTTAGCACTTGCTGAAAAATGCAAGAGACTTAGAACAGTGTACTTAACTTATTCCTTTTTGTGTTTGTCTTTTGTGTTAGTTCTGTCATATATTTTATACTTTTATGTCTGTTTAAACCATATAAGCCTTTGTTACAATTATTCTAAATATCAATATTAATTTATATTTGTCTAAACACTTACCTTTCCATTTCTCTGTATTAAGTCCTCTACTTCTGTGCTGCCATCTGGGGTTATTTTCCTTTAGCTTGATGAATTCCCTTCATCTGTAACAAGTTCTCTCAGCTTTTGTTTATTTGAAGCTCTTACTAATGCATCTTCATGTCAGAAGATATTTTCTCTTATAGAACTCCAGATTGGTTGGTTTATTTTATTTTCTTGTTTTGTCTTAGCATTTTAAAGATGCCATTTTATTGTCTTCTATTTCATTTATTTCTGATAAAAAAAAAATGTCGTTAGTCTTGTTGTCCTTCTCCTGAAGATAATGTGTCTTATTTTTTCTGACTACTTTTAAGATTTTCTCTGACTTTGGTTTTTAAGACCTTGACTCGGGTATCGTTTTCTTCATATTCTGGTGAGGTTTATAGAACTTCGCATGTCTGCTTAGAGACTTGTGTTAGCTTTGGAAAATTTTTGACTGGTATTTTTCAAATATTGCCTATGATTCATTTACTCTGCTTTTCTAACTCCAGTTAGATGTGTGTTAAACCATTGTAGCATGTTGTACATGTCTTTATGCTTTTATTTTTTTAATGTTCGTGCCTTTATGTTTCTTGGTGTGTCATATTTTTTATACATTTCTTTCAGCTTACCAATCTTCTATTTTGCTCTTTCTAAACTAGTGAGTTCTTAATTTCATTGATTGTATATTCCAGTTCTGGAATTTCCATTTGACTTTTCTAAAAATTCTAGTATTTTGCTGAAATTCTCCATCTATCCTTTTTTTTTTTTTTTAACCACTGAGCATATCAGTCAGTTATTTTAACGTCTCTCAGATAACTCCAAAATATGAATGACCTGAGTGTCTTTTTCTGTGTTCTGTTATTTCTTTTAGTTGTTCATCTATTCTTTTTTTTTTTTTTTACAAAAATTTGAGATAAAATTCACATAACATGAAATTCACCATTTTAACTTTTTGAAGAATACAATTCATTGGTTTTTAGTATACTCGTAGTGCTATCCGACCATCACCACTGTCTAATTCCAAAACATTTTCATCAACTCAAAAAGAAACCTCATAAATGTGGGCATTCAATCCCAGTTTTCCCTCTGTCCATTCCCTGGTAACATCTAATTAGTCGACATTCTTTCTCGCTGGATTTACCTATTTTGGATATTTCATACAAATGGAATTATACAAATGTGTGGCCTTTTGAGTCTGACTTCTTTCACTTAGCATAATGTTTTCAAGATTCATCTATGTTGTATGTTGAAGTATTGATACTTCATTTCATTTGTGGCTGAATAGTATTCCATTGTATGAATGTTCTTGTTTATCTATCATTTAATAGACATTTGAGTTGTTTCTGAGTTTTTTTGTTTTTTTTTTTTTTGTTTTTGTTTTTTTGGCTATTATGAACAATGCTACCATGACATTTGTGTGCAAGTTTTGTGTGACTCTGTGTCGTCAGTTCTTTTGGGTCTGTACCAGAAGTGGGGTTGCTGTGTCATATGGTAACTGTGTTTAACTTTTTGAGGAATTGCCAAATTGTTTTCCATAGTGGCTGCACCCCTTACAATCCTGCCAGCATGTATGAGTTTCATTTTTTCCACATTCTTGCCAACCCTTGTTACTTTCTGTAGTTTTTAAAAAAAATTATAGCCATCCTAATGAGTATTGTCCGTTTATTCTTGTTTTTGGAATGCTTTGTAACTTTTCATTGAATGCCAGACTTATGAATGAACAATTGTGGAGCTCTACTTGGTGTTATCTAATTCCAAAGAGAGTTAAGTTTTCCTTTGGAAGGTGAAGTACTTAGAGTACCTTGAGTACTGAGCGTTGTCTCTAAGAGTTGTTAGGGCTGAATAGTTGTTTTGACCTTAATCTAAGAAGAGCCTTTTTTGAAGTCTCAACAGAGAGCTTGCGTTGTTTACAAAGGCCTTTCTGACTTGGTAGGGACTACTGCCAGTCTTTTGTTTCCCTAGCCCTGGGCAGAAGCTGAAATTTCTGCTCAGCTCTTTAGCCTCTTAACTCCTGTTCTATGCTAGTTTTTGTGAATTTTCATCCTGTTTGTGGTTCTTCCACTCTGGGATTTTGTTCTTCAGGTTCTAGCTTTCTGATAGTCCAGAATTCCTCCTCCTTCTCAGTCCAGTAGGGCTGCTGACTCTGCTCGGGCTCTGTTTTCTTGTTACCACAGCAAAGTTAGGGAAAAAGCCAAGGTGTTTGGAGGAGCTGATCTTCTGTGCTTCCCTTCTTTCAAGAGTTGTAGCCCCTCCTGTTTCTCTCTGTGTAGATTGCTCTTCAGTGCCTTCAAACAATTTTTACATTTGTGTAGATTTTATAACTTTTATTGGCAGATGGGTTAGTTTGATAGAAGCTACTCTATTACGATGGGAGCTGTGAATACTGATGTTTCATTAAGTGTGTCACAAGAAAATGAAAAAGCTCTTACCTATTGAGAGTGAGAACATAACATTTTCAGCAGAGAATTTGGACAAGACTTTAGAAGACGGGATTTTTATTTTCAAATGAGAAGAAGGTCACAGTCAGCCATATTTGAAGGATAGTAAAGGATCATTTCAAAGTAAGATATGTGACACTGAGTTGATGTTTGGTAATTTTTTAAAATTCTGAACAACGTTATTAAGTGTTTAAAGAATCTGAAGTGGATAAAGAATTTAAAATGAGAATTGAAGAAAAAATATTTAATAAAGAGCAGTTATTTCTAGATTTAGTAGTAAAGGAACTAAGACTCTGAATTCTATTTATTTACTTATTTGTTTTTAAATTTGTTTGAATTTTATTTACTTTAGAAAGAGAGCATGAGTGGGAGAGAGGGGCAGAGGGAAAGAGAGAATCTTACATAGGCTCCATGCTCAGTACAAAGCCTGATGTGGGGCCCCCTCCTGGGCCTGATCCCACAGCCCTAGGATCATGACCTGAGCTGAAATTAAGAGTTGGATGCTCAACTGACTGAGCCATCCAGGCACTCCAAGACTGTGAATTTTAAATGGGTGCTATTAGAGTTGTACTTGGTTATTTGTGTAAATGTTGGTGATGTTAAATTGTTGGCGATTTGAGTATTTACGTGTGATGACTACAAGACAATGTTTTATCGGTTAAGGGTATCAGAGAGGATTGTGTTCACAAAATCGAGATGGTACAGAAACAGTAACTAAGTAGCCATGTAAAAATGTGGGAGAAGGACACCCGAGTGGCTTAGTTGTTGAGTGTCCAACTTTTGGTTTTGGCTCAGGTCATGATCTCACGGTTTGTGGGATTGAGCCCTGTGTTGGGCTCTGTGCTAGCAGCATGCAGAGCCTGCTTGGGATTCTCTGTCTCCCTCTCTCTGCCCCTCCCCACTTGCACTCTTTATTAAATTAAATAAATAAACTTAAAAAAATGTGGGAGGAAGAGAATGACAAGTATGGGAGCCAACATTATGTTTTTAGAACATAGAGAGGTAGAGAAAGAAGGCAGAAATAGATCTGTAAATAATAGCTCCTTCTCCTCCTGTAGGCTTAAAAATGGGGATTTGGAAAGAAACTAACCATTTGCTTTCTTCACCAAAATATCCCCAAGAAGGGAACCAGGTGTTGCAGACCACCTTGTATCTGTGTTTTTCCTTTCGCCCTTTTGTGAACTCTCAAGGTTAGTCAGTGATTTTCTTCACACTTTCATTAGGAAATTTGCCAAAGGCATCCTTTTGAGGCAGCTGTCTCTGTACCCTTGGAGGCCATCAGTAATGTTTCCGATCTATAGGAGTCGTCGGCACAAAAATGTTGGACTGAACTGAGTCTTCGTGGTTTAAAACATTCCCTTGCCAAAATTTATTTCCCCCTCAAACAGTACAAAGTATATCATATTTAGGGGCTTCCTGTCCTTCTATAAATTTTTGTTACAGTGACTTTTCAGGTAAAATCCATCATTAATAGTAAATATGTCTAAATATATTAATAATGAAAGGAAACTTAATTTTTAAAACATAATTTAAGTAACAACAGTGAACACATTAAAATCCTTGTATATAAACAAATGTGAATTTTGGTATAGAATATTTAAAAAACTTATTTTCACTATCGAGATTTTATAAAGTAAAATATACTTTAATTGTGGTGTTCTTTTGGTCTGAGGTGGTCAGAAGATATCTTCACACTAATGATCTTGTTAAGTTTGGGGGTCATATTAAATTTGATGTAAATAATTGTTATTAAAATGCATTAGAATAAGTTGAAATGTATTTGTGTTTTTGTTCCTATTTAGTTTAATAGTACAGGCAACTGTTACATGCATCTTTAATATATTAGTCTAACTGTTTCTCTTGTTTTACTAAACTGTCTTCTTTCAGCCACCCACACAGAATATGCCTATGGGTCCTGGAGGGATGAATCAGAGCGGCCCTCCCCCACCTCCACGCTCTCACAACATGCCTTCAGATGGAATGGTAGGTGGGGGTCCTCCTGCACCACACATGCAGAACCAGATGAACGGCCAGATGCCTGGTAAGTTTTTCTCCTCTAAGACATTAACACCAGAGTTGCTTAGCAACTGAAACGACATGGGGGCTCAAGGGATACTAGATTGTTGATGACAAAACTGCTTTGAATGCCCCCGAGTACAAGCTCTCTTAGAGTTTGTTAGCTACAGAGCTACGTGACCTGTATTCAGTGTTTATCAGGCTGCCCTTGGGCTTTGATGTAGCTGACACACAGCATTCCTCTGATGAACAGAACTGGCTAAATTTAGTCTGTCTGAAACTATGCAATACAGCTGGCTTTAGAAGCTTTTTGGAAAAAAAGGCATTGCGCCATGACTTAAGAATTAAAATCTCTTTATAGATTATAAAGGTATTATAACATTTCCTTGGGTTTTGTATTTACTTGAAAATTTACTGGTCTCAGAAACAGTATTGCTGGAAAAAACACATGAGGAAAAGAAAGAAAACAATCTGTAAAGTGCTAATGTAATATATTTAGTATTTCCACATTGATACTATTGAAGCTGAGTATAAATTTTTACAAATATATATGTTTATGGCATAATATAAATATGGAAATTGATATTAAAACAAATTTAAAGGAAAAATAATTTCAGATGTTTTAGATAATGAGTTATTCCTTTTACTATTTTTCCGTTCTAAGTTTGGAGCCATTTAGAGTATCTTCCAGGCCGTTGGATGCTTAATTAGTTACCTTTTGCTGATTTGAACTTTTAATCTGAAAAGTATCATTAAACTCTTTTGTTTTTGCAACAAGAGCTACAACCCATACCCATAATTCTTGGTGGGTTGTTTTCTTCATTTAATGTGAGAATATTTTTACTTTCTAAAGACAAAGGCTATTTTCATTAACAAAGTATTATACAGATAGCAATAATGAAAGTAAATGAAATAACAAAGCAATTCATTTGTAAAATTAGTAATTAGCATCTTTAGGATAGTCTTGTCTTAGCTGATTGTGTTGGTTGGTAGCATTGGTATCCAGGGACAGTGGGTGTAGAAAATGAAGTAAAGGAGAACACAGAGCAAAAGAAGCCAGATAGCCCGGTTTATAAAAGATGGGTGTGCGATTGATCGTGTAGAAGGGTGATGCTGTTTCAGTGGCTGTCTTCTGTTTCCTTTGGGGGCTTGCCACAGTCCATGGCCCCCATGACCCACACCCTGGGAGGGGAGAAATAGGAATAAAGACCTCTAACTACTTGTTATGTTGTAGTCAAGAGGAAACTTCTGGTGAGTCCACATTTAGCTCATCAGGACCTGTTGCTTTTAGAACTGGAAGGGTAGTGCGAGTTAGGAGTTTTGTGACTTTTTATGGTCGTACTGTTAATTAGAATTTTGACTTCTCCATATAAATTCAAGCTTAAGGCCAGAGAAACACTTGAGCAGCAATGTAATTATTGTTAACGTGACATTTGGGTTTTTGTATAAGGCCATCTGGAGTAGTTACATTCTTTATAAACCAGAGATTTTTCAACTAGTTATGACATAGGTTGTTCAGAACACTGTAGAGCTTCCAAAATAGTCTCTTATAGAGTGTTCTAGTTAGGTGTAGGAGAAATTGGTCCAGTTACTTATGTTTCCTTTATTTAAAACCTCCTTAATAGAGCTTAGCCAACTTTTTTGTGCACACAAATTTGTATCTAGTCTTTCAGTTTCCTATTTTTGTGTTGTTTTTTATTATTTTGTAAATCTAAGTCATAGAGCTACTTATATCTTCTTTGATCTTGGTCAGATAACATCAGTTTCAGATTCCTTTTTAAAAATGTTTAACTGATTTGAAAAAAAATAAGATAATGTATGTCTCTGGTACCAAAATCAAAAGGTACCAAAGGGTATACAGCCCTCACCTCCAGATACTTTGTTCCAGAGAGTCATTGGTATCTGGGTATCCTTCAAGAGATAATTCTCTGTATCTAAAACATATGCATATTCACATTCCTTTTTCTTTTGTCTTACTCTTAAAAAAAAAAAATACAAGTGGTGGCATATATTATGTAGTATTATGTTTAATATTTTTCCCTCTTAAAGATATATCTTAGAGACCATAAGTATATAAAAATATATTTTGGAGACCACTCAGTACATAAAGAGCTGCCTTATGCTTTTGGTGGCTGTATTTCATTCTTTTTCATGGAATGCCCCTGATTTATTTGAACTATTCCCTTATAATGAAATACAGGTCATGTCTAATCTTCCGGTATTAAAAACTATGCTGATGTGAATATGCCTGTAAAATAAAAGCAAGTAAACAAGTAAATAAATACGTATGCAGTTTTGCATTCATGGACATATGCACACGAAGACCTGTATATTTATAGGATAAAGTCCTAGAACTGCAACTGCTGTGTGAAAGATATATGCATTTTAAAATATGGTAGTTATTGCCAGGGCACCTGGGTGGTTCAGTCGGTTGAGCATCCGACTTTGGCTCGGGTCATGATCCCATGGCTTGTGAGTTCGAGCCTACGTTGGGCTCTGTGCTGACAGCTCAGAACCTGGAGCCTGCTTCAGATTCTGTTTCCTTCTCTCTCTGCTCCTCCCCTGCTCACAATCTGTCTGTCTCTCTCAAAACTAAATAAACATTAAAAAAATTAAATAAAATATGGTAGTTATTGCCAAATTGCTCTACATAAAAATAGTATTTATATATTTATATACCTCAACAATGTATGAAATTACTTTTCTTCAGAGATCAAAACTTTGGGTCTTTAGAATCTGAAAAATGAAAAAAGGATCTCATAATTTTAATTGGCCTTTTTATTATAAATGAAGCAGGCAGTCCTCTCATATTTATGTCTCTTTGGTAGTTTTTGTGTGAACTAATCATTCCTGTCCCTTGCCATTTTTTTTTTTTTTTTACTGCTGGTGGTCTTTTACTTTCTGTATATGTTCACGTAATTAGTTCAGTCTGTGATATGTCTTGTAAAAAATTTTTTCCTACTTTTTAATACTTAGTTTCGTTTTGTCTGGTTTGGTCATACTTACATTTTTTTATTTTATGTAGTCTAGTCTAGTTTATCAGTTTTTTATGGCTCTGGCTTATCTGGCATGCAAGAAGGCTGTTCCACTTCAAGAATATTTTAAAAGTTCTTTTTAAAATTCTCTTTTATGGTTTCTTTTCCTCATTTTCTTTTTTAATGTTTAATATTTTATTCATCTGGAACTATTTTTGGTGGAAGGAATGTGGTAGGACTTTTTCCAGATGGCTACTCGTTTGTCACACTATTTATTGAATTTCACCACTATTATCATTTACAGAATTAGAAATTTGGGTGTGTTTTTAGACTCTGCTCTGGGTCCATTGATCTGTTAATTCATTTATATGTTAGTACTACACACTTTTCATTACTTCAGCTTTAGAGGCACTTGGGTGGTTCAGTCCATTAAGTGTCGAGCTCTGTGTCGAGCTCTGTGCTCTTCGGGCAGAGTCTGCCTGGGGTTCCCTCTCTCTCTGCCCCTACCCCGTTCATGCACACATGCTCTCTCTCAAACTTAAAAATAAATAAATAAAAATAAAAAATTACTTCCGCTTTATATGTTTGCTCTCTTATAAAGCTAGTTGATCATTGCTTTTCTTTTTCAGAATGTTGCTGGTTTCTAAAAGCATTAGTTTCTTAATCTGTAAAATGGGAATAAGTTCTCCCTCACAGTATTTGCTCTCATTCATGTAATGCATTTACTTTGCTTGCTGTTGATTAAATACTCAAGTTATTGTTTGCTATTGTTATGGTATGCAAAAGAAAATAAAAAGCTCTTTAAAGTACTTTTTAATAGACCATGTGTTTTAACTTTCATATTTGGTTCTGACCACTTTTCTTCAAAGGGCCTAACCATATGCCTATTCAGGGACCGGGACCCAATCAACTCAATATGACAAACAGTTCCATGAACATGCCTTCAAGTAGCCACGGATCCATGGGAGGTTACAACCATTCTGTGCCATCATCACAGAGCGTGCCAGTACAGAATCAGATGACGATGAGTCAAGGGCAGCCAATAGGAAGCTATGGCCCCAGACCAAATATGAATATGCAACCAAACCAAGGTAAATAAGCTTGATATCGTTCTCCACTAGAATGCTATGTTAGCCTTCGAAAGTAAAACAGTTATTTCAAGTTGGTAGCTGATTCTTGAAAATACAGTTTAAAGTAAGTAATGGTCATTCCTATAAAAAAGGAACATTGAACTTGACACTAGTTTAATTGTTTTTGCATTTAGAAGTTAAATTGCTTAATTTAGCTTTTAAGCTTATTTACTTTCATGTCTTTTGGACAGTTCATTTGAGATTGTTGTATTTTTATTAAAAAAAATTTTTTTAATAGATGAATAGCCAAACATTTGTTTAGAGCTAGAAGGTTGAGAAAATATAATTTTATCTTAGCAAGTATAAGCTATTAAACTTTTACTCGATGGTTTTGTTTTGTTTTTTTTTTTTACTTATTAAGGATTTATTAATTTATATGAATTTCCCTTGATTTTTATGAATGTTTTCTGATGTTGTGTTTCAGCATTAAGAGGTAATGTTAACGTAATTTGTTATTAGAGTTTTCAGTAGAGATGCTGCTGTATTCTTCTATTCTTAGAATGGGGTGAAGTCTATTAAAGTTTGTTACCAATCTCAGAGAATGAAATTATCATGTTTCTTTTTTAAATATTCTTGTGAATAATAACTAAAAACCAGTAAGTGGCGCTCTGTTCTGCTAATTGCCTGCTAAAACATTTGGCATATTGCCAGCCTAAAGCTATTTCAGTTGCAAAATGTGAGGTTAAGTGTAAGATAGAATTCATATTTGCAAAAAATTTTTCTAGATTTTGATTTTGAAAAACAAAGCACAAAAGTGCACCCAGATAAAGGGAGTTAAGGTTAATTTGTTGATAATTACTTATGATGAAATAATATATTCTAACACTTAAATAGTAATACAGAAGCTTTTATATTTTTGATGAGATACACTGAAAACAAAGAGAGCCAATATAATAAATTATCAGTGTAGCTTCACAAAAGTGGCACTTGCTCCATTTCTCCCCTCCCCCTCAAGTTGTTTAGTGCCCATGATGGAATTTCTTTTTTTTTATAAAATTAGGTCAATTAAAGGTTTAGAATAACAGCAAGATCCAGTCAGTGGCAGGTCAGAGGGGAGTTCGGAGGTTTCTCCATACAGTTTGGTTACCAGGAGAGAGAGAGCAAGAAATTTGGTAATGATTCTCACAGCATCTACAGTAATGATGGCACACTATTTAGAAACTGTAATTAAGAAAATGATAGGGTGTTTACAAGAATGGATGTTGCTATAAGATTTGGAGAACAAAAAAATAATGCATATAGCAATGTGCATGTAGAAAATAGTAACTGATTTTTGGAGAAAGGAATTGAGGTTTTTATAGGAATTTTTTGTTCTAAACGTAGGGACCAACTGTTCTTTTTATTTGTTATTTATTTAAAAATTTTTTGTAATGTGTTTTTATTTTTGAGAGAGAGAGACAGCGTGCGAGTGGGGGAGGGGTAGAGAGAGAGGGAGACACAGAATCTGAAGCAGGCTCCAGACTGAGTTCTCAGCACAGAGCCTGACATGGGACTCGAACCCATGAACCATGAGATCATGACCTGAGCTGAAGTTGGATGCTGAGCCATTCAGGCGCCCTTTTTATTTATTTTTTTGAGACAGAGAAGGCACAAGTGAGCAAGGGGCAGAGAGAGAGAGAAAGAGAAAGAAAGAAAGAAACGGGGCTTGCCCGGAGCTCATGTTTTACTCGAAGCAGGGCTGGAGGTCACCCCAACTCATGAACTGTGAGATCATGACCTGAGCCAAAGTCAGATGCTTAACGACTGAGCCTCCCAGGCATCTGGGACCAACTATTTTTAAAAATGTCGCGTTTTGTATTTGTATTACTAGTGTATAGTTTTTCTTTCTACTATAGTAGTTCTATTGCTTTTTGCTTTGTTTGCATAATTTATGAATTTCTTACTAGTCATTTTCTGTATAGTCTGTTTTCTGTGTAGGGATCTGACTTAAAGAAATAAAAGTTATTTTTCAAAAAACAATACGATGGAAATCTGTGAGGAACTTTTCAGTATTTTAAAAGTCTCTTCAGGACAAATAAACTTATCAGTTAAATTTTGATATTTCATATACAAAGAATACCAAAGAAAATTACAGTTGCCAAAAAAAGAGAGAAAGTTATATGAGCTTGCAGGAATATCTACTTTCTTAATTATGAGTTCCTTGTACGACATTTTAATTCTATGATATCTATTGGATGAAAAAAAATTTTATATGAGTTTTATTTAAAGTTTTAATATTCATTGCATATAAAACATTTTCTTAGCTTTAAAAGTAGGCTTCATGTTTTACATTAAAAGTTTTGTTTTGATAAATAGGTGGAAGAAATCAGAGGGGACCACTTTTTAAACAGTTCTTTGAGAAATGCTTAGAAAACATCAAAATCCTATAAAAGGAAACAATTTAACTTTCAGAACTCTTTAACATTTGTTGAGATATTACTAGCTGTTCTTTGAGTTAAAATCAAAATATCGAAATCTTTTGGCTATCCCTGTATTTCTACATACATATTTCTGTATCAAGAGATCTTAGAAAAACTGTTAAATCTATTTACCATTTTTTAAATAATGGGGTTAGTCAAGGAAAAGAAACATTTGTGGGATTTCTTACATTAAACTTCTGTCAAATGACAAAAAAATGGAAAAAGACTAATGCGGAGAATTTTTATTTTAAAACAATAATTAAAAGGCAATTATTATTACATTAATTATTATTTAAGTGACATATTTGGGAGCTTTAACTGATAATGTGGTAGTAGTTTTCTAAACAGAACGTTACAGATCAAAGTCTAGATACATTTATTCTGATAGTTTTGAAGTGACTTTTGTTTTTCCCTTTTTCTTCCCTTCCTTCTTTCTCTCTCAGCTTTGAAAATGAAATTAAGGGGGGGGGGGGAGGTAACTTGTCTAAAAATGTTGTCATTGTAATTTAGGAGTCTGATGGAAATTAATACAAAGAACAGATAGACATTTATAATTTATCGTTGTGATTGTTTAAAAAAGCAGAGAAGTATTCTGTTAATTTATACTATTAGCTCTAGTATAATAAGGCACATTGTGTACTAGTGTTACAATAAAAGTACTATCTCTAGGAATGAAATTGTAGAATCTTTTGAGCTTCATTAGTTCTTTAAAAGCTGTTTTTAGCTTTTAAATGTTTTACTGAAAAATTAAATCAAATCAGCACAAAGACTGTTAAAACTAAAACTTGCAGACCAACCACACAAAATATGTCTTTTCAAAAAGCTACACAAAAAGTTGACCCCATTAAATTTACTAATCATATATTACTGTGTTCATGGTTAGTAAAAGAAAATTCAGCAGTTAATGTTTTTTTTTTTACTTAAAAAAATGCATGTGTAATAATGGCATTGGTATTGGTGATTTGTAGTTGATTTGTAGTTTTATACATATCTGTGAATTGAGAAGACTGAAATATTTTTTAATTTAGCAACTAAGTTTATTACTATAGCACAGTATTTTTCTCCGTGTTCTCTTAGAGGGTCTACTACTTCCAGATAAAATGAAAAGTTTAGGAACTTTTTAAGTTGTTTCTTATACTGGTGGCAAAATGTTGTAGTCAATCCAGCATAAACTTTCCTGTGTTATTTTCACTATTATCCAGATAAAAGTTCGGGGATTATTACTTTGAACTTTAAGAATAAGACTTGTATTCAAAGTAAATCACCATCCTCTTACATAATTAGATCTGCTTACTCCTATATACAGCATAAACTTCACTGGAATTCAAATACTTGAATTCACTAGAATTAAAAAAAAAAAAAAATGGAGGAAGTGTATCTGTTTTGTTCTAGTTCCTAGAACAATGCCTCAAAGTAGGCATGCAAGATCTGTTTCTTCAGTGAATAGGAAGTAAACCCAAATGTTACATGCTGACCTGGAAATACAGAGTTAGTACTTTAAAGATATTTCTTTAATAAAACAAGTGGTACGTTCATTAGAGTATTAAAAGTCAAGTTAGAATAGCAAGGCTTTCTGAAAGTGACCAACAGTTACATTTGATAGAATCTGCAGTTTTTATTCCCAGGCATTAATATTTGTAGTTTTTCTCATTTAACATCATTTTAGTAATTACACATGCAAATATAAAGAGTTTTCACAGATTACTTTTTGCTAAAACATGTATTTCACAAGTTCTGTGTGTATAATTCTTTAGACTTGGATCCAAATCTTGGCCCAGTAGATTATTGTATGTGGGACCTTTGACGAAATTACTTAATAAGGAAGGTGAAGTGAAACGATGCATATACAAATTCTGATTCAGAATTGTTTGCATAATTTGTATGAAATTAGTTGGTCAGAATAAAAAGCTTTTTAAAAAAATACTTATTTTGAGAGAGAGAGAGGGAGAGTGTGAGCGGGGGAGGGGCAGAGAGAGAGGGAGAGAGAAAGAATCACAAGCAGGCTCTGTGCTGTCAAAGGCAGCGCCTGACACGGGCTCGAAATCACAAACTGTGAGATCATGAAATCAAGAGTTGGATGCTTAACTGACTGAGCCACCCAGGTGCCCCTAAAAAGTTTTTTTTTAATAACAACAACAAAAAAATTGAGATAAGTTTATCAGTTGTCTCTTTTAGGCACATCAATTTATTTCTGGTTTTAGTTTTGTTTGAATAATATTAAGAAAGTCCTGATTCACTTAGGTAATAAGTTACAAATGATAATAGTCTAATCTGGAGGCTTGATGTTAGAGTAGTGGGAAATTTTTATCTCAGTACTTTTATTATGTAAATATGAAGGACAAAGAATATGTATTATCATAGCTGGGAGTGTTATATTTATCTTATTATATTGTGGATTATTGTCTGATAAGAGCTATACCAAGCAGATGTGCTTGAGATGAGCCTAGCACTTAATTGTATATGTGATCATAGTAGTATATTTCTTTGCACCTCTTTATTATCAGTATTTGTAGATCTACCTCATTTTAAAAATAGCATTCATGATATGGATCTAACTATTTAATTAAACCATATCCCCCCCCCTTTTTTTAAATATGGATGGTTTTATTGGTTGATTTTTTTTTTTAATTAATGTATTTATTTGAGAGAAAGTGCAAGTTGGGAAGGGGCAGAGAGAGGGAAAGAGAGAATCCCAAGCAGTCTCCATGCTGTCAGTGCAGAGCCCTGCGACGTGCGGCTCAATCTCATAAACCATGAGATCATGACTTGAACCAAAACCAGGAGTTAGATGCTTAATTGACTGAGCCACCTAGTCGCCCCACCGTATACCCTTTTGATAATGCTTCTAGTCTTTTACTATTATAACTACTTCTGGAACAAACATTTTTGTATATAGATCTTTGTGTACTTAAACAAGAATTTAGTAGAATGAAGTTTAGAAATAAAATTGTTAGGTAAGATACATAAATACTTAAAATATTTGAGAGGCACATATATTCAGCCCATAGCATTTGCTATTTGCATTTTTTCTGTGAATTGCCTATTGTGTTCTATATTCTGTGATTTGTCTACTTATTACTAATTTGAAGGAGTTCTTTATATATTAAGGCTAGTCACCCTTTATTTAGTATATATAAAACATTTTGGAAGTTTTAGAACACTAGGAATTTAACTTTTTAAAATGACTTGTTCTAGTAATAGGATTCTGAAATGGTAATGTTACTTTTGTGGAAATATGTAGTTATTTATTAATTATGTCAGGCCTTTTGTTCAGCATTTGTTAAATTCTGGTCCAGATAGACTTAGGTAATAATTATTGCTAAAATGCTTTGGAGGACTCTGCCTGCTTGCTAGTGTGTTAAAACGTCTCAGAAGTCCTACAGTAAAGAAACTGATTTGATTTTGGTTAACACAAGTGTTTCACAAGTATAACACAAGTGGTAACACGAGTATTTTTTTGGGGGGCGGGTGCATATTACTGATCAAAAATAGGAACTAATATTCAGCGAGTGCCAGGTATGTATGTATCCAATTTAATCCTCACAATATCCTTGAGGTAGTAGTACTATGATTATCTTCAGTCCCTGCATGAGAAAACACGTCCTGTAGAAATCTAGGCAGGCCTCGTTTGTGCAGTTCTGGTATGCATTAATTTGAGTTACCACAGTTTGGTTAAATGACACCTTTTACCCAACAGCGTGGTTCAGATTTCAGTTATGGTAGATGAACTGTGAGCCCTTGTATGAAGTACAAACTTAGCTTCTGTCTCTTCAGTTTACGAATCACTGCATAAATAACAGATGACTGTCATAATCAGTGACTATTCATGTCACTTTTAGATGCTGCCAGTGATTGATCGCTGTGTATTTATCAGTTTATGCACATAAAGCAGAGTATATAGCTGTATTGCTTCCTTGGTTCCGAGTTATAAACCTTCATGATATTTTATGAAAGATAGAAGTGTAGTAGGGAAATGAGAAGTAATACTGCTGGAAATGAAATCCAAATCCTTTGTAAATAAAGTTAGAGAAGAAATTGCTGACTGGGAATGTTGACACTACTGCCATTTGAGAGACTCTAGATGTGTACTGCAAGTACTTTAGTGAAGGTGAACTCATTGATAACGTGAGAGTACTGGTTGTGATGAAAAGAACGAAGCTGTCCCAAAGAAGGTAAGACTGACAAAATACTTCCTGTTGAAATTCTTGGAGACATTTCATAACATTGAAAATAGAAAGGATAAAATGTTGGAAGCTGACCTGGACTTAGAAAGGAAGATGACAGTTGGCCAAGTTGTAAGAAAGATGCCAGCTCTGAGAAGTTAGCCGACTGCAAAGTTATAGGGAATGGTTCCTAAGACTGGCCTCACTTGTGACACTGACTGCAAGTTCTGGGTTCCCTTAAGCACTCTCAGGTTCAGAAATTTACTGGAAAGATACACAATTCTCACTGAAAACTGTTACACTGAAGAATTATGATTTATTATTATTAACATCAACCAAGGGAAAAAGTGCATAGGGAGAAGTCCAGAAGAGGTACCAAACATGGAGTGTCTCTTTCCCTGGGAGTCAGGATGCATTGCTCTCCTGGTCCCAATGTGTAACAATATGCACAGAGTATTGCCAGCCAGGGGAGTTCACCTAAGCCTCAGTGTTCAGAGGTTATATTGGGGCTGCATTATGTAGATTTGATTACCCAAGTTATTAATCTTAGTCTACAGTATGTAGTTCTTCTGAGTATGACCCGAAGTCCCTACCCAGGTTCAGGAGCTGTACGAATCCCCAAAATGTAACAAATATAACAAATCTTCAAAATGAAAAAACGCTACAACTTTTTTCCTTCCAAATGCAACACAGAAAACTTACAAATGAAGACATTATTTCAAATATTGTATCCCATAGAAATGGCATGTTTGACTTCTAGTTGATTTGAATATGTGAGAATTGTGTGTACACTCATCTCTCTTCACTGTTAAAATTAAATCTATGTAATATTGCTTAATATTGCAGGCTTCTGTTCCGTTTCAGGTGTATGCAGCAATTATATCATAGTTCAGATTATATTAGATGTTTGTTTATAATTTGATCACTATTGCTGTCTTGGATGAGTTTTTCAAGGTTGTAATTTTTTCCTCAATGATGACATTTTTCTGGTTATGAAAATAACTAATATTTAATATGAAATATCTGGAAAATACAGAAAAGAGTAAAGTCTAAAAATCACTTACAGACTTACTCTACAAGTTTTAAGTTACTTTACAGACAAGGTACAGTCCACCTAGGTATAGTAGGTAGACTGTACTTAGGCTCTTTGTAGCAGACGTTTGTTTGAGTACTTGTAATTACATAATTATTTGTAGTATCTGTTTAATTATTTTTTCCTAGACTCTTAAGTTCTATGAAGTCAGGAGCGTGTCTTGTTCACTACTTCGTCCTATTTGTTGACCGATAGATAAGCTAGGTTTCCTCATGTCATAACAAATTAGAAAGCTAGCATTCTTCTCTGTGCTATTGTCATCCATCAACTGTCATTCCAGAAATGAACCAAATAAAGAAGTGTCAGTTACTGTCAGATAAAACAGATGACCATCAGTTTACTGAAACCTTTTGGGTTTAGGGGACAAAATCCAGATGAGTTTCTTCAATAGATTATAAACTCTGTTTCATTACATTTTTTATTTAAAGATTTTTTTTTTATGTTTATTTACTTTTGAGACAGCATGTGTGAGCAGGAGAGGAGCAAAGAGGGAGGGGGAGAGAGAGAATCCCAAGTGGTCTCCCTGCAGTCAGCACAGAGCCGGACATGGGGCTCAATCCCATGAACCAGGAGATCATGACCTGTGCTGAAATTAAGAGTCGAACGCTTAACTGACTGATCTACCCAGGCGCCCCGTGATGCATTTTTTTAAACTTTATTTTGAATTAATTACAGGTTTATAGGAAGTTACAAAGGTAATACAGAGAGAGCCTATGTGTCTTACCCCAAGCCATCTCTAATCCCTCGCAACCACTGTTACGCTTTCATTTTTATACTTTTGTCATTTTCAGAATGTTATATAAATGGAATCACACAGTATGAGGCCTTTATAGATTAACTTTTTTCACTCAACCTAATTAATATTTTTCCAAGTTGTTGCATGTATCAGTTCATATGTTGGTATTGCTGAGTTAGACTTCCATGGTATGGATATACTGGTTTGTTTAACCCTTGAGGGATATTTTAGTAGTTTCCAATTTTTGGCTTTTTTACGTAAAGGTGCGATGTACAATTGTGTACAATTTTGTGTTTTTATTTGCACAAAAGTTTTCCCTTTTTTGGGATAGATATTAGCAGTGCAGTTGCTGGGTCATATAGGTATACGTTTAGTTTTTTCAGAAACTGCCAAACAGATCACTAAAGTAGCTGTAGCATTTTAACGTTGCCCCCCCAGCAACGTATAAGAGGTCTGCTTCTTCTTTTTTCTTTCTTTCATTTTTATTTTTTATTTTTGAGAGAGAGGGAGCATATGTGTATGCACAAGTGAGGAAGGGGCAGAAGGAGAGGAAGGGAGAGAATCCCAAGCAGGCTCCACACCCAGCACAGAGCCCGGCACTGGGCTCAATCCCAGGACCCTAGGATCATGACTTGAACTGAAACCAAGAGTCGGATGCTTAACTAACTGAGCCACCTAAGTGCCCTGAGAGATCTGCTTTCTCCGAATTCTTGTCAACATTTGGTATTGTCAACATATTTTTTTTTTTAATCTTAGCTGTTCTAAAAATGTGAAGTGATATCTCATTGTGGTCTTAATTTGCATTTCCCTAACGGCTGCTGATACTGAACATCTTTTTTGTGTGCTTATTTGCCATCTGTATGTCCTCTTCAGTGAAGTCTCTTCATGTCTTTTGCCTATGTTCTAGTTGGATTGTTTGGTTTTTTACTGCTGAATTTTGAGAAGTCTTTATATATTCTCCTAGGATTAATTTTTAAATTTTCTCCCAATATTTTTTTACATAAAATTCAAACATGCAGGACACTTGAAGGATTGTATCTGTATAGTTGCCACCTGCATTCTACAGTTAGTATTTTACTAAATTTGTTTATTGTCTGTCCATCTACTAATCCATCAATTGTGTCTTATTTTTCAAAATGCATTTCACAGTAATCTGCAGATATCAGTATACTTTACTCGTGAACACTTTAGTCTGCATATCATTAGGACTTAACATTGTAAAATTTTATTTATTTTTAAAATAGTCTTTTTAAGGTAACATGTATGTGCAGTGAAATGCATAGATCTTAACTGTATCATTTGATGAGTTTTGATGTATTTATAACACGAATTCCTTATGATTCTTTTTATAGCTAACACCTTAAGTACCCTATGAGATGCAATCTTACTCCAATTTAAACATTAAAAAAAATTTTTTTTTAATGTTTATTTATTTTTGAGACAGAGAGGGACAGAGCATGAACGGGGGAGGGTCAGAGAGAGAGGGAGACACAGAATCTGAAACAGGCTTCAGGCTCTGAGCTGTCAGCACAGAGCCCGACGCGGGGCTCGAACTCACAGACCGTGAGATCATGACCTGAGCCGAAGTTGGACGCCCAACTGACTGAACCACCCAGGCACCCCCCAATTTAAGCATTTTATATGAACCATAATCCAGCTTCTTTTATGGTCGAAGTGGATGATTGGTTATTCTTTCTCTTAGAACTCTATCTCATCATGTGGTCCTAAGACTACATGGATTGGAATCACCTGGGGTAGTTGTTAAAAAAAAAGATTTGTGTGCCCTATCCCATGCCTGCTAAACCAGAATCTCTAGGAATAAATTTTAGAGATTAAATTTTAACAGATATTCTAAGTCATCCTTATTTATTCCCTCAGAATTTTTCTGGGCAGAATAATCTCATATGTGCCAAATGGTTTGTAATTTTCCAACTTTCATGCTAAGTGACACAAAACTATATGTTCTAATGTAGCGCATCTCCATGGCTTTCTACTTGGGCTTGTTAGAGTTCCTTTCAGTCGATTATGATAGATGTTTAGCACTGACTTTGTTTTTGAGTTAATTTTATTTATAGTAAAGTCAAAACTATGTATGAGGTCCAACTCTTAAGAAACTGCCTAATGTTTTATTTTTCTGGATTTATTAAGCAACAATACATCCCTTTTCTAACTTTCAATCACCAGAAAGCTAAATGCATACTCTCATTCCCAGACTAGTTTGTAGAGATGCCTATGATTTACAATTATGCTCTTGAGAATCCAGGGTTTCTTGACTCAACGCTGTTGACATTTTGAGCTGCATAATTTGTGTGGAGGCCTATCCTATGCCTTGTTGCGATATTTAGCAGTAGATCTGTCCTGTCTCCACTAGGTGGCAGGAGCACCACCACTCATAGCAGTTGTGACCACCTAAAATGTCTCCTGGGGGACAAAATCACGCATGGTCGAAAATCACAGCTTTAAGAAATGGTTAATATGAGGATCTGCATATAAGGATGGTCTGTGTTACTAAGGAAACAGCAACAAAAGTTATTGATACTAGTATGTTTTAATACTTTCATGAAAATTTCTAAAAATTTCATGTTACGGAAAAGTTTATATCTCTTAGTGAACTTTTTTTACTAGCTGATATCTATCATGCTTCTGTTTTTTTTTCATTGGCTGCTAGGAAACTCAGCTAAGTTTGTATTAGTTACAGTGACTTTACTAAGTTTGGAGGATTTTATTAGTTACTTGGCTGTTCTTTTGTCTTTGATATTATATCTAAATGCCTTATGAACTATTGAAAACTTGATGAGGACAGATGTACATTGTAGGTATGTAAAAAATTCCGTTCATTTTAAATGGCTATTTAATAGATAGTGGGTTAGCTAATTGAGTTTGCTAGAATACTGGAATTTTTTTCTTGTAAATAAACTGTTAGTAATACCTTCAAATGAGAGCTACAAATGGTTTAGTTTGAGATTGAAAAGTTAAGAACAGTAGTAAAATGTGGTGAAATATGAATAGGAAAATATGCTTGGAGGGCATTACTTAAGCAATTTCATAGTCTAATTCTTATTATAGCATATAGATAGAGGTGGGGTAAAGAAACTTCTTGCATTTTAGGATTTTTATATTACAGTATATCAGTACATATGATACACTATTAGTGTATTATTAGTATAGTAACATCTATAAACTATAGTGTGTGTGTATATCTAGATATAGTATATTATGGATAATGTTACCTAGAACTGTTATCCTGGGATATATTACATGGGAGAAGTATGATTTGACTTTGGAGAGGAGATATACATAGTGGCTTTAAAGTTGTCATCATTTACTAGCTGTGCAACTCTAGGTAAGATTCTAAATGCTTGTAAACCTTAAATTAAATTTTCTTACCTGTAAAGTGAAGTTGATGATAGTATTACCTGTTTCATAGAGTTTGGGAAAATAAATAGTATACATAAAGCTCTTAGCTTAGTACCTGGCCTGTACTAAGTTCTCATTAACTGTTAGCTGACATTTAACCTTTATTTAAAATCGTTCATAGGTTAATTATATGATTTATAGAGTTTTAGTGTATTGGTTTCCATTTGAAGATGTGAATATATGTGTGTGTATACAGAATTTTTAAAAAAATTACATAATCTTAAATTTTTCACAGATTAATGAAAACCTAATGTTATTTTTATAGTTGACTCTAAAAAAATTTTTGACCAGTAATTTAAGATAAAACTAAGTATTAACCATCTCATTGGAACAAAGAATTCCAATGACATAAAATGTGGTGATTTGGGAATATTTTACATCTGTTTAAGATATAGCACATTATTTCCATAGAATATCTGTTACATATGAAACTCAGAATGGAAAGAAATAATATTGTGATGAACATTTGTTATATGTTCTCTTAAAACACTTTTACAAAACATATGGTAGATAATTAAGACATTAAGATCTTTGTGTATGTAATATCACACTTTGTTGCGCATCTTAGCGTCAAAATGATTTATTTAAAAGATGAACAACTTTTAAGCCATATAGTGATGTGTGATGTCATTGTTTGTAGAAAATGGTTATAATGGACTCATTTTGTAATCTTCCTTCTGTAGTACAGATTTTTACAAGTAATTTTGGTGTAAACTTTTGAGATTCAACTCTCATTTCCATTACTGTCTCAAAGGATGATAGACATTTGCCAGTGTAGCATATTTCATTATCACATGGAAAATAATACTGTTCTTAAACAATCAAAGTTGAAGTCCTAATTTTTTTTTTAATGGGTAAGGCTTCAAGGAAAAAGATGAAAAACAACATGTTTTAGCAATGCTATCCTCCTCCATTCTCTGTGGTTTTAGGTTTGATCCTGACTGATGTGGAGGATCCTCGGAGGGAGGGAAGTGACAAAGAATAAAACGGTGGTGGTAATTGAGCTCTTTGGGATTGGAACTGCTGACAGTCCCAAAAGATAAAGCACAAGTGCCATGGTCTTTTCTATTTGGGGCTTAAGCTGGATTACTTTTCTCCTTTAGAGCAAAGCTTAGAATTTTTTTTGTTATTATATCCTTTTGGATTTCCCCCCAGCTATGATGTTTCTGCTTTCTTCCTCCTCTATTTGAAGTTCTGGTTCCAATGCATACTATATGCATTAGTTTTATAGTTGCCTTCTGTGAGACAGGAAGCCTTTAATCAGTGTTGGAGAAGAGAGTCAAAGCAAAACCTTCATTTACTGAAAATGAGTTACAGAAATGCCTAATCATACTGCCTATTAGATTATACCTGCTAGTGTTCAATACTTTATTATATACAAAATATATTTTAAAAATTATAACTTCAGTTAAACTAGTTTCAAGCTTGTGTTTTGTCTGGTTCCCAGTTGGTTATCTTGATCTGTGGATTCCTTAGCTAAAAACTAGAAAATTAGGATCCTTACCTCTGTTAGTTGTTGGTGGTTTACATGAAATAAACATGAAAGTATGTCTGGCAGTGTTAAGTGCATTTAGTGTTAAGTTCTCTTCCCTTCCATTCTCCACCGAGCCATCTTATCCCTACTATAAAGAGTTTATTTCCTTGTTGAAAGAAAAGTCCTAGTGTAACCTTTGAAAGACTTATATTTATGATAAAATTAGAGGGAAAGAGGAATTTGAAACGAAATAGAAGAACAAAAGATGGCAAATAGGAGAAAAAGAGCTCTGATAAATTACTTTAGATAATACAGGTCTTCAAAGTGGAAGAGTTAAATTCTTTTTGCTAATGTTGTTGCTGCTTTTGTAGGCTAGTAATATGTTTAAAGAGGTAATTGTGTTTTGTTTTTAACTTTTATTTAAATAAACGATGAACTTTTGGCTGTTCTGCGTAATTTCTACTGTACAAGTTTTCTCAGGCCTCTAATCCTTTACTTTTGTCCTTAAATTGTCCGTGAGTCAGTAAAGGAGGAGTACGTAGCTGTTTAAGCAGTAAACTGGGGGATGACTCATATGTACTTCTGAGACAGTAATGGTTATGATGGTAGAATGATGAGTTCTCCATACCATCACTTGACCCAGTGAACCTCTGAGGAGCTGTTTACATTGTTAGGTGGCAACACAGAACTTTATGGCCATTGTTGATTATTTCACGTGATATATTTTTAGTGTTGCCAATGTGATACTATAGCAGTGGTAGTGTGGCTACCTGGATATTGCTTGCTTTGGAGGCTGTAGTTCTTTTTTTTGTTGTTTTGATTTTTTTTTCATGTTTATTATTTATTTTTGAGAGAGAGGGTGAGAGAGCACGAGTAGGAGAGGGACAGAGAGAGAGGGAGTTACCTCCTAATCCAAAGCAGGCTCCAGGCGCTGAGCTGTCAGCACAGAGCCCAACGTGGGGCTCACACTCCCTATCCATGAGATCATGATTTGAACCGAAGTTGGATGCTTAACCTACTGAGCCACCCAGGTGCCCCTGGGCACTCTAATTCTGATACCTGACTCTATGGCTTATTACAGTTTTCTGCCTAGGTATTTTTGATTGTGTGTGTGTTAGTACTTACTAAGAAGCACTACAACCCTTTGATTTCAGGAAGACCTTTTTCATTTATAAATCTTATAGATGGAAAAGGGAAAGAAGACCCTTTAAAGAATTAATCCTAAAATTAAAGTTTATGAAATCCGCCAATATAAATGTATTTATAAATGTGTCGTTTCCCTATCTACCATTATATAATGAAATGAGTGGGAATTGAAAAGGGGGGGAAAAAGGGATGTCCAGAGATTAGGTTTCTTTCCTAATCTGGTTTGACCCCTGCTTTGCTGTGTGATTTTGTGAAGTTTGTTGTGGTATATTTTCTTATATAGCTTAAAGATTTGGGGCGCCTGGGTGGCTCAGTCGGTTGAGCGTCTGACTTCGGCTCAGGTCATGATCTCACAGTTCGTGGGTTCGGGCCCCACATCAGGCTCTGTGCTGATGGCTTAGAGCCTGGAGCCTGCTTCAAATTCTGTGTCTCCCTCTCTCTCTGCTCCTCCCCTGCTCATGCTCTGTCTCTCTCTCCTTCAAAAGTAAATAAAAACATTGAAAAAAAAAAAAAAAAAAAAAGATTCTGTTTTTCCCAGGAGAATTCTGTAGATAAATACTATGTAGCATATCTTGAAAAATGCATATATTCAGGATGTTTACATATTATATTCACTTTGTTTTTTAAAGAAATTACTAGAACACTCCTTCAGTGGATTTCAGATGAACTACCATGTATTAGTTGTTTTCCCTCGTTTGCAGATTATTTTTGGCATGTGAACTTCAACTGAAAGATTTATTTTTATTGAAGTCAGTTTTCATTATAATACCTTACATATTTTGGGGGTTATATGATAAAATACTTTTGTATTTCTCTTAAGGTATTAAAATTATATGTAAAAAAATTGTGTGCATAATATTTTGTCTCTTTTCAGCTCCAATGATGCATCAGCAGCCTCCTTCTCAACAATACAATATGCCACAGGGAGGTGGGCAGCATTATCAAGGCCAGCAGCCTCCTATGGGAATGATGGGTCAAGTTAACCAAGGCAATCATATGATGGGTCAGAGACAGATTCCTCCTTATAGACCACCTCAACAGGGTAAGATTACATTTGGGAAATTTCCTGCTTAATATAAATAAAAGTATAGTTGAAAGGCTTTACATTTTAATTAACATTTCATATAGGCAAATTCAGGGCTTTGTGTTTCTTGATTTTTAGTATTATTATTATTATTATTATTATTACATATTTTTTTCTAAAAGGTAGTGGATATAGTAGGTACAAAGGTTCATGGAGTGGATAGGAACTTTCTGCTACACAGCTTCCTTTTATTTTTTTCTGGGAAGAGGTTATATCATAAAATTTTATATCAAAAGCTCACTAATGTATAGCAGAAAATACAATTTTAATTTTGAGAAGTTACTTAATATGTGGTCAGAAACAAACCCTAGTTTATTCCAAACTGCTCTAACATCAAAAAGAAAATTAATTTTCTACTAGTTTGAACCTTTTTTAAAGAAGTTAGTGTTTGTTTTTTTAAGTTGGTATTGTTAGGTCCTGTATGTATGGTCGTAATAATTTTTGTGAAACGTGGTGTTGCTGTGTGTTATGGATGTGTGTGTATAAAAATAGTTCAAAGTATCTCAATTGCCAGAGCATCTACAGGTGAGAAATAATCTCTTACAATATCAGATTAGAAAAGAAAGCCTTTGATGACATAGAAAACAAATTATTTATGTCTTGACTGGTTGTGGTTTTTCAGGCCCACCACAGCAGTACTCAGGCCAGGAAGACTATTATGGGGACCAATACAGTCATGGTGGACAAGGTCCTCCAGAAGGCATGAACCAGCAATATTACCCTGATGGTAAAATCTCCTAATGTTAACTTTCCCATTTTCTATTCCCTCCCCAATATTAATGCAGATAGCTGTTCAAAACATTTTAATGAGGGTGAAGAAACTAACAATATGTTTCTTCTAAATTTAGAAACACTTTAATAATCTAAAGCACCAGTGATTGCATTAGTGTATAATCTCTATCAAAGTGTATTTTGTTTAAATAGTCCATATTAGTACCATCAGGAATGACATTCTGTCATTGGAATCCTTTCTTATATAAAAGAAGATTGAACTAAAGCAAATGTTACTGATTTCACTTTTTTTAATAGCAGCTTTATTGAGATAATTCACACACTGCAAAGTTCACCCATTGGTTTACTTTTATGCATTGTATAAATACATAGAAGATAATAGTTCTTGAGTCTGTTTCCAAGTTTTATCATTTTAGTTAACGTTAAATACTTCTCAAAGAACTGTGGTTTATATACATTAGCATTTACATTTGAAAATTTTGGAGGCTAAATTATACCCATAATATAACTGTGTATAGAGTTAGTAGAATAGGAAAAGCATTTGGAAACCAGATTTTAATTTTAATTATTTAGCTTAATGGTATTTTTTTTTAGTGGGAAGGGGCTTGTGAAAAGGTGGTCACTGAAGATGTATTGCATTTAGTAATGATCCAAGCAGAAGTAGGCTTTCTCACTGTACAGGGTTTTCCATTTTTCTGTATGTTTGAAATTTTATGATACAGTGTTGAGGAAAAAATAATACAAACATACAAAACTGTGGTAAATTGGAGGTAGCTGTTCACGTTACAGTATGATTTGTCTTGTTATGAAAGGATTTGTCAAAATCTTCATTTATCCAGGAAGCTCCCCTGGTATATTTAAGTAAACTATTTAACAGAGAAACTTGGAGAAACTAAAAATTAAAAGCTAAAGTGTTGGGACTGGCGATTTGAAGCTAATGTAAACTAGTAAGAAGATAGAATGTGGTGTATTTAAAAAATCATTTAGCTGCCAGTTTTGGGTTCATATGTAAAGCATAAAGGTACATCAGTATAAGGATGCTGGTTTTTACTGCAGAGGCAGAGCAAACACTCACCTGTAGAATTTTGCATATGATAAATGTTTGCCAGTGATAGTGAGGATGTGTACGGATATTTCTTACAAAAAATGACATATTTTTTTAAGTCTCAGGTTTTCTTGCCCTGAATATTCAGAATGTTAGATTTTTTTTTGTTGTTTCACATGTAGACATTATATTAAGATTTTTTTCAGTGAGAAACTTCAGAATGTTTATATACTGTGGATATTTTAAAGAAGTGAAATCTAGTTTGTTAAATTTATTTATTAGGAAGTCTGAAAGTAAACAATTGTTTTAATTTGTAAAATGCGTTTTATATAACTGAGTTGAATTTGACACTATTATTTTGGTCCTGTGTATTTCCTGAAATGTGAAATGTATGTTGTTATAAATATGACCTTTCTATTCAGAATAGATAGACATATTATTTTTGTATATATCAGAACTTTAAGGTTACTGTAAATTACTTATTACGTCAGGGAATTAAAAAATCTAAATGGTATCATTTTTGCATAGGTGTGTATTAATATCTTTTTCTCACATTTATGTAGAGTATTCCATTCATAACAACAGTTTTCTGAAACAGCATTGGATATTTTCTTACCAGATATTTATGCCAGTAAATATATAGATTAGGAGTTGGCAAACTTCTTTCTGTAAAGAGGCAGAGAGTAAGTATTTTAGTCTTTGTGGGCCATATGGTCTTAGTCTCAACTACTGAACCCTTGTTGTAGCATGAAAATAGCTGTAGGAAATGTGAATGGGCATGCCTGTGTTCCAGTAAAACTTTATTTACAGAAACAAGCCACTGGCCATATTTATACTGCAGGCCATCGTTTGCCAACCCTTAATGTAGATATTTCTGAGGTAGTTTGGGAATGTTGGAATCCTAGAACACTGAGTATAACATTTATTCATAACTGTATTCCTTCTTAATTAGGCATTCATTGAAAATTTAGTTTAGATTTTAGCTAACTGAAGTGTTATTTCCTCTATTTTTTTAGTACTACTTAGTTAAAAGAACTAGACTATTGATTTTCATTAAAGTCCAGTCATAAAATTTATCGAGCCTTAATACTAAAGGGGTACTCTAGCACTTAACACAGTATTAATTTTATGTAGGTATATGTTTATGATACTCTAGAAATACTTTCTAAAGACTTCTAGAATGGCAGCGTTAAGCAATAATGTTCTTATATCTGAAAATAACTTTATGAGATACATTATGCAAGTAAATAGAATGTGAAAAATTTGTTTCAGTTTCTTTCAGGGGAAAAAAACTTATGGAGCTTTTTTATATTTTGCATTGTTTTAGCATATGCTGTGGAATTGGCGACCAGCAGAACAGGTGTTTAACAAAATATGATAATTGCTTCCTTTGTTCATTCTAATTTAATTCAAGTTATTTACATGTGAAAGGCCTAAATGCTTTCATTCTCTCTTTTTTTAAAAAAATTGAAGATAAAGTTTTTCTCCCCCCCCCCTTGATGAGGATGATCAGTTAAGACTAAGTGTAATGTTTCTAAAACTACTGTTTTTGCTTTTAAAAAATTTGCACGTTATCTCAATATGGAAACAATCACATTGGTAAATATTTGGCTAATGCAATTGAAATTATTTTTTATGTATTTCCATTTCTTTTTCTTTTTTTCAATTTTATCTGAAAGTTTAAATATATTTAGGGTTTTCACTCAGTGGCCATTAACGTTTCTTCCTGTCTCTTGTCGAATTGATGTAGGTCATAATGATTACGGTTATCAGCAACCGTCGTATCCTGAACAAGGCTACGATAGGCCTTATGAGGATTCCTCACAACATTACTACGAAGGAGGTATCTATATACCTTCACACACATACACATATATATCCCCTTCTACAGGAATGAAAATTCTTGCATAAGACAACTTCTACCCATGCAAAGCTCTTGTAGAATACTAGTTGCTGGCTGTCTTGAAAGTTACAGGGATCCCAGAACAATTAAAATAATTTCCTTACAAATATTTAAAATGTGTAACCATGACTTGCCATTTCTAACAACAATAAAAAGACTAAAACATTTAAAAATAATTTTTTCCTCAGTGGAAATTTTCTATTTGAACATAAATCCATCAATCCAATTTTTTTTTCTTGTGTGTGTTTACATATGTATAATTTTACATATAAGTATAGTGCCTTTAGGAAACAGCTTGCTGATCTTGTGTAGCTAGTGTGTGCTCTTGTAGCTGTCTTTAATTTTGTCTTTTTTATTTTATTTAGCATAGTCATGATCTTATGACTGTGATGTTCCAGTAAATGTAATGCTCGTATGGCAGAGACGCTGAAAATGCTGCAGTTCAACCTTGCAAAATTGGCTTTAACTGCAGTTTGTTTGGCCGAAATCCTTCTGTTTGGTTTGAGTTTTTTCTTTGTTTTGTTAACTTTCAAAAATCAATATGGCATTTCATTTTGTTCTTGTGTTGTTGGCTATGCATCTTAGAGTAAAAAAGTTAATTAAGCAAACTTCTCAGTTTTTTTTCTTTTTCTCTTCTCCAATTATCCTGTAGGAAATTCACAATATGGCCAACAGCAAGATGCTTACCAAGGACCACCTCCCCAACAGGGATATCCACCCCAGCAACAGCAGTACCCAGGGCAGCAGGGCTATCCAGGACAGCAGCAGGGCTACGGTAATAGTTTTTTGCAGTTTTGTTTTGAAATATTGAAGGACATCTTTAATGTTTATTTCTCTAAGAATTCTTCTTTTCAAAAATACGATTTTAGCTCAGTCTATTACTGACTGAGTAATTGAAAGTGTTTTTTCTCCAGTAAACTGGTAATCCATTTAAAAAGAAACATAAGCTAGAGGGGGTTCATTGACCAAAGGTAAGGTATGTAATCATTTAAAATGAGTTCTTAAACCTCGTTGGCATTCATGCCCAGCCAGTAGCTTTGTGTGTGCTTGGAAAACCGATGAATTGGGTGATTATTGACCATATCTACGTAATTCGCTTAGCAAACTTATTTCTAAAAGTAATGACTGTTACTATGAAAAATAACATTGACTTTTGGAGTACAAATGAGATTTACTTGGAATGCATAAAGAAAATGTTTTGTCATTCTTTGGTTAAATAGCAATATACACATCCATAGAGGCGTATTTATTGCTGTTATGTATCTTACAGAGTTTGGGGAAGTATAGCTGTATTTTCTTATTATAAACTCACTATAAGAGTTATAGTAGCTGGATATCTAGCTTTAAATAACTTTATTAGACAGGGAGTGGGAATGATAAAGACCTGATCTCTCATTCATAAATTTTAGGCCACTGTCACTACTCTCTATATATGAAAATATGGTTCTAATGCTAGAGAAGTAACTGCTTATTAATCTGACATCATCTCTTGCTAACATAGTCTCTTTTTTACATCAGTAATATTTTATTATTTTTATTCATTAGTTTAAGCTCTGAGATTACTCTGGGCACCTCTCTCTACTCGTTATAGCAAGCCTCAGAACCAAAATCAGATTGAAATTCTCTTGTGTCTTCCACTTATGCATTGAAATTTGGTCAGGTGTTAGGAGCCAGGCATTTCCCCCCAAACTGATAAGTTCTAGTTCTTTAATTTGAGATATGACTTTAGAAATACTCCATGGATGGGGGCACCTGGGTGGCTCAGTTGGTTAAGCGTCCGACTTTGGCTCAGGTCATGATCCCACAGTTCGTGGGTTCGAGCCCTACATCGGACTCTGTGCTGACAGCTCAGAGCCTGGAGTCTGCTTTGGATTCTGTGTCTCCCTCTCTCTCTGCCTCTCTCTCGCTTGTGCTCTCTTTCTCTCAAAAATAAACATTAAACAAATTTTTTTAGAAATATTCCATGGATTTCTTGTTTGTTTTTGTTATTTGTTTTGTCTTTTTAAGTGAGCTCCAGCATGGCTTTAACTCACGACTCTGGGATCAAGACCTAAGCCGAGATTAAGAGTTGGACACTTAACCAACTGAGCCACCTAAGCATCCCGGGATTTCTTGTTTTTACAAAGGAATTCTTGCTCTTCTCAAATGGCATTTTCATTTCCTGACCATTGAATATTTGTATTTTGAATAAGTATTCTAGTTTTACTGTGTTTACGTGAAAACAAATATGATGTGGTTAAATCAGGTAAATTCATTTATTTAAGATAAATATTATTTTCAGTGGGAAGAGGGAGTAAATGAAATGTATTTTTGGTTAGAGTAGTTAACTGCTGTTTTGTTCGACCTTGGGAATCCCAAAGGAGAAGTTCCCATTTTGCTTATTTGTAGGCTTCTGTTGTCATACTTTCTTCTAATAGAAGAGTTAGACTTTTAATAATTGAGTGTATAATAATTAAGTAAATAATAGACCGATGGAATTTATTTAAGCTTGAACATTTATTCTCTTTGACACTTTCCTCTGCCATCAGTGTTTTTTTTATGGCAGATTTTGAATGGCTATGATAGAAAACATTTAAGTGTCAAAGCTTTTCGGCTTATGCTTTATAAAGCATTCTTTACAATAGGCAGTAGTAGAATTTATGAAACAGACATATTTGTTTGGCAAGCCAAATTAGTCCCTTGCCATCTCTGGAATTGGAAATCATTCATTTTTATGGGTTAAGTATTAAAGGTGATTGGTACACAGAGTGTAACTTTTGAATCAAGTTTTTTCACATGCAACCTGTGGCTTTTCAAGTCTTTGGTTTTGGTTTGAAAATATTGTGGTAGTAAACTTATTAATGCAGAGCATAAAGCATTCTTTTGGTGGTTGCAAATATCAATCTAGAATTTCATGGAAAATTATTCTTTGTGATTCTCTGGTGATTGCAAGTGTAAATCTAGAGTCATACAGCTGTAAATATCATTGATTCTCAAACTTTATTTAGAAATTATTTCAGTATTTTAATTTGAATCTGCTTGCTTTTTCTTTTATTTACTTTTTACTTTTATTTTTAAAGTTTATTTATTTTGAGAGAGCGAGAGAGAAGGAGAGAGCCTGAAGCTGGGCCCGTGAGGGGCTCAGACTCATGAACCATAAGATCATGACCTGAGCTGAAACCAAGAGTTGACACTTAACTGACTGAACCACCCAGGGCCCTTGTTGCTTTTTCTTTTACCTGTTGCTTACAGTGGTTAACTTTCTAGTAGTGGTATAGATGAATTTTCTTGATACCATGGAATTAACCTGCTTAACAACTCCTGAGTCGCTTTTACGTATTTGGAAAAAAATTCATGACTAACACATAGCTTACTGGTTACACCGAATCAAAACATTTTGTACATGGCACTATCCTTATAATATTTTCATTCTTACAACCTTTGGAATTTATTTCAAAAAGCATTTGAGAAGATCAAGATACCAACTATCTTTTTTGTTTAGATATAAAAACGTGATAACACCTGGTTCTAAACCCTTTCAAGAATTCTGTTTTTATCTGGGCTTTTGTTTATGTTAATTATTTTGCAGGTCCTTCACAGGGTGGTCCAGGTCCTCAGTATCCTAACTACCCACAAGGACAAGGTCAGCAGTATGGGGGTTATAGACCAACGCAGCCTGGACCACCACAGCCGCCACAGCAGAGGCCTTATGGATATGACCAGGTAAATTATTTGGCCAACTGTGTGATTGCCCCATTATTTGCTCCCCCTTGATAAGGTTGTTTTTCACTTGAAGGCTTGTTTTTCCCTCCTCCTGTTCATAGTATATGAGTTAACAAAAAAATTTACTTTTAAGTCTTTTTCATAGAATGCTAGCACAGCTGACCATAGTTACTGTCACATGTAAAACATGTCTTATCTCTGAGACCCAGCATCCATTCATATTCATACTCTCTTTCTCTTTCTCTCTCTCTGGTCTTCACCGGGGCATTCCAGACATCATTCCCTCTTCTAAAGCCCCTGATTTCTCTCATCTCCCTCACATTTATTGCTGAAGACTGTGCATTGACACATAGAGACATGGAATCCATCTGTGTCAACTCTCTTAGTAGCTCTTGTCTTCGTTTCAGCATATCCATTACCTTCTGCCACATTGGTGGTGTCCTGTCTCTTTAAATCCATAGTTACTTCTGCCTCTGTTGCCTCCTTTCATATCCCTTATTTCAAGTATTAAAAATGTTTATCTCGGGGTGCCTGGGTGGCTCAGTCGGTTGAGTGTCTGACTTCGGCTCAGGTCATGATCTCATGGCTCGTGAGTTCGAGACCCACGTCGGGCTCTGTGCTTACAGCTCAGAGCCTGGAGCCTGTTTCGGATTCTGTCTCTCTCTCACTCTCTTTCTCTCAAAAATAAATAAACGTTAAAAAAAAATTTTTTTTTTTCTTAACGTTTATCCCGTTATCTTTCCTTCTGCTTTCACATATGTAAAGATGTAGCTCATTCTAAGATGACTGTATCCTCTTGAACCTAGTATTTATTTAAGTTCCTTCTTTTCACCAGTAAACTTTTCAGACTTAACTAATCTGTGCCACAGTCATTGTTTTCTGAATCTTGCTGTTATGCATACTCTAAATTATAATGAAAGTGATGTATTATGTTGGCAGTTTCCTTAGATTGATTTCAGATTTGTCTAATGACCTTCTAGTGAGGAAAATCTGGTCTGCTGACTACTTAAGCTACCTAAAACAGCTTATTTTTTTTGTAAGTTATGGTTCCAGGGCCAGTGTTGGTGATCTGGTTTGAGGAACAACACAGTGCAGTACTAATCAGAACTTGAGGTATGAGCAATTTTTTTATCAGTGCTCTCTCAAGCCTACAACGCCTTGTACTGACACTTCCTATTTAAGTGATAAAAGAGATAAAAGAGACTTAAAAGGGTAAGGACAAATAAGTCATATATTTAAAAATACACTATTAATCAAAGGGTTAGGCAGAAATTTTATTTAGATTTTAAAAGTAAAAAAAGTCTTGGCTAATGAGTGCTTAAGGGCAAGATTCCTGAGCACAAGATTTAGGCTCATTCTAGTCCACAAGTTAACTTTTTAATTTTTATCTATTTATAATTAATTAATTGATTGATTGATATTTTGAAGTAGGCTCCACGCCTGATGTGGGGCTTGAACTCACGACCCTAAGATCAAAGAGTCCCATGCTCCACTGACTGAGCCACCCAAGCAAGCACCCCCACAAGTTAACTTTTTAAAAAATGAGCTTCTGATCATTTATTCTTTCAGTCAACAAATATTTATTAATTATCTTCATGTGCTGGGCACTATTTTAAGTCCTATGCTCCCTACGGCTGGTGGAACAGCTAGCTATTTTGGTCTCTCTAACTTCACTTTTGAATGTTTATTGTTTATTTTGAGAGAGAGAGTGCCTGTGCACGAGCAGGTGAGGCACAGGGAGAGGGAGAGAGAGGATCCCGAGCAGGCTCCACCCTCAGTGTGGAGCCCCATGCGGGGCTCAATCCTACGACCGTGAGATCATGACCTGAGCCAAAAATAAGAGTTGGACCCTCAACCAACTGAGCCACCCAGGTGCCCCTCTTGCCTTCACTTTTGACACATTTGACACATGTTCCTATTTTCATTCCTGAATGGTCTTCTTTGCTTCTAATTACTGTGCTTCTTTACTTCTCTTAGATTTCTAGTGATTCCTTCTTTATTGTTTCATTTTCTTGTCTCACTTGTTTCTTGTCTTTCTTTTAAGTAAAAATGTTTGGCTCAGTGTTTTTCTTGGTCTCTCTACTCACCCTGTCTTATATTTTCAGTATCCTTAGCCCACCCTCTGCAAACCAACTTCAGCTCCATTTTTTCAACTTGTACAGAACATCTCTATTTGGATGTCTTGCCATTTCCATCAACTTCAGCATGTTGTGGACTAAACTAACCGTTTTCTCTCTAAATGACGTATTTCTAAATCCCCTAAACTTAACATCAGTCATTAAGTAAATGTTTCTTGAGCAACATTTATATGCCAAGTATCTACGATTGGGGTACATTGGGAAATAAAGATAGACATAAACTGTACCTTTATGAGCTTAAATCTAGATAAATCTAGATGAGATCCAGAAGAATAAACAGATGGTATAATATAGTATGAGAAGTCCTTGAAGTCAAGACTTTTGTGGAAGGGGGATCTAGATTACTAGATCACAGAAAAAATGTTCTTTGGGAAGTATTATAATAGTGTGAGGGCCCAAGGACGAGTAGGTATTAGACAAGTAGACATAGAAGAGGGAAGTGTATTCTAGTCAGAAAGAGGTGCATTCACAAAGGACTACTAGTGTTAAGGGGTGTGGTTGAGTAAAGTAGAAGCATGGGGAGGGAGAGGCAAGATTGGAGAGAGAAGTTAGGTTTAGATTGGGAAGACTCTCACAAGCCATGTTACGGGACTTGGACTTTATCCTGACATCATTTGAAGCCTTTATAAGACATTTTAAATGATGTATATAATATATTAGCTGTGCGTAGCACTTGGTGAACATGATATGTAAAAGATTATGTGTTGTGATATATAGCATATATGATAGATATGTGATACACTACCTCTTTCATTATAATTATTCCACTCCATAAAGTTCCTAGGAATTTGGGATGGTACTATAGAAAAAGACCCATGACGTTTGGCTAGATGCCAGCCACATCTCCTTCCCCACTAGAAAAGGCTATGAAGAGGGGACCATTTTAGCTACTTCAGTGTTAGTAGTCTGCCCATATTTATCAGAGATTTCACCTTATCTGTATCCCCCAATCCAAACACTTGTTGGTCTTTTCATTTTAGGGAAAGTAGTTCACCTCTTCAAGATAATGAAGGGAACAGAAAACTAATACAGATTCTTAAATCCAATAGTAATATAATTATAGTGGTGGTTTAGGCAGATGACTCTTCTAGCAGTGTGCACAGTGAATTCAAAGGGGGGAAATTGAGAGATAAGCCTTGCTAGGGGCTGTTGTTTCTCCATCATTTCTTCCCATATCACTAAACAGCAGCTTGATTCTTTCAGTTCCTCAGGCCAAGAACCTGGAGTCATCTTGGCTCCCCTCTTTTTTGCAAATCAAGCATCTTGTCAACCAGCAAATTTCATCACCTCTCCCTTCAAAATATATCCAGTATCTGGCCATTTTTACAACCTTCTGCTCTTACCCAAGTCAGAGTTACAACTGTCATTCACCTGAACTGGTCTTCTGCTTTTGTCCTAGCTCTGCTATAGGATATGCTCCACATAGGACCCAGAATGATCTTTTAAAAACATTAGATTATGCCACCCCACTGTGCAAAGCCCTGTGGTGACTTCAGTCTTACTTAAAGTAAAAGCAAGACCTTAGAATAACCTACAAAGTCCTACATGACTTGTGCCCCCACTACCTGTCCCACCACTTCATCTCTGTATTTTTAGAATTTTTTAAATATTTATTTATTTATTTTTGAGAGAGACAGAGAGAAAGAGCGAGCACACAAGAGGGGGAGGGGCAGAGAGAGAGAGGGAGGCACAGAATCTGAAGCAGGCTTCAGGCTCTGAGCTGTCAGCACAGAAACCGATGTGGGGCTCAAGCTCAATGAGCTTTGAGAGCATGATCTGAGCCAAAGTTGGACGCTTAATCGACTGAGCCACTGAGGCACCCCTCACTTCATCTCTATTTATAGCTGCCCTCATTCACTTTGCTTCAGTCACTTTACTGTTCCTTAAACACATCAAGCATATTTCTACCTCAGAACCTTTGTATTTGCTGCACCCTTTATTGCCAGAACTCTTCCCTGAGACGTATAGTTGGCTTCCTCCCTTTCTTCAAATCTGCTGTGTTCTGTCACCGTATCATATCAAGGAGTCCTTCTACCTATGTAAAATAGTAACATCTTGCATTGCCTCACTTTATAGTAGCCCCCCTCTACCCACAGAGGATATGTTCTGAGACTCTTAAAAACCACAGATAGTACTGAACCCTGTATATACTATATTTTACCTATGTAAATACACCTATGGTAAAGTATAATTTTAAATTAGGCACAGAAAGAGATTAACCGTAAAGAATAGAAAAATAATTGTAACAATATACTGTAATAAAAGTTATACAAATATGGTCTTTCTCTCTCAAAATATCTTATTGTACTGTACTCACCCTTGTGATGATGTGAGCTGATAAAATGCCTACACGATAAGGTGAAGTGAGGTGATGTATGCATGTGACATGGTGTTGGGCTGCTATTGACCTGACGATATGTCAGGAGGATCATCTGCTACTGAACCGCAGTTGACCACAGGTCACTGAAATTGTAGAAAGCAAAACTGTGGGTAAGGGGGAACTACTGTATTTTCCTACCCTTCTGTATTTAAACAACTTTTTTGAAGTATTATTGACATTCCATAAACTGCATATATTAAAAGTACACAATTTGGTACTTGTCAATGAGTCAGTCTTTTCAATTTTACCTATTCTGGTGTATGTCTGGTGATAGTTTATTGTGCTTTTCATTTTCATGTCCTAAAGGACAAGTGATAATGACTTATCTTCTCATGTGCTTATTTTTCCATCTATGTATCTTCTCTGAAATGTCTGTTCAAATCTTTTGCTTATTAAAAAAAAATTCAGTCCCTTATTTTCTTATTGAATATTGAGAGGTCTCTGTATATTGTACATACAAATCCTTTATCAGATATATAATTTGCAAATATTTTTCTCCAGTCTGTTGCTTCTCTTTTCATTGTTTCAACATTTTTTTTGAAGACAGGAACTTTAACATTTTTATGAAGTCGAATTTATCAACTTTGTCTTTTATGGATCATGCTTTTGGTTTTATGTGTGGGAAATCTTCACTTAACCCAGAGTCACAAATATTTTCTCTTAATGCTTTCTTCTAGAAGCCTTATATTTTTAAAAAATTTAATTTAATTTTATACTTTATTTTTGGCAGGGGCGGGGGGGAACATGAGCAGGGGAGGGGCAGAGAGAGAGGGAGAAAGAGAATCCCAAGCAGGCTCTGTCTGCACTGTCAGCGCAGAGTCCAGCACGGAACTTGATCTCGCAGATCAGGACCTGAGCTGCAATCAAGAGTTGGGTGCTTAACTGATTGAGCCACCCAGGCATCCCTAGAAGCCTTATATTTTTAGGCTTTACATTTAAGTCTATAATCCATTTTGAGTTAATTTTTCTATGAAGCACGAATTGAAGTTTGCATCTTATTTTTTCAAATGGATAGCTAATTTTCTCAACACTATTTTTTGAAAAGATTAGCCTTTCTTTACTGAGTTGTCTTTGAACCTTTGCTGAAAATCATAAATATGTCTTTCTGGACTGACCTATTTCTCTGTCTTTATGTCAATACCATGCTGTCTTTATTACTATAGTTTTACAGTAAGTTTTGAAATCGGGTGTTAGTTTTTCAGCTTTAACTTTTGCAAAATTGTTTAGGCATTTGGGTTTTTGCATTTCCATATGATTTTTATAATCAGCTTGTCAATTTCTACAAAAAGCCTACAGATATTTTGATGGGAAT
Source organism: Lynx canadensis (assembly GCF_007474595.2). NCBI lineage: Eukaryota > Metazoa > Chordata > Mammalia > Carnivora > Felidae > Lynx > Lynx canadensis. Next base: position 46,051,859 of record NC_044314.2, read on the forward strand.
TGCCTTACACGTATAGATTTGCAGAGAGTTGTATCTTAACAAGAGGTCGGTGAGTATCCATCCTTTGAGCATGGCATATGTCCCTTTAAATTTTTTTTTCAGCAGTGTTACATAGTTTTCAGCATACAGGTCTTAACATAGGTTTTGTCAGATTTATCTCTAGGTATTTTTATATTCTTGATACTATTGTAAATTTTTTAAAATTTTAATTTACAATTGTTAATTGCTGGTTGTATAAAAGTACAGTTTGTTTTTTTATATTGATATTTTACCAGAACTGTAATATTAACTCACTTATTATTTCTAGTAGTTTTTTTGTAGATTGTCAGAATTTCCACATAGAAATCATGTGTGTGGAAAAAGACTTATTTTTTCCTTTACAATCTGAATGCTCCGCTTTTCTCCCCTTAATCTAACCTCACCTTAAAACCTTTAACACAATGTTGAATATAAATAGTGAGAGTGGACATCTTTTGTCTTACTCCTGCTCTTAGGGGGTTAACAGTCGGCCTTTCAGCCTTACATGAGATGTGTAGGGTTTGTGTGGATATCCTTTATCAGATAGAACTTGTTGCTTGTATTCCTAGTTTGCTGCAAATTTTTATCAGGAATGAATACTGAAATTTGTCAAATGATTTTTCCATATCTTTTGAAGGAATCATAGCTTTCCTTTTTAAATTTAGTATGTTAAATAATATTCTTTGATTTTCAAGTTTTAAATCAATCTTGCGTAGCTAGGATAAACTATGTATTATCCTTTTTATATGTTATTAGAGCTGATCAGCTAAAATTTTGTTAACAATTTTTGCATCTATGAGGGATATTGGACTCTAGTTTTCTTTTAATGCCTTTATCTGGTTTTGTTATCAAAATAGCACAGGCTTCATAAAGTGAGTTGGGAAGAAATGATCCCTTTTCAGTTTTCTTGAAGGATGTGGATGAAATCAGTATTATTCCTTCTAAAATGTTTGGTGCAATTCACTAGTGAAGCTGTTTGGACCTGGATTTTCTTTGCAGGAAGGTTTTTAATTACAAATTTATTTTCTTTATTAGACATAAGGTATTCAGGTTATCTGTTTCTTCTTGAAGAGATGTTTCTATTTGTTAAGGGATTTGTCCATTTCATTTGTTTTGTTGATTTCTTTTTTATCCTTTTAGTATCTCTAGTATCAGTAGTGATACTACCTCTTTCATTTCTGATATTGGGAATGTGTATCTTCTCTTCTCTCTTTTTTTCCCCCAGTTAATCTGCCTAGCAGTTTTTATGTACTTTATTGATCTTCTCAGAGAGCCAGCTTTTGGTTTTATAGATTCCCTCCCCCCACCCCATCCCCATTTGTTTTTCTGTTTCCTTGATTTCTGCCCTCTTATTATTTCTTTACTTCTGCTTGCTTTGGGTTTCATTTGCTCTTCTTTTCTGGTTTCTTGAGGTAATAGCTGAATTCTCATTGATTTAAGAACTGCCCCACTTCCTAATATAGATGTTTATTGCTGTAAATTCCCCTCTAAGTACTTCTTATGTTGCAGCCCACAAATTTGTGTATATTATGTTCTTATTTTCAGTCAGTTGAAAATATTTCCTGAGTTTGCTTCTGATTTCTTCTTTGATCCAAGTGTTATTTAAAAGTATGTAATTTGCTTTTTAAATATTTGGAGATTTTCCAGATATTTTTCTGTAACTTATTTCTCATTTAATTCCATCCTCATAATAGAACATACTTAATGTGACTTGAATTCTTCCACATTTATTGAGACTTACTTTATGGCCCAGAATCTGGTCTGTGAGGATGTTCTGTAAATGTCAGATCAAGTTGGTTGATAGTGTTATTCAAGTCCCCTATATCTTCACTGATTTTCTTTCTACTCTATTAGTTATTGGGAAAAATATTTTAAATCTCTGGCTATAATTTGTGTTTGTCTATTTTTCCTTGCAGTTCTTTCCATTTTGCTTCATGTATCTTTTTTTTTTTTTTTTTTTTTTTTTTTGAGAGAGAGCAAGCATGAGTTGGGGAGGGGCAGAGGAGAGGGAGAGAGAATCCAAAGCAGGCTCCACGCCCAGTGTGGAACCTGACACAGGGCTCTATCTCACAACCCTGAAACCTTGACCTGAGTCAAAATCAAGAGTCAGATGCTTAACTGACTGAGCCACCCAGGTGCCCCTGCTTCATATATCTGAATGCTACCTTCTTAAGGTTTACACATTTTTAGGATTTTTATGTGTTGATTAATGTACTCCTTTTACTATTATGAAAAAACTTCCTTTATCCTTGATAGTATTCTTTGCTCTGAGGTCTTTTTGTCTGATATTAATATAGCCACACCAACTTTGTTTGGATTAGTGATAGAATTATAAATCTTTTTTATCCTTTAATTTCTTTTTTAAAGATTTTATTTTTAAGTAATGTCTACATCCAACATGGGGCTAGAACTTAACAACCCTGAGATCAAGAGTTGCATGCGCTACCAACTGAGCTAGGCAGGCACTCCTTATCCCTTTTTTTTGAACATATTTGTGTTTTTATGTTTGAGTTGTATTTCATGAAGGCAGCATTTGTCAGGTCCTTCTTTTTTATCCAATCTGACAATCTCTGCCTTTTAATGGAGGGGCTTTGAACGTTATGTTTTATGTAATTATGAATATGGTTGTATCTGTCATCTTGATTTTTTTTTATTGTTCTTTATTCTCCATTTCTTTTTCTGTCTTATTTTGAACAATTTTTTTCTGCTTTTAAAAAACATTTTTTTATAGATTTTATTTATGTATTTATGTATGTATTTATTTATTTATTTAAGTTTATTTTGAGAGTGTGAGTGGAGGAGGGGGAGGGGAGAGAATCCCAAGCAGGCTCTGTGCTGTCATTCCATAGCCCAATGCGGGACTCAATCCCATGAACCATGGGATTATGACTTGAGCCAAAACCAAGAGTCAGACTCTTAACCAATAGAGCCACCCAGGCTCCCCAGAAAACCATCTTTATTGATTAATTCATGAACTTCAATTCACTTAACATTTTAGAGTGTACTATTAAATGGGATTTCTTTTTCCAGTATAGTCATTTATCTCTAAACACCCAGCCCTGGGAAACAGGTAGTTTACTTTCAGTCTGTATAGATTTTCCTATTCTGGATGTTTCACATAAATGGAATCATGCAACATGTGATATTTTGTGATTGGCTCTTTTTACTTAGCATAATGTTTTTAAGGTTCATACATTTTGTAACATATTTTAAGTGATGTTATACCACCTTATGTATAGTATGAACCATTTCAATAGTTTACTTTCATTTTTTCCTTTTCAACTTTCTGTTAATGTTATAAATTTTACTTGTACATATGTTATAAACTATATAGTACATGGAATTTTTTTGTTTTTTAAAAAGCAGTTATCCTTTAAAGATATTTCAGTAATAAGAAAAAATCTTACATATTTACTCATGTAGTTACTATGTCTGGTGCTCTTCACTCCTGTGGTGGATTCATTTCACTCCTATGGTGGATTCATAGTATCATTTTCCTTTTCCTGAAAGACTTTGTTTTAATGTTTATTGTAATGCAGGTCTTCAACTTATGTATGTTCAAGAAGGTGTTTATTTCTCTTCCATTATTGGAAAATATTTATTCTAGGTATAGAATCCTAGGTTGACAGGATTTTTTTTTTTTTTGGCTGTTTTTTACGATTTTCCCTTTGTGAAATTATCTGTTTTTTATGCTTGGGGTTCATATAGCTTCTTGGATTTATGGCTTCATGGTTTTTGATCAAATTTGGAAACATTCTGACCAAGTAGTTTTCCTGTCTCTTACCTCTATATCCCTTTCTGTCCTTTTCAATTATGTGCATATTTGATTGCTTAAAGTTGTGCCATAGTACACTGATCCTCTATTTTTTATTTTCCCTTTTTTTCTGTTTTGTTTTGGGTAGTTTCTCTTGCTATATCTTAAAGTTCATTGATGTTTTCCTATTCATTTTTTATCTGCTTTTAATCCATTCCCGGGTATTTTTCATCTCAGACATTGTATTTTTCATCTCTAGAATTTCAAGTTGGGTTTTTTAAATAGGATTTCAGTTTAGGGCCTTTTTATATCTTCCATGTCTCTGCCTAAATTTTTGAACATATGGAATACAAGTATGATGACTATTTTAATATCCTTCTCTGATAATTCTTAACATCTGGGTCTCTTTTGATTAATTGTTTGTTTTTTTCCTTCTCATTATGGGTCATTTTCCTCATCCTCTGCATGCATGATTATGTTTCATTTTATGTCAGAAACTGTGAATAACACTTTTACTTTGTTGGGTGATAGATAACGTATGTCTTCTTAGAAATATACTGGAGCTTTGTTTTAGGATACAGGTAAGTAACTTAGACACAGCTTGATCTTATGAGGATTGCTTTTAAGGTTTGTTAGGCAGGACCAGAGCAGTGTTTAGTCCTGGGCTAAGTATTTCTACTACTGAGGTAAAATCTTTTTGAGTACTCCACCCAGGCCCTTGAATTGTAAGGTGTTTCACTCTGGCTGGTGGGAATAAGCACTATTTCTTTATGAATGCCAAATATTGTTTCCCCTAATCCTTGCGGTTGGTATTTTTCCTTGCATACATTTGCATATCAGTACTATGCTGAATACTCAAGAGAATTCCTCTTCAGATTTCCACAGTTCTCTCTCTCTGCATTTCTTTCCTTTCTGGTACTTGATCCTGTGAACTCTATCTCCTGTTCTCTTTCCAGACTCTAAGCTTTATTTCTCTAACTCAGACTCAGCCTTAGTTTCACTCCACACACTGCAGTGTAGAGACTGTAGAGACTCTCAGTGCAGTAAAACATACAGAGGGCTCACCTCATTTGTTCCTAGTTTCTCAGATTGGTGTCCTTTGTTACCTTGTGTCCTGAATAGGATTATTTCATATGTGTTGAGTGGTTTTTGGTTGTTTCATGCTGCAGGTCCATCTTGACTGGAAACATATTTTAATTCTTGTTTTAAATTTCTTTTGAGAGACAGAGAAGAGCATGCATGTGTGCGCATGCTTGAGCTGGGGAGGGGCAGAAAGAGAGGGAGAGAGAATCCGAAGCAGGCTCTGTGCTGTCAGTGCAGAGCCTGATGCAGGGCTTGATCCCGTGAACTGTGAGATCATGACCTGAGCTGACATCAGAGTTGGACACTTAACTGACTTAGCCACCCAGGTGCCCCATGTTTTAATATTTTTTTTAAAATAGACTTTCTTTTTTTGAGGAGTTTTAGGTTCACAGCAAAATGTAGCAGAAAGTACAGAGAGTTTTCATATATGGGCATAACCTATATATGTATAACCTCTCCTGCTGTCAATATCCCACACCAAAGTGCTCTATTTGTTATAGTCAGTGAACCTACATCAAGAGATCTTTATCACCCCAAGCCCATAGTGTACGTTAGAGTTCACTCTTGGTGTTGTACATTATATGGGTTTTGATAAATGTATAATGACATATATCCACCATTATAGTATCATGCAGAATAGTTTCATTGCCCTAAAATTCCTCTGCTCCCTCTATTCATCTCTCTTTCCTCCCTAATCCCTGGCAACCAGTGATCTCTTCATATTTTTACCTTTTCCAGAATGTCATGTACTTGGAATCAGGTAGTATGTAGCCTTTTCATTTCACTGGCATTTCACTTAATAATATGCATTTAAGGACTTTTTGTGGCTTGATAGCATATTTCTTTTTAGGGCTGAGTAATATTCCATTGTCTGGGTGTACCACAGTTTGTTTATCCATCCATTTACTCAGAGACATCTTGGTTGCTTCTAAATTTTGGCAATTATGAATAAAACTGTAAACTTCCGTATGCAGGTTTTTGTGTGGGCATAAATTTCAACTCATTTCCATAAATACCAAGGAGCATGGTTGCTGGATGATATGGTAAGAGTCTTTTCGTTTTGTGAGAAACTGCCAAACTGTCTTCCATAGTGACTACCATTTTGCATTCTCAGCAGCAATTATTGAGAGTTTCTGTCTTTCCACATCCTTGCCAGTATTTGGTGTTGTTAGTGTTCAGGATCATGGCGATTTGAATAGGTGTGTAGTGGTATCTCATTATTAGAATTTGCGTTTCTGTAAATGACATGATGTGGACATCTTTTCGTATCCACTTACTTGCCACCTTTATATCTTTAGTCAGGTGTCAGTTCAGGTCTTGGACCATTTTTTAATTGGGTTGTTTGTTTTCTTATTGTTGAATTTTAAGAATTCTTTGTATATTTTGGGGAACAGTCCTTATTAGATGTGTCATTTGCAAATATTGTATTGCCTTCATGGCTTGCCTTCTCATTCTCTTGCTCTGTCTTCTGTAGAGTAGAATATTTTACTTTTAATGAAGTCCATCTTACCAGTTATTTTTTTCATGGATTGTGCCTTTGGTGTTGTATCTGAAAAGTCATTACCAAATTCCAGAGTCATCTAAGTTTTCATCTATGTTATCTTCTAGGAGTTTTACTCTTTTGTATTTTACATTTAGGTCTAGGATCCAATTTGAGTTCATTTTTGTGAAGGGTGTAAGATCTGTGTCTTGAGTCATGCACGTGGATGTCCAGTTATTCTAATGCTGTTGAAAAGACTATCTTTGCTCCATTGTATTACCTTTGCTTCTTTGCCAAAGATCAGTTTATTATATTTATATGGGTTGATATCTGGGCTCTCTGTAATGTTTCATTGATCTACTTTTCTGTTCTTTCACCAATACCACACTGTCTTGGTTGCTGAGACTTTATAGTAAGTCTTGAAGTCGGAAGTATCAGTCCTCTGGCTTTGTTCTTCTTCAATACTGTGTGGCTGTTTTCTTTTCTGGGTCTTATACTTCTTGTACTGTAAACTTCAGGATCAATGTGTCAGTAACCACAAATAACACTGGAATTTTGATTGGGATTTTGTTGAATCTTTAGATCAAGTGAGGAAGAATTGACATTTTAATAATGTTGATTTTCCTATCCATAAATATGGGACATTTCTTCATTTGTTTGGTTCTTTTTGATTTTTTTGCATCACTTTCTTAGTTTACCTCATATGTATCTTATACATATTTTGTTAGATTTGTATCTGATTTTCATTTTTGGGGGTGCTGACATAAATGGTACTGTTTTTAATTTCAAATTCCACTTGTTCATTGCTGGTATATAGGTAAATGATTTTTATATATTAACCTTGTATCCTATGATCCTTGCTTATTTTTTTTTTCAACGTTTTTTATTTATTTTGGGACAGAGAGAGACAGAGCATGAACGGGGGAGGGGCAGAGAGAGAGGGAGACACAGAATCGGAAACAGGCTCCAGGCTCCGAGCCATCAGCCCAGAGCCTGACGCGGGGCTCGAACTCCCGGACCGCGAGATCGTGACCTGGCTGAAGTCGGACGCTTAACCGACTGCGCCACCCAGGCGCCCCGATCCTTGCTTATTAGTTTCAGAAGATTTTTTTTGTTGATTCTTTGGGGTTTTCTACTTAGATGATCATGTCATCTGCATATCTTTATTTCTTTCCCTTATTGCATAACCCAGGAATTCCAGTATAGTGGTGTAAAAGTGTGGTGAGAGAGGACATCCTTGCCTTGTTCCTCATTTTAGTCGGGAAGTTTCATTAATTATGTTACATGTTTAAATTTTTCAACATAGCATATATCTCCATTGACAGATTATATATTACGTATTTCATGCTCCCTTCCCCTAGAATGTCAGTCCTTTAAAGACAGCACCATGTCTATTTTTTATCACTTTTGAGTTTCCATCACCTAGTAGAACATCTCAAGTAGTCAGTAGATATTGGTAAATAAAGTATAAGTAAGTGAGTAAATAAGGCCTTTACTTCCTAAACATGGATGGTGCTCATAAGAATACAGAAAGAGGTTGCCTGGGTGGCTCAGTGGATTAAGGATCCCACTCTTGGTCTCAGGGTCATGAGTTTATTAAGCCCTGTGTTGGACTCCTTGCTGGGCGTGAAGCCTACTGAAAGAAAGGAATGGAAGGGAAGAGAGAGAGAAGAGGGAGGGATCCCTAAAAAGTACTGTGACAGAATAATTTTAAGATTTATTTGATTAGATGAATAAAAGAAATTTTGAGGCGCCTGGGTGGCTCAGTCGGTTGAGCGTCCCAACTTCAGCTCAGGTTATGATTTCACCATTTGTGGATTTCAGCCCTGCATTGGGCTCTGTACTGACAGCTCGGAGCCTGGAGCCTACTTCAGATTCTGTGTCTCCCTCTCTCTCTGTCCCTGCCCCGCTCACACTCTTGTTTGTCACTCTCTCTCTCTCAAAAATAAATAAGCATTCAAAAACATTTAAAAGGAAGAAATTTAAAGATGATTGGTATTGTTCAGGTTTCTAGCCTAGAGACTCTTCATTCAATATACTCTCCCTAGATAATCTCATTTACTCACATGGTTTCAGTTTAGCATGCTGTTGACTCCTAGATCTCTATTTCCAGTCTGACTCTTGCTTCTCAAAATCAGATGCCTACTGGACATCTCCACTTAGATGTATCATAAGTATATCAATGTAGCATAACCAAAACAAATTCATAATTTTTCTACCCAAACTTAACTCCTCCTTTCTATATTCTCTATCAAAGAAGAGAGGTATTATCATTAAGTTAGAATGCCAGGTGCCATATTTGATATTTAAGTCTTCCTCCCTCTCTCCATCTTATACATGACAGAATCTTGTTAATCCTCCTTCCAGTTCTCTGTAACCACTGCCTTATCTTAGTTGAGACCATCAACATCTCCTACCTTCATCACGGCAGGATCCTTCCACTCTGTTGTCTTTCTTTCTCATTATTTCTTTACACTCTAATCAGAGGAATTTTGTAATTAAAAAAAAAAATTTTGAAAAAGCAGACATAGAGAAACTGAGGTTTAGAGAGTTGTAGTGATTTACCCAAGATGACAGAGCCAAGAAGTGGTACAGCTGGGTGGCAAATTCTGAGTGACTAGAACCTGTACTGACTAGAACTCACTTTCATAGGCTGTCTCCAGCAATGTCAGTTCTTGAGTAATCCAAAGAGCGTTTTCAGGTTTTTCTTCTGTAATAACTTTTTCAGGTGGAGAGTATGATCACTCTTCCTTGTCAGGTGAGAAAATCGAGGAAAGGAGGATAGGTAACTTTCTCAAGGGCAAGAAGCTGTTAAGTAGTGGAGTTCATACGAGTTCATGTTAAGTAGTGGAAATTGGTTTCTGGCTCCCAAACCCATACTTTTAACCCTAGAATTTGCTAATGGTTGCAGATATACAGTATACTTTTTTGGCCTTGCTTGTGGTTTGATTTGATTCCAGCAGTGGGATCAAGTGTGGGTCAACTTACTTAATTTCTCAGTGCAACTTCTTCATTTATAAAGTGGAGATAATATTTACTGTATAGGTTATAGATGGACACAAAGCATTTATTAGTGTCTGACACACCAAGGTGTGTATAAGGTGTTATTTATTGAGATATATTAAGAGTTAGCTATTATTAATAGTAGCCAGACTTATTTCTGTTACTCCACGTTCTGTATTACCAAGTAATTACTAGCTTCTGCTCTCATTATTGTATATTCCTTTTTTACTCCCTACTTGCCTCAGCATTCTTTACCCGTTTTTCCGTCATACCTTTGCTTTAGCTACTCCTTTATTTGAAATACCCCTTTTTCTTTTCTCTGCTATTCATATTTTTACTATTTTCTTAACGTTTCTACATTCTCTGAAATGTTTTTCTAACTATTTTAGCTGTGTTAACCTTTTCATTTCTTTTTTTTCTTTTAGTTTATTTATTTTGAGAGAGAGAACATGAGTGGAGGAGGGGCAGAGAGAGAGAGAGAGGGAGAGAGAGGAGAATCCCAAGCAGGCTCCACACGTCAGCACAGAGCCTGATACAGGGCTTGAACTCACGAACTGTGAGATCATGACCTGAGCTGAAATCAAGAGTTGGATGTTTAACCAGCTGAGCCACCCAGGCGCCCCTAATCTTTTCGTTTCTGAACTCTATAGAACTTCTATCATTGTACTTTATTTATTTCTAAGTTTTACCTTCCCTGTTTTTCAAATTTATTATGGTGATGAGCATATAATAGTTGCTCAGTAAATGTTTGTAATTGGTTGAATAAAGTATTTGGCATACATTATTGAAGAAGTCTTATAAATTAGTGTCAGGCACTCTTCAGTACTTGGGGTATAAGGATGGCTAAGACCTCACTACTGTCAAGTAATTCATAATATAGTAGATAAATTATAGCTTATATTTATATAGCTTATATATAAGAACTTATATATAAGTTCTTAACCTCTCTTTTGCTTTCACATGATTCATAATATGTGCAATCACTTTCATCATTAATACTTCATTACACACATTGACTAGGGGAGCTCTGCCCTCCAGCATTGAGGCTTGCTTATTTATGATACCTTATAATTTTTAAAATGTCCTTTCTTATTTAAGTGCCCTAACAAACTGATGAGGTAGGAATTAATGTCACCATGAATGGAAAGAAAATTAAGATCTAGAGATGGAGATGTTAGTGGTCTTACCTTTTAAGTGAAGAAACTGAGTCTCAAAGAGCATTTTTAGACTCAGAAAGTTAACAATAGAGTTGGGACTTAGATTATCTAAATACTATGATGAGTTAAGCAATTGAATAAGACGTTCCTAGATGCTAAGCATTGACTGACTAGTTCTTATTCTAAACTTTGTATTATAGGAATCTTTATACAAATACAAAAGAGAGGATATCATGGATCCCTGTATACCTACCAACCAATTTCAGCAATTATCAACATTTTGCTAATGTTGCTTTTTATACCTCCCATGCTACCTTTTTCTTTTAAGAGTTTTTTTTTTTAATTTTTTTTTTTAAACGTTTATTTATTTTTGAGACAGAGAGAGACAGTGCATGAACGGGGGAGGGCCTGAGAGAGAGGGAGACACAGAATCCGAAGCAGGCTCCAGGTTCTGAGCTGTCAGCACAGAGCCTGACGTGGGGCTCGAACTCACGGACCGTGAGATCATGACCTGAACCGAAGTCGGACGCTTAACTGACTTAGCCACCCAGGCGCCCCTCTTTTAAGAGTATTTTGAAACAAATTTTAGATTTGATATTCTACCCATAAATATTTCAAGATGAGCACTAACTTTAAATTTTGCTGAATATAACTATAGGAAGTACATTAATATTTTTAAAATACTTAACTCTCTTTATAGTGCATGATTCCATTAGATACAGAGTGGCATTCAAGAGATTTTCAAATATATCTTCTTTAGAAACATAAACTTTTAGGGTACTATCCTAAGGTATAGAAGTAGTTTATTTCTAGAATACATTCTCTTTTTTTTAATTTTTAAAAAACATTTTATTTATTTTTTATTTTTTTAAATTTACATCCAAGTTAGCATATAGTACAATAATGATTTCAGGAGTAGATTCCAGTGATTCATCCCCTATATAACACCCAGTGCTCATCCCAGCAAGTGTCTTCTTTAATGCCCCTCACCCATTTAGCCCATCCCCCTACCCACAACCCCTCCAGAAACCCTCAGTTTGTTCTCTGTATTTAAGAGTCTCTTATGTTTTGTCCCTGTTTTTATGTTGTATTTTATATACATTATATTTTGCTTCCCTTCCCTTGTGTTTGGTATCTTACATTCTACGTACGAGTGAAGTCATAGGATATTTGTCTTTCCCTGACTAAGTTTGCTTAGCATAACACCCTCTAGTTCCATCCATTTTTAATTTATTTATTTTGAGAGAGAGCAGCATGAGTGGGAGAGGGACAGAGAGAAAAGGAGAGCGAGAATCCCAAGCAGGCTCTGAGCTGTCAGCGCACGGAGCCTGACACGGGGCTCTGTCTCTTGAAACCGTGAGATCGTGACCTGAGCTGAAATCAAGAGTCAGACTGAGCCCCTAGAATACTTTCTTGAAATGAAATAATTAATGTGACTTGGAAGGGGAAATTTAGCGAAAGGAAACAATTAGCTGATTATGTGCTTCCTATGAGTACTATTTTTGGAGAATAGGTGCTTTTATGAGCATCTCTTTTAAACACAGTTAAGAAATCTTTTTAAAGTAGGTTCTCTTCTACCTTTCTTCTTCCTTTTCAAGGAGGAGATGTTCCTTCTCTTCTCCAAAATCTAACCCTACCATGTTTTTTTACCTCCCTTGTAGAATTCTACCTCATTTATCACTTCTTTTTATCTGTACTCTTTTTTCTCTTCTGTCCTGTCAGCCCACAGGCTCAAGTTTACCTTATTAAAAGCAACAAAAACAAGGGGCACCTGGGTGGTTCAATTGGTTAAGCGTCTGTCTTTGGCTCAGGTCATGATCTCACTGTTGTGTGGATTTGAGCCCTGTGTCAGGCTCTGTGCTGACAGCTCAGAGCCTGGAGCCTGCTTCTAATTTTGTGTCTCCCTCTCTCTCTGTCCCTCCCCCACCCCTACTCTCTGTCTCTCAAAAATAAATAAACATTAAAAAATTTTTTTAAAAAATGAAACACACTTCTCTTGACTTTATGTACCAGCTGCCTGTCTGAATGCCTTTGCTGACATTTTGTTGGCCTCAGGGAAAAGCCAAACTTCTTCAGTATGGATGGAAGGTTCTTTTCCCTTTATCTCCCAGGTGCCTTTCCATCCCTGCTACTTATTACAGGTGCCATTGATGTTAATTCATAATAGTAATTATAGTAAGGTAAACAGTTACAAAGTTGTTACACTAACACATATTTAATACACAGCACATAACCACACCAGGATTCAGAACCAGAACTTCTCATTCATTCTTGCTCAGTAGAGTTCCAACAAAATTCACTAAACATTTAAATTCCTACTATGTGACAGGTACTATTCTAGGTTCAAAGGCTCTGAAATCCATTTGCAATTGAATGTAATATCAGGAGCAATTACAGAGATACTGTGTACTAAATATATAACAATTTCTGTTTGTTGTTGATAAAGTTGCTTTTGTAGTATGACAGTGTTAAGATTTATTTATAATTTTCTATGCTAAACTGTTATGGTCAAATTATGGTCAAATCATTATCTAATTGCATTTTTAAATTTATCTTTTAGGGACAGTATGGAAATTACCAGCAGTGAAAAAGTACTTACATTCCAATAGCCAGTATCTATTAGCAGCCATATTGTCACCTCAGCACTGTGGACACCTCTGTGTGAAGAGATCCTTCCATTCCATCTAGTTTTTGGAAAAACCTTGTGGATAAGTGGCTGTTTCATCAGTAAGCAGCCTTTGTGGCTTAGTTGTAACAAGGCTTTAGTAGCTAAAAAATACTCTTGATTTCACATTTCTACTCTAGATGGCAACATTGGACAGAAAATACAATGACATAACCAATTTGCAATGATTTGGGAACTGTGTTTCAAATGGACTGTTACAGACTGAAAGGTGTGAACAGCTTTGTATGTTTATGAAGGTTAAGGGAATTTAATACTTTTCCACAGATTCTTTTGTAAGGGGATGAGGGAAATGTACACTTTTTACAGCAGCAATATTTTGTATATTATGTTTATTTCATGTGAATATGCAAGGCGGTACACTACGCATTGGACAGAATCAGAAATCCTCTGTTGATGTGGATTGGAGCATGGTGGATGCTTGATTGTGTGGGTCTCAAAATGGTGTACTATAAAAGATAAAGGTGAGGGAGAAGACAAAGCACACCATATGTCCACTGTTACGTTCTTTAGAGGAAATTCAGATCCCTTTTATCTGTGAGATAATCAAGGGCACTGTGATAGTTTTGAGTAAAAAGACATTTTTTAAAAGCTTTCCAGTTTTGTGGATTAAAACCTTTTTATAAAGATCATTTATAATACAGTTTTAAAATGTGAGGCAATAAGAATTACTTCATGTGGGATCTGAGGAATCTAGGTAGCAGTTTCATGTAAATGAAGTGGTAATTCTCTCCTAAAATAGCAATAACTGAAAATGGAAGTGTTAATTTTACTTTCTTTGAATAATCAGGGAACTTAGTGAATAATATCAAAGCATTTTTTAAATGGTATCAAAGAAGAGTCAACACTGATCCAGTAAGTTTATTTTTTAACATTAGAAGGATAATTGGTTTATAAAATAGAATAGTTCAGAAGACTTTACAAACCTTTATTTCAACTTTCTTCACTGGAAATAATGCCATTTATAAAAGGACACATTTAAGTTTTTCCCTTTTTTATGTTGGTTCATATAACACAAAGAGATGTTTAGGAAAATGCTTATTGATGAGGTTTATTCTGATCTGTATTAAAAGCATAAAGGTTGCAGTCTAGATCACTTTGTTAGCATGGCATATTTAATCATATTTGAGACTGTCCTGTGCCTGATTATTTTAGGTAAATTCAGGGATATTGCATTGGGCAGGAAATCATGCATTGTGAAGTTTATAACCACAATTATTTAAGCATAATCTGAAAACATCTAGCCCAAAGGTAAGTTGCTATTTTCATCACAGTTGCCTATGCCCAGGGAATAAGATGTATTCTTTATAATTGAATTGGTTTTTCCCACTTCTAACTGGAAACAAAACAGAAGGGGTGCCATAAATTTGAATAAGCAAAATGTACTGTTCTCAATATACTGTAATCAAAAGGAATTTTAATGTGTTTCTGTGTGTGTATGAGAGAGAGCGTGTGTGTTTTAAGGTCAGAATAGAATTTTTTCAACTTGGTCAGTAGAAAATGGACATCAAGTTTGAACAGATAAAGCATGGACAGCCTTATTGTGATTGAAAATGCTTATAGGTTCTGTGCCAATTTTCCACCACTGTGTACTTTGTTGCTATTTAAAACTGTATCAACTCTAACGGAAGAATAAATTATTTGTGATTTTAATTTTCTCATTTGTTTCTTTAAATTAGATCTCTTTGACTCTCTTGTTTTGTCTGGAGACTTTGCTGTGGGTTTTTTATATAAGTTAGTCTAGTATAAGCAGACTATATTTGTATTCTAGGACTTTATCAAAATTCTCTTGCCATGCCCAAGTTAATTAGAATTAACTGTTCAGTAATCAGCATGTTGTGTGGGCTGTTTGTTATAGAATTCTTTCTCTGAAAATGAAGTCCATGAGGCTATAATCAAGATGACTGAATTAGATAAATGAGTTGAGGAGACAAAATTGTACTGAACCCAACCTGGTGTAGATCTGTTATCTCATTGGAAATAAGCTCAACTGACATTAAGAAATAATTTGTCTTGCCAACCCATCTTCTGTTGTCTTATTCTCCTTTTAATGGAAACTAAAATTGCAATTTTAATAAGCAGAATTTCCTCCAGGACTTTCTTCCTAGAGACTAGTGCATTTGCAAGGTTTAATTGTTTTATAACAGTCCTATTTCATAAAAGTTTTTAATTGGTGGTGACAAAAATTACTGTACTCCTTCGATGCCTAGTAAGAAGAGTAACTTTACCAGGAGCTTTCTACCAAATTTGACATCTCCATATAGACTATATTTCCTAAAACTGAAGTTATTATTTTAGCGAAATGTATTATAATGAAGAAATATCATACCATCCTATAAAATTCTAGAAACACAATTTTGCTAAGTAAAGAGCATGGTGATCATTGATCAACATTTAATAATATTCAGTTATACTAGTTTAGTTGTTTAAGAATATCTTATTATTCTGTAGAGTTGTGATGGTACATTGTTTTTGGCACATGTTTTTAACTTTTTAAATGGAATATTCAAACATATGCCAAAGTAGAGAGTATGTTATGACAAGCCCCATGGACCAGTGACTTAACTTAGGTTACTGGCTAACTTAGGAAGCCATGGCTAATCTTGTGTTGTCTCTACTTCAACTCAGAAATGGAAGCAAATACTACATCCTTGAATTATTTCACTAAGTACCTCTAAATAAGGAACAGCTCACCCTTGAGCAACATGGGTTTGAACTGCATGAGTCCATCTACTTACATGTGGATTCTTTTGATAGATACATTATCATGCTATAAATCTATTTTCTCTTCTTTATGATTTTCTTAACATTTTCTCTAGCTTCCTTTATTGTAAGAATATAGTATATAATACATACACAAAATATAATCAACTGTTCATGTTATTGGTAAGGCTTCTGGTCAACAGTAGGCTATTAGTAGTTAAGTTGTTGGTGAGTCAAAAGTTATACATGGATCTTTGACTATGTTAAGGGGTTGGTGCCCTTAACCCCTTTGTTGTTCAAGGGTCAACTGTACTCTTTTAAAAACACCTTGCTACTAGAACTCTTCCTGCTCTTGAAATTTTTTAATTTCACTATTAATTAGAAACCATCTCAAAACTTGTATTAATAAATCACTGCTTTTTCTTTCATTTAAAAAAATCATTTGTGGGGTGCCTGAGCCTGACCAGCTCAGGTCATGATCTCATGGATTGTGGATTCAAGCCCCACATTGGGCTCTGTGCTGACAGCTCAGAGCCTGGATCCTGCTTTGGATTTGGTGTCTCCCTCTCTCTCTGGCCCTCCCCCACACTCTTTCTCCCCCACTAGAAAAAAAAAATGAAAGCTCTAAACCTTACAGTGTACAGTCAATTTTAGAAAAACAGAAGCAAAAAAACTCATATTTTTAAAATAAATTTGCAAGTTAGGGAAGTTGCAAGAAGCTATGAAATTGAATATGTAAAATCTTAAACCTTTAATACAGTGAAAGATATCATAACCTAAGTTAAAAAAAGACTGAAGATGTGTAATATATAGAAGACGTAGGATTAATATTTGGATATGGCGCTATATATCTTTCTCAAACATAAATAAACAAAAAATAAAAATTTTTAATAAAAAAATTATGTTAAATAATTAAGTCAGCAAAAATAGATTACACAAAAAGTAAACATGCTCCATAATTTAATCTTTTAAAGGTAATAGCTGTAAAAAGTTTGATATATTTCTTCCAGCTTGATTATACACACATAAGCCAACATCTGTTAATTGTTTTCTCTCTTTCAACAAAAAGGGAATTATATACTACCTATACTATATTGTAACTTCCTTTTTAAAAATAGTTTTAGAAATATCTCAAATGCTTCCTATTCTGTGTTGTGCCTAATTTTTTACTATTAGGAAAACAAAGCTTTCATAATCGATCTGGTAAGGGTTTGGGTTTTGGTTTTTTTGTATGTTTATTGAGATATTTCTATAATGGTAGATTTTAAATATGTTAGGTGTAAGGCTATGTACATTTTTAAAAGTGTCCTCCTAAAAGAGAAAGCCTTGCCAGCAACAGATTATTAGCCTTATTAATTTTTACAATTTTAATAGGCTTTAAAAAGTGTTATCTCGGGGCGTGCCTGAGTGGCTCAGTCAGTTAAGCGTCCGACTTTGGCTCAGGTCATGATCTCACGTTTCGTGAGTTCGAGCCCCGCATCGGGCTCTGGGCTGACAGCTCAGAGCCTGGAGCCCACTTCAGATTCCTTGTCTCTCTCTGTCTGCCCCTCCGCTGCTTGCACTCTGTCTCTCGCATTGTCTCAAAAATAAATAATCATTAAAAATTAAAAAAGTGTTATCTCAGGATCTAATTTGAATTACATCTGGTTTATTTGTTAAGTTTGAGTATCTTTTCAAATGCTTAAAGACACTTTATTATTTTGTGCTGTGAAATGCTTCTTAATGTCCCTTCTTCATTTTTCTATTGGGATGTTTATTGTGTAAGAGAGAGGAAATAATATAAACATGTGCACAAATATGTATAATTATATATAGCTCTCTATCCAATATATTAATCCTATGTCTTCTATATATTACACATCTTCAGGCTGTTCATTATTTAAAAAAATTTTTTTAATGTTTTATGATTTATTTTTGAGAGAGAGAGAGAGAGAGACAAAGCATGAGCAAGGGAGGGGCAGAGATAGAGCAAGACACAGAATCTGAAACAGGCTCCAGGCTCTGAGCTGTCAGCACAGAGTGTGACGTGGGGCTTGAACTCAATGAACTGCAAGATCATGACCTGAGCCAAAGTCGGACTCTTAACTGACTGAGCCACCCAGGTGCCCCTGTTCATTATTTTTTAACTTAGGTTATGATGTCTTTCACTGTCTTAAAGGTTTAAGATTTTACATATTCAATTTCATAGCTTCTTGCAACCTTCCCTAACTTGTAAATTTATAAAAAAAAAATGTTTTATTTTTTGCTTCTGATTTTCAAAAATTGTACATTGTAAAGTTTAGAGCTTTCATTTTTTTCTCTGTGGATAACTGGTCATTTTAACGTTATGTATCGAATAAACCAACTGATTTGAGATGTCACCATATTCTATTTCCTTAAACACTAATTATAACTAAGCCATGTTTGATTTAATGCCATTTCAAAGACTAGTTAGATTCACTTAAGTACATTTTCATTGGCACAAAGTTGTGGGTTCTTCCCCCCTAGCAAGCTATGTTTTATTGGATAAGAGTTAACTGCAAGAGCATAAACAACAACTGGCTTCTTAACAGTAAGAGAGTTACTGAAATGTGATTTTGGAGAGTTTTGCTTGTTGGAAGTTTTCAAGGTTTTTTGTACCCTACTCATTAATTACCTTCATAGCTGCCCCAAAGTATTTCAGTATTCCAAAAAAGAAATCACTATAAAATCTCGTTTATTTTTAAAACCCCAACTCCCAGAAATAGACAATGCAGTATAATTTTCATTAACTCAATAAAGACGTATACATAGGGTGATCATACAATTTATTACTTAATCTGGGAAACTTGGTAATGAAGGGAGGATATTATATATACACACATTTATGTACATGTATATACATTGTGCACAGGCATAAAGATGTGTGTATGTGTGGGTTATATACTTGTACATATGTGGATAAACGTGTATATTTTGTATTTTGTCTTTTTCCTGATAGAGATCTATAGTTTAAGACCTTAGATACGTGAATGATACATTTGTTTAGGCTATAATGTTTAACTGTGATAACCTACCAAGAAGTTTCTCATGAAACAGTGCATTAAAAATAATTCTTTAATGTTAAAATAGGTGAATAAAAAATCCTGAATATTCTGAGAGGCTTTTACCATTTTTGATCTGTATTAGAGAATATGGCTTATTCCCTAATACTCTTCTCTCTCTTAAAAAAAGTAATCCCCAAGTTTTGGGTGGGCACATAACTACCTGCCCAGTGACTGCATTTAGTAGCTTCCATTGCAACTAGGTATGGACAGTGACTGTAAGTTCAGCCAGTGGAATGTGAGGTGGAGTGATGTGTTCAGCTTCTAGGTCACATCGTTAAAAATGTGCTCCATTTTCTCTTTCCCACTTCTGAAAGGCTGGAACATGACCTATTAGTGGGGAGTTTTGGCCTTATAGGTAAGAAAAATAATCTGGTAGCACAACAGAAATCCCCTGAATGGCCTCATGAAGCCCATTCTATTGCCTATTGGTGTGGACTCTGACACGAGAGAATCAACCTTTCTGTCTCACTAAGCTTTTTGTGATGGCATCAAAGCCTGTAGTCTAATGTAAGGTCCTGTAGTAGAAGGCCAGTTCACACCACCCTATAGCATGTTCTGTTTGGAGTCATAATTTTTAGGAATGACAAGCCTAGTATACTGTGTGTATGGTGTACTTCACAATCGTTCAGTGACTAATCATTTTTTTAAGTTTATTTATTTATTTTGGAGTCAGGGTCGGGGGGAGGGACCGAGGGAGAGGGAGAGAGAGAATCTTAAGCAGACTCTATTTCCAGCCTGGAGTCCTCTGTGGGGCTCAGTCTCACAACTGTGAGATAATGACCTGAGCCAAAATCAAGAGTCGGACACTTAACCAGCTGAGCCACCCGGGCACCCCAGTGACTAATCATTCTTGACTGATGAAGTAGGGCAAACTATAATTCCTTTAAGATCATCGTCTGTTTTCCATCACTTGAATGAACTGAATTCTATATTTGGTAACAAGAGGTTTAGTTAATTTTAAAGTACTGGTAAAAATATACGTCATATATATCATTTTGGCATGTGTGTAGTAATAATTTTATAAATAGTATGTTTTCTAAGTACTTACATTGAGAATTTTGTTAGGTAGGACTTCGTAAAATCTCTTAGGTTTTTAACTTTATTTTGGCTTCTGCTTCAATTTGTTCTTTGGACTTTTTTCTCTAATGCTTTTTTGTGGTTTCCTTAGTCTTCCGACTTTCACTATATGAAGTATGTACTTTGATTCTAGTTTCCCTGCCAATTTTCTTTTGGAAAAAAAAAAAAAAAGATGTACCAAAAGCATTTTATTTTTACATTTATTGTGGCTCTCATTATTCAGCTTAGATCAAATATGAAGAATTTTATATCTGTAAGAGATATAACTCTATTACCTGTGGAAGGAGATTTTGGAATAATGGTTAATTTTCATATACTATTTCATACAGATCATCAAATTTTTTAACTTTCAGACTCCTGATCTTAGTAGATTAAAATACTGTTTGTATGTATGAAGGATTTTATCTTCTATCAATATGACTATACTAGGGAATTATTTCTGTTAATGCTTAGTAAATTAAGAGCAAGGAAGTGTGGCTGTGGCTTTCTTTTCAGTACTAATATTATTCTATCCATAGAAATCCTATTTTCTGTTCATTAATTTCAGTATTCCATTCTTTCCCAAGATCTCACTTCACAGCAAGCTTTCCTACTTCAGGCTCAACATGTTAGTGCTCAGTCCTCATTCCCACATAAACACAACCATTTTGAGAACGTGAACTGATATTAATTACCCCCTTGGCACCAAAAAAGTCAGGATTTCCTGATGCGGCACGCTAATGTAAAATGCATTAGTGCAAACGCTGGCTCCAAGGGGTAATACTCTCTAAATAAACACAGCAATGTTTTTCTTTATTCACGACTCTCAGGCTATTCTGAAAGTCATTCATCTCCATACCCCCCCAAAAGCATTTTGAGTTTTAATAAGTTATAACTGGATTTTCATAAGAAGAAATTGAATTCCACGCTGCAAATCCATGGCATTTAACTCTTTGGTTCTTTGGAATAAAATCTACTTAAATGTTTCAATGATTAAATAGCATTGAACCATAACTTGCAGTAGTTTGTTGGAAGATAACAGTTCATGTTTATTGATTTGTGCCACTAAAAATGTGTCATTTTGACCTAAAGAATGTCACTTAAGGCCAGAAATAATATGTATGGGGTTTTTTTGTTGTTGTTGTTGTTTGTTTTGGTGCGGGTGTGAGTGTATATGTGAGTTTGAACATTCAGTGTAGACTTCTAGTCAAGTGGAAATTATTTCATGCTTTGATGTACCCTCTCCAAACATACTATTGCTACTACTGTCATTACTACTACTGGGTAAAACAAGTGAGCCAAACCAAAGATGGCCAGGCTCAAATAAGTGAAGATCTAATATGGAACAAAGTGGAATAAAAATGTAAATTGGTGAGCAAGGCTGAAACCATGAACCTCCCGTGTTTGGAGTCTGGAAGCCGGTAGTAGTGTCATTCGACAAATAGGCTCCCATGAAATTGAGATTAAAAGTATTATACGATCAGATCCTGGGGCAAGGTTTACTGCTTGACCTCAGAGGCTAGGATGTGACTCCTCCCTGTTGCTCCCACTTAACAAAAAGTGACTTTAAAAAGCTTGCTGCTATTGACTATTACGTAGATCCTTGTTCCGAAGAAGCTGAGCATAATGATGCTGAAAACTACGTATTTAGCTTCTTGATCTGGAGCTAAACTAAGATATTCTGAAGTGTGGTAATTAGGTCTAAAATATTCCTAAAATAATCTTTGTAGGGAAGAGTTCTCAAATGGTTGATCTTGGACTTGGTGCAGGGGCCTCTAGGTATAAGTGGAAGTACAGAAGAAAGGAGGGAAAGAGAAAATTAAAAGACAAAAACCTTCTACTTTAAGCCCATGAAACTAAAATTCTGAAATTTGTCCACAAATCTCTTGGCAGAACATGTATTCCCACCCCACATAAAGTTAACTTTATAGGAGAGTCTGACATTTAAAAAAAAAAGAATGTTAAAGACACTTGAGGAAATAAATCCATTTGCATAGATCCTCAGATATGAAATTATAACGTAAAACTTGGACAAATTAAGAGGTATATTTAAAAACAGAAACCTTATAAGCAAAGAAATATATACATATAGCCATTGAGATAAGCACAATTGGCATAAACTGTAGGCTGGACACAGTTGAAGAAATTTGTGAATTAGATAATAGTGAACAAATTGTTCCATATTTAAAGAGATATGGAAGGGAATGCAGAGTTTTAATAAGGTAGCTTAAGAAGGAAATAGAGGGTTGGTAGAAAATCTATATGTAAGAAAATAGAAGTTGGCAGTGTTCCACAATTAAATCTATAAATACTCAGATTATAAATCCACCCTAAGTCCAATCAGGGCAAAAAAAAATGAATCCATATCCAGAAACAACATGATGGTATTCAGAAAGAAAAAAAAAATCTATTAAAAGGCACGATTAGACTGGAAAACTCAGCAACAGTCAAAAGATAGAGGTGTCAAGTGCTGAGGGAAAATAAGGCAGCCTAAATGTTATACCCAGCTAAACTATAATTCTGTAGTGAGGGTAAAATAAATGTTCAGACTTAAAAAGACCAAGAGAGTTTATCATTCAAGTTGTACTTGAGCGAAAAAGAAAACCCAAAAGAAGGTATAGGATTAAAAAAAATTACCTAAAATTTGTCAAATATAGTTATTTTTTTTTCAACGTTTTTATTTATTTTTGGGACAGAGAGAGACAGAGCATGAACGGGGGAGGGGCAGAGAGAGAGGGAGACACAGAATCGGAAACAGGCTCCAGGCTCCGAGCCATCAGCCCAGAGCCTGACGCGGGGCTCGAACTCACGGACCGCGAGATCGTGACCTGGCTGAAGTCGGACGCTTAACCGACTGCGCCACCCAGGCGCCCCTCAAATATAGTTATTTATGGAAAACATAACTTCTCTTTTGGGTGCAAAGAAAAGGTAAAGTTAAGTATGATAGGTTGATTGCATTCGTGACCTCAATTCTTTACCCTTCTCTGAATTCATGCCCCTTTGCCATGTGACTTTGCAGTTCCTCTCACTGAAGAGGTGCAGTCAAACTTCTTGTCCCCTTGATTCTGAGTTTGGCTGTGTGACTTGATGTGGCTGGTAGGATATTAGCTGATATGATTCAAAGAGCCTTGTAGAAGCACTGATGCAGTTCTGCTTCCACTCTGTACCTCTGTCTTTGCCATGGAAATTTGCCCAGGCTAACCTGCTAAGGAATGTGAGAAACATATGAGGCAAAACCAAGTCAACACTAGCCAACCCCCAGCCAAGATCAGCAGAGCCACCCAGCCAGCCAGCCAACTGACCACAGGTGCATAAGCAAGTCTAGCCCAGATCAACTAGACTCTGCAGCCTCTTTAGCTAAGTAAATGTTTATTGTGTGTTAACTGATTTGTGTGTGTGTGTCTTTGTTATGCAACACTGTAGCAATAGATAGTTGATATAATAGCAAGATACAAGATAGGAAACATGATGAATGAATTTATAAAGCCCACAAAGGGGCTTTCATGTTCAGGAGAATAATAGAAAGACTGAAAAGCTTTAGGCTTTGTTGGAAAGTTTTCAGGTAAAACTACAAGAGTAATGTGTAAAGTATTAATACAAAAAAATGTACGAGTCATGATTTTAAGAAGAAAATACAATTCAGAAATTTAGGAGCCAGAAAAGAGGAAGAAAAAGAAGGAGCAAGAGAAATAGAGAATATGTACTAATCCAATGGAAGGAAGGAATAAAGGAGTAAAAAGGGGAAAGATAGCAAGAAACTCAAAAAATAATAGGATAGGATTGTATCTAAACATAGCAATAACAGTAAATATAAAGTAAACTTATTTATTAAAAGACGTTAAATTGGGGAGAGGACCCAGCTATATTATTTTTATTAAGGGATAGTACTAAAAATAAAAAAACATGGAAAATAGATACAGGTGTGTAAATACCAAAGTAAAGTTTAAAGCAAAAGCATTAGTAGGAACAACGAAGGATCCTAAGTAATAATAAATAGAAAAAACATTTAAGATATAATAACTTGGGAATATACAAAGCAAAAACAATTGAAAGCAAAAATATAAAACTTAAAACCATAGTGGAAAGATTTCAATCTACTTAGAGCAGAAACTTGGCTCAGATAAATAATAAGGGTATAGAACGGTTCTATCTAATTGAAATGTCAGCCCCATATGTAAGTTAAAATTTTCTAGTGGCTACATTAAAAAATGAAAAAACAGGGGCGCCTGGGTGGCGCAGTCGGTTAAGCGTCCGACTTCAGCCAGGTCACGATCTCGCGGTCCGTGAGTTCGAGCCCCGCGTCGGGCTCTGGGCTGATGGCTCAGAGCCTGGAGCCTGTTTCCGATTCTGTGTCTCCCTCTCTCTCTGCCCCTCCCCCGTTCATGCTCTGTCTCTCTCTGTCCCAAAAATAAATAAAATTTGAAACAAAAAAAATTTTAAAAAAAAAAAATGAAAAAACAGGGAAACTATTTTAATATATTTTATTTAGCCCAATTTATCCAAAATACTATTTCAGCATAAATAAAATTCATGAGACACTTTAATGTTTGTTTACTTTTGAGAGAGAGATGGAGCACAAAGCAGGGGAGGGGCAGAGAGAGAGGGAGACACAATCCAAAGCAGGCTCCAGGCTCTGAGCTGTCAGCAGCACAGAGACCAAAGTTGGGCTTAAACTCATGAACCATGAGATCATGACCTGAACCGGAGTTGGATGCTTAACCAACTGAGCCACCCAGACACCCCCACGAGACATTTTATATTCTTCTTTTCATAGAAAGTCTTAGAATTTAACTTATATTTCAACTTACAGTACATCGCTAGTCACATTTCAAGTGCTCAGTGAGAGGCTACTGGTCTGAGGCTACTGTATTGGATAGTCTTGCTGCAGAAAACCTAATAGGGCAATCTCAGATCCTGTACCTGACGGTATACATTTTTCAAGTACATGCAATATATACAAAACTTGACCTTATGCTAATTTACAAAAGAAGTCTGATCAAATTTTTTAAAAATCAATATTATATAAATCACTTTTTCTGGAAACAGTACATTTGTTATGAACTTTCAAATTTTATTAATAACTTGTGGTTAAAGAGAAAATTGCAGTGGAAATTTAAAAAATTTTTAGAACTAAGCTACAATAAAAGTTGTCAATAGCAAAACTTGTGAGATACTGATAAAACAGTTCTCAAAAGTGAACTGACAGCCTTAAATGCCTTTATGTAAAAACAAAAGACATGGAAAATAAATTCAACTCAGGAATATAGATGAAGCTGAAATTAAATGCAAATTAAACAATAACGAAGGGTTTTGAAGGGAATAATAAAGATAAGAGCATAAATAAATGAAATAAGAACAACAAAAGGATCACCAAAAAGAACCAAATATCTTTTTGAGAAATAATAAAAGCTATAAATTGACCAAAAAAAAAAAAAAAATTAAGGCACAAGTATACAGTTTTAGAGTAAGAGGAATGTGGCTACAAATGTGCTATATATTCCAAATATTTGCTAAAAGTGTACCATAAAAGGGCTGTTTAGCAAGCCTGGTTTGAACTTCTTACATCTGACATTAATATCACAAAATATAAATAGGTGTGACATAGGATGTGGTCTCTGGCACCTTTAGGAATCATGACTAGATTTAGGAATCAAACAATTGTTTAATCACTATAGGCCATTTATGAATTTTCTCATTGCCCAAAGGGAGTCACTGTCAGCTCCCTGAAGGCAGGGACTTTGTTTTTGTCTACTGCTGGTCATTTAGTACCTGGAATAATTTCTAATATGTGATGGATGGGAGTTTCATAAGTATTGGTTGAAAGAGGGTATTGGCAATGTTGGTTATGAATTGGGATGTATGCAGAAATTTAGAATTCATGCATTGTAAATGAAGTAATAAAACAGGTGGGTTAAAAGCCAGGGCCTTAACACAGTGCCTATAACACACTGTCTGTGATGCCTTCTCCACTGTTCACAGTCCTGGCTTATCCTGAGGTATCTGGCTACAAACCCTGGCCTGACCTCTGGTGAGGTTATTTATAGTCTGTCTGTATCAGACTCACATTCCCCTGGAGGTGCCATGTACTGTACTGTATATGAACTCATCTGGTCCTAAGAGTTTTGGATAAGGGAACATGAACTTGTGTAAATACCTATCCTTCAGCCATATAATAGAAGGATGCATTTCATTTTTAAATAGGCCTGATCGTACTGGTGATTTATTAATGAATTAGAGCATCACAATCTTTTTATAAATGGTTACAAATTGGTAAGCACAGTGATTTTCTTCTGTTTCCCCTTGTTAATAATAATAATAATAAAGTCTCCTTGGAGGAGTATATTCTTGTGGGAATGCAGATGGAAGAAAAGTGGCATTGATGATAGCATTCCTTTAGTTCGGTCTCTGTTATCCTCTGGTCTGTGCCCGGAGCTAAAGAAACCACAGGGTTCTGCAACTTGCTAGGAAAACGTGCTGTTTTGCTCCTGCAGCAGTGTAGCCAACTATATGATACATATAATGACCTTACCATCGTGAGCTTCCTTGGGCCTCTCCTCTTCCCATCTCCTGGCCTTGGCCGTATGCCCATTCTGCCTTAACAATGCTCCTTCTGTTTCCCAGGGTTTGTCCCGTTCTCTTCATTACCCTCCCGAACATTCCATCACATTCCAAGTGGCTTTCCTTACTGCATAATATTCACTCAACCATGTTCAAGTTGCCTGTTAAACCTGTTTCTTTTATTAACATTTTCTGGCTTCTTGCATTTCCAAGTTCCTCTCGCAGACAGTTGGCTTACATGAGGGGTGATGGGCTTCTGGCCTGGCATGCTTAGTTAGTAGTAATAACTTCTCTTCTGTGAAAACGAGATAGCAAGAACTCCTTGGTAAGCATGCGTGGGATCTGTACACTCATCTCCAGGCTGACACATCAATAAGTTTGCCACAAAGGAAGATGAATGAAAATTCAGGCTGAAAAGGATAAGAAGCCGTATCATATCACTTGTATTTGGAAACTCAGATATAAAATTATCTTCAAAAAGAAATACTACCTCCTCATTTGAACTGAATATACTGTGTTTCATCTAATCTAAGACCCATTTAGTTCACATTGTAGTGTCACTAAAATAGAAATTTTTTTTCCTCTCTTGATAATACATAAAATAATGATGTGTCTTACAATTAACAGTGTTATATACTACACGAATTACAATATAAACGGTTTTAATTTTTTTTTTTTTTTGAGAGAGAGAGAGAGAGAAAGAG
Source organism: Lynx canadensis (assembly GCF_007474595.2). Lineage (NCBI taxonomy): Eukaryota > Metazoa > Chordata > Mammalia > Carnivora > Felidae > Lynx > Lynx canadensis. The sequence continues at coordinate 46,079,123 of NC_044314.2, forward strand.
TATGAGTGGAGGAGAGGGACAGAGGGAGAAGAGAGAATCCTAAGCAGGCTCCACACTCAGCTCGGAGCCTGATGCAGAGCTTGATCTCATGACCCAGGGATCATGACCTGAGCCTAAATCAAGAGTTGGATGCTCAACTGACGCAGCCACCCAGGTGCCCCACAATATAAATGTTTTTAAAAGTACGCCATTTATTTTCATCTTTTTCATTTTCTTAATAGACTAAAGTTTCTTAGAACCTATAATAAGTGAATAAAAAGCCTTAATAGAAAACCCATATCTTAAAAAAAAAAAAAAAAGCATACTACATTATCTGTGCTAGCTTTTGCTTAATCATTTGTCCTATTGTAAAAGATTTGGCTTTTCTTATGAAAATGCCTATTATCATCATTGCTGGGGTAAACATCTTTGTATGTATGCTTGTTCACTAAAGAGGCAAGATAGCAGAGTGGTTGAGTACATAGGATTTGGAGTCAGACTGCCTTGTTTTGAGTCTTGGTTCCTTCACTTATGAGTTATGAAAACTTGGGCAATGACTGAACCTCTCTGAGCGGCAGGTGCTGCATCCTTAAACTAGAGATAATAGTATACCTACTTCAGGGTTGTTGTAAGAATTAAATGAGTTAATATATACATTATTTAAACTTCCTAATGTCATTACATATTAATAGAGTAGTGCCTGGCACATAGTAAGTGCTATATAAGTGTAAATTGTTATTATTTGGGATTATTTCTTTAGGATAGGTTCCAAAGTGGGCATAAACATTTTCTAAGGCTCTGGGTAAATACTGTGACTTTTCTTTCCAATTAGATTATATTAAGTTACACTCCTGGAATGGATTGAGTATATATTATCCCAGTTTTGCCAATTTTTAGCATTTTTAAAGATAAATCTTTGCTCATGTCATAGATGAACATGACAGTTTATTCTAATATTTATTTCTTCAGTTATTAGCCTGGTTGAATTGAATATTGGCCATTTGTATTTCCTTATTTTTTAAAAATCTAAGCCTTTATTTATTACTTAATGATTTTAAACGACTTCTTATATATTTGGATAAGTTCAACAGGTAATAAGTTGTACTTTTATTTTTTTTTTTATTTTTTTTTTTATTTTTTTTTTTCAACGTTTATTTATTTTTGGGACAGAGAGAGACAGAGCATGAACGGGGGAGGGGCAGAGAGAGAGGGAGACACAGAATCGGAAACAGGCTCCAGGCTCCGAGCCATCAGCCCAGAGCCTGACGCGGGGCTCGAACTCACGGACCGCGAGATCGTGACCTGGCCGAAGTCGGACGCTTAACCGACTGCGCCACCCAGGCGCCCCTAAGTTGTACTTTTATACTCTATTTGAATAAGTTATGTAGTGAGTTATACTTTTTTTTTTATTTATTTTTAAAAAAAATTTTTTTTTTCAACGTTTTTATTTATTTTTGGGACAGAGAGAGACAGAGCATGAACGGGGGAGGGGCAGAGAGAGAGGGAGACACAGAATCGGAAACAGGCTCCAGGCTCTGAGCCATCAGCCCAGAGCCTGACGCAGGGCTCGAACTCACGGACCGCGAGATCGTGACCTGGCTGAAGTCGGACGCTTAACCGACTGCGCCACCCAGGTGCCCCGTGAGTTATACTTTTTTACTCGTCTGTTTTTTGATTTTGGCCTTTTGTTTTTATTTATTTATTAATATTATTATTTTTACATTTTATTTGTTTTTGAAAGAGAGAGAGAGAGACAGAGCACAAGTGGGGGAGAGGCAGAGAGATGAAGGAGACACAGAATCCGAAGCAGGCTCCAGGCTCCAAGCTGTCAGCACAGAGCCCGATGCGGGGCTCAAACCCACAAACCATTAGATCATGACCTGAGCTGACGCCAGACACTTAACTGACTGAACCACCCAGGCGCCCCTCATTTTGGCCTTTTATACATATATAATTTTGATTTTGTGTAGGAAATATATTTTGTTGCTTGAAAGCTTGGAAAAATCCTTTTCTTCTTTGTTTTATGATGTTTAGGTTTATTTTTTACAAGTAACTTTAATTTGTAATATTTTTCAAATATTTTTCCAGAAGTAGCTATCTAGTTTCCCCAACACGTTTATTGATTAATTCGTTCCCCTTAAAATAGGTTTTGAAGTAACACATGCTAATTTTAAAACAATTAGAAAATACATAAAAGCTCATAAGGAAGAAAACTAAAATTGTCTATAACTCTACTATTTAGTAATAACCATTATTAATATTTTGGAGTTCTTCCCTCCTTTTTTCCCCTCTGCACGATGTAACGTTGTTATTCTTGCGGTTTCCTTTACTGTATATTAGAGTCTTCGGGGGGGGGGGTCTCTTTATCTTGTTTCATTGTTCTATCCTTGACTTAAACCCCACCACTTTAACTGTTTTAGCTTTACAGTCTGTTTTAATGTCTCACTTCACTACTGTTCTTGAACATGCCGATCACACTTCTGTCTCAAGACCTTTGCTTTTGCTTTTCCCTCAGATAACCACATGTCTCACTCCATACTCATTTCTTTAGCTACACAATGTCACTTTATTAGTATGGTCTTCTCTTCCACCCATTTTATTTTATTTTATTTTATTGTTACTATTTTTAAAAATATAATTTATGGTCAAGTTGGCTAACATACAGTGTATACAGTGTGCTCTTGGTTTCAGGGGTAGATTCCCATGATTCATTGTTTACATACAACACCCAGTGCTCATACCAACAAGTGCCCTCCTCAATGCCCATCACCCACTTTCCCATCTCTCCCTGCATCAACCCTCAGTTGGTTCTCTGTATTTAAGGGTTTCTTATGGGTTTGCCTCCATCTCTATTTGAAACTATTTTTCCCCTTCTCTTCTCCCATGGTCTTCTGTCAAGTTTCTCAAGTTCCACATATGAGTGAAAATATATGATATCTGTCTTTCTCTGACTGACTTATTTCACTTAGCATAACACTCTCTGGTTCCACCCACGTTGCTGCAAATGGCAGGATTTCATTCTTTCTCATTGCCAAGTAGTATTCCATTGTATATATAAACCACATCTTCTTTATCCATTCATCAGTTGATGGACATTTAGGCTCTTTCCATAATTTGGCTATTGTTGAAAGCGCTGCTATAAACATTGGGGTACAAGTGCCCCTATGAATCAGCACTCCTGTATCCTTTGGATAAATTCATAGTAGTGCTATTGCTGGGTCATAGGGTAGTTCTATTTTTAATTTTTTGAGGAACCTTCACACTGCTTTCCAGAGTGGCTGCACCAGTTTGCATTCCCACCAATAGTGCAAGAGGATTCCTGTTTCTCCACATCCTCACCAGCATCTGTTGTTTCCTGAGTTGTTAATTTTAACCACCCTGACCAGTATGAGGTGGTATCTCAATGCAGTTTTGATTTGTATTTCTCTGATGATGAGTGATGTTGAGCATCTTTTCATGTGTCCGTTAGCCATCTGGATGTTTTCTTTGGAGAAGTGTTTATTCATGTCTTCTGCCCATTTCTTCACTGGATTATTTGTTTATTGGGTGTTCAGTTTTGTAAGTTCTTTTTGGATTTTGGATACTAACCTTTTATCCAATATATTATTTGCAAATATCTTCTCCCATTCTTTGGTTTCCTTTTTGTTTTGTTGATTGTTTCCTTTTCAGTGCAGAAGATTTTTATGTTGATGAGGTCCCAAAAGTTCATTTTTGCTTTTATTTCCCTTGACTTCAGAGACATATTGAGTAAGAAGTTGCTGCAGCTGAAGTCAAGGAGGTTTTTGCCTGTTTTCTCCTCTAGGATTTTGATGGTTTCCTGTTTCACATTTAGGTCTTTAATCTGTTTTCCACCCATTTTAAAATAGCAACCTCTTATCCCTGGGTACCTCCTATTCTCCTTCTTTATTTTTATTCCATGTTTATGTCATTAAATCACATACTACGTATACTACTTCTCAAAATAAAAGAAAAATAAAAGATTCCTTTCAAAATATTACTGCTCATTGACAATGCCTCTGGTCACCCAAGAGGTCTGATGGAGATCTACAATGAGATTAATCTTGTTTTCATTCCTGCTAACACAGCATCTGTTCTGCAGCCAATGGATCAAGGAGTAATTTTGACTTTCAAGTCTTATTATTGAAGAAATATATTTCATAAGGCCATAGATGCCATAGACAGTGATTTATGATTCCTTAGATGGATCTGGGCAAGTGAATTGAAAACCTTCTGGAAAGGGTTCACCACTCTCGATGTCATTAAGAACATTCGTGATTCATGATAAGAGGTCAAAATATCAACACTTACAGGAGTTTGGAAGAAGTTAATTCCAACCCTCACGGATGACTTTGAGGGGTTCAAGACTTCAGTGGAGGAAGTCACTGCAGATGTGGTGGAAATAGCAAGAGAACCAGAATTAGAAGTAGAGCTTGAAGGTGTAACTGAATTGCTACAATCTCATGATAAAATCTGAACCAGTGAAGAGATGCTTCTTGTGAATGAGCACAAGAAGTTATTTCTTAAGACGAATTCTACTCCTGGTGAAGATGCTGTGAAGATCTTTGAAATGACAACAAAGGATTTAGAATATTCCAAAAAACTTAGTTGAGAAAGCAGTGGCAGGGTTTGAGAGGATTGACTGCAGTTTGGAAAGAAGTTCTGCTGTGGGTAAAATGCTATCAATTGCATCACATGCTACAAAGAAATCCTTTATGAAAGGAAGAGTCAATTGATGTGGCAAACTTAATTGTCCTATTTTAAGAAATTGCCACAGCCACCCCAACCTTCAACAATCACCACCCTGATCAGTCAGCAGCCATCAAAACAAAGGAAAAACCCTCACCAGCAAAGATTATAATTTGCTGAAAGCTCAGATGATGGTTAGTTTTTTTTTTTTTTTTTCAACGTTTATTTATTTTTGGGACAGAGAGAGACAGAGCATGAACGGGGGAGGGGCAGAGAGAGAGGGAGACACAGAATCGGAAACAGGCTCCAGGCTCTGAGCCATCAGCCCAGAGCCTGAGGCGGGGCTCGAACTCACGGACGGCGAGATCGTGACCTGGCTGAAGTCGGACGCTTAACCGACTGCGCCACCCAGGCACCCCGATGGTTAGTTTTTTTAAGCAGTATTTTTAAATCTGTCTTCTCTCTCTCTTTTACAGTGAAATATTAATAGAAGTCTGGGGTAGACTGCTCAATGAGTTTTGGTAAATTCATACAGTTGAGAAGCCATCAACATAATCCAGTTTTAGAACACTTCCGTTACTCCAAAATATTTCTCATACCCATTTGTAGATAATGTCTGTTCTTATCCCTGATCCAGCAACCACTGTTCTGCCTCTGTTGCTATAATTTTGCCTTTTCTAGAAATCTCATGTAACTGTAGTCATATAGTATGCTATCTTTTATTTCTAATTTTTTTCATTTGACCTGTTGATTTTGAGATTCCTTCTGGTTGTGCATATCAGTAGTTTTCTCTCTTTTGATTGTTGAGTAGTAAGTATTCTATTGTATGGATATACCACATTTTGCTTTTTCATTCATCAGTTGATGGCCATTTGCATCGTTCCCAGTTGTAGGCACTTATGAATAATGCTGCTATAAGCATGTGTTAACAAAGTCTTTATGTGTCCATTTATTTTCACTTCTTTTTGATACATATTTTGGAACAAAATTTCTGGGTTTTATGGTAAATGTATTCTTACATTTTTAAGAAACTCCCAAACATGCACAAAGACTTGAGAGAGACCATGAAGGGTTTAAGTTTGAACTAACGTGTTGCTGCTAATAGACGATTGCAAATCTAAATACAGAACCAAGGAGACAGGGTGGGGCTAGAGCTAGAGACTCAAGAGTCATAAAGCACAGGGGTGGTGTTGATGCCATGGAGTGGATGAGATGACCTGAGGAGTTCATGTAATATAAGGAGGACTGAACTCCAGTGACATAAGCATTTGTGAGATCAAGAGCATTAGGGAGACAATGTGAGAAATCAGGAAGTAAGCGAACCAGGAGAAATTATGTCACAGAAACTAAGGGAAGAAAAGTTTATACAGTAAGTGTGATCTCTGCATCCAAACACACATCTCCAGCCTTTCTGCAGAGGGTGACTAGGTCTCCAGCAGAACCCTTTTAGTCAGGGTATGTTTCAAATAAATACCCCGGGCTGAGGTTCCTGTTAGAGACAGTATTTCTCAAACATAGTCTCCTACTCCGTGGCTGCAGACCACTTCTCCCTGCCTTTCAGATGTACCCTTTCTTCTGGAGTGAGTTGGCCACCAGTCTGCTGTGTTCCCCAAGCCCCAGGAACCTCAGGTGATACATTCATCCCACAGCTGTTGCGAAGGGCATCCTGGGCTTTAAGTGAGGGGAATATGTATGGGGTTATCACTCACAGTCCTTTGAAAACCTCTCTTCAGAGAAATTTCCATCCTCACATCACTGTAACTTTATACCTTTTGTGCTCTTACATTACGCGTCGAGAAAAAAAGCCTTAGCTACCTCCTTAGCAAAATCCTTTCTAGGTGGGCTAGGACCTTATTTGGAGTGGGTTTTGGACCTCAGCCTAAGGTAAGACTGAAAGGTCCACTTTAGTACACTGGATTTCTAACCACTTGAGAGCGCTCCAAAAACAATTAAAATAAATGTTGAATGCAGGGACAGATGATTCCATAAATGATAATTTTCATTCCTTGTGATCGCCTCTTGGGTGTCATTTATACTGTTGGCCACTCCCTGATTCTTGACCGCCTGACTGCCCTCTGCTGCCTCCATTTCTACTTTATCAGCTATTTCTCATCTTTTCCCATGCTTACCTTTTAATGCCTACCCTTTAAATCTTGGTTTCCTCCAGAGTTTCATCCTTACTACCTTCCCTTACCTTTTTATTAAATATATTTTCCCTGAGAGAATTCCACCCGTATCCCTGGTTTGACTACTACATATATGATTTTCTGTCCTCGACCAGGTTACTCCACTTCACTTTAAACTAATGGTGTGTTGCAGCTGGCTTGTATCAGGTCATGAGAGCCAACTGTTAACTTTTCCAGAATTTTGTGAGCCAGTTGCTAAACCCAGCCATTATTAAAATCACATAAACTTACAATTAAGTTATATTAAGAATAAAGGTAATAAATATTCCTGCTGTTATGCCCAGAATTCGTGATCTTCAAAGACCACCATGGAGCCGAGTCTGATGCAAAAGCAAAAGAGCCTTTATTCGAGCTAGCTCGAGCTCAATCTCCTACCTGCACCGACGCAGCGGTGAGATACCAGAGAGAGAACGAGTTTCAAAAGCACAAAGGTTTTGTTGGGGTCTAGGGGCAGTTGGTGAGGTAATGGCTGTGGCCTCAGCCCATTGGCTGGGGAAGGGTCGGAGTCCTGTTACGCAGGTCGCCGGGCGTGTTTTGATGGGAAGTTTGAACGGGTGAGCGGGAGGTTACTCAAGGGGAGGAGGCATGGTCTGAGGTTTCTGCGATTTTCCCGGAAAGGGGGCATGTCGGGGACATAGTCACTCAAGGTGGAGGACACAGAACAAGATGGAGTCGGCTGGAGTAGGTCCACTCTTTCTTTCACCTGCTACTTTTTAGTATCGATGCTTTTGAGATTTTGTATGTCTATGGTATCTTTGGAAATCCTTGATAATGGTGTGCTACAGTGCCTCACTTCCAATTCTGCATTTGGTGATGTCATGTTGGTTCCTTGAAAATGGTCACAGTGGGAGTGTTTCCACCACGGACATCAGGAAATGCTGCACCTAGGGGCTCAGCCTAACCACCAAGAAAATGTTAATAATGTAGATTAAGCTTAATAGTGTGTTGCTCTACAGCTGTTAGGTTGTGAGTACACAAAGAATTGAAGGAATATTTTAATAGTCTAAAACTATTATCCAATTTAGCAAAAAAAAAAAAAAAAAAGAAGTGCTCATCTCATTGGTGAGCAAGAGAAGTTTTGACTCATGTTTTCAGTGTTTCACTTTCTCTCACTTCCTAATGTCAACATAAATAACAGCCATATTTATGCCCTGAGTGCACTCATTCACCAGCTGCAATCACGGGTTGCAAGAGTTGGGCAATAGTCAACGAAAACATTCTGCAAGAATTGATTGGTGATTAGAAATTTATGCTAAAGAGTATTATATGCTCTATTATTATTTGTAAATTAGGAACTACGCAGCCTCCATATCAGTAAATTGTATAAAACGTATGTACATATATATGCATGCATTCCCCCTGTCTGCACGAGAGCCAGTTAAATATTTACCATCACATCACTTCTTGAAACCCTCAGTATCAGTTGCTTATTAGACATTTTAAGTTTACTATGATAGGCATCGCAGACGTAACATGTCAGAAGTGGAATTCATTTGCCTTCTAATGTCTTTTCCTCTTCTGATACTCTGTATCTTAGAGAGTTACGCTACCCTAGGAGGTAAAAAAAAAAAAAAAAAAAGTGAAAACAGTGGCTGTAGATTGCTTAAAAGGGAGATAAAGGCTTGGTGGAGTTTTTCTGTTTAGTATAGTTTAGTTGTAAGAAAGAATGATCTTGAACATATTCATATGGGAATGAGACAATGGAGAGGGGAGAATTGGAAGCTCCAGGAAAGAGAAGGAATGGATAACAGGACAGTCTGGGATAAGGAAGGAGAGGGCAGGGTCCAGAGCACATTGGCCTTGGACAGAAGAGAGTCACCTCTTCCACACTGACAGGAGGAAAAGAGATAGGGATCAGGGTGTGTCTTAGGTTGGGTTCTCTGGGAGCAGAGCCTGAGACAGGGATTCTTGTTCAAGTGATTTGGGTGAGGGGTGCTCTTAGGAGAAGGAATGAGAGAGGTATGAGAGGGTAGGGGAAGCAGGCTAAGCGAGAGTGTGATCTTGACTGGATACTAAGGTCAGCTTACTCACCTTGAGGCCTGGGACTGGCCTTTTCCCCCTGTGCCAGTCACTCATTGGTTGAGGTCTGCTCATCAGAGGAATGGGGCTTAACCTTCCAGACCATGTGGGCTCTGTCTGGCTGAGGACAATTCTTCAAGGAAGACAGTAGCTGTGAATTTTAAACAACCAGCCCTTGGAGCAGCTGAAGGACAAGAATACCTGCCACAAAAGGGGATCTGAGTGGGGCACCAAGAGCATCCACTGTAGTGTGGATACATAGGCATAGATGGGGGACAGATGCAAGTGGAGAAGAGACTGTGACAGTTCCTCGTGAGTGGTCTCTCTCTAAACTAGTAATCCGAATTACCTGCTGAGGGTGGGGAGGAATCTGGTGGGCACAGACAGCTTGAGTAGGGTGGGAAGATTTTCAGCAACTGCTATATGTAAGCAGTGGGGGAGGGGCAGCCCTGGGCGGTACTCAGAGTCCAGGGACTGTTGGGGACATGGAGCGAGTAGTGACAGCACTTTGCATTGTTACTTACATTCTTCTGCGGTCTCCGTGTGGGAGTGCAAAAGGCAGGTGGTTGGCTTACCCAGTGTTGACATTTTGCTGGGTAAGTATAATGCAGGCAGAAAAGGGTAAGTAAAAGGCATGAGGATGATGGTGAGAGAGTTACTGAAGGCTCTTACTACCTTTTGGGAAGGCAGAAATGTACACAATAAATTACAGGGGCAAGAGAGTGTGTTCACAGTGCATGGATAGAAGTACAAAGTAGCGGATACGATCACAGAAGAAAGTGAAGCATTTTCTGGGTTGAGGATGCAAATTTCTATGGCTTCACATAAAGGGGACTGCATTTGAACTGCCTCTTGAAGGGCCAGTGGGAGAAAAAAAGTCTCCTTGGGAGGATATGGAAGGGAAGGGTGTAGAGAAAGCCTGGAAAAAACACATGAAAGCAATCTGGTTAGAGACTGATGATTTAACAGTATGTGTGCTAAAGCCTGCAACAAGGCACCTGCAGTAAGTAAAGTCAGATAGAGTGGTTGGCATTGGCTCTTGTTCTTAGCCCCATTCTCAAACAGGAGCAGGCTAAGTTTCTTATACTGGAGGTAAGAGGGTGGCAGTGGGTTTGGATAGAGGCCTGGCTAGGAGAGTAGCTTGTGACGCCATCTTTGGAAGCAGGGAGGCAAAGAGTGTGTTGCCACATCTCGGTACTCTCTTAGACTTATTTCCATGGCTGTGAAATGGGTACCAATTAACAAGGAGATAACTGGATTGTTGGCACTGCCTTTGAAATCTCGGCCAGCTATGAGCCCAGAGTTGCCCCTATTGATGTTTAAACCAGAGTAGACATTGCAACTGGTAGGCAAACCAGACCTCATCCAAACCATATTTGGACCCAGCACCTGACCCAGGACTATTGGCACCTAGCTGCGCCAGCTCCCTTAAACTTTCATTAACTTTATAATAACACATTTTACTCAATCAGTATTTTGGTTTCTGCACATGTGGGATTTTGATGGGGTTTTATCATGTAGAGGTGGTAGGGCGGACAAAGTGAAAAGAGTTGAAAAGGTGTTTTTGAAGACAGAAAGTGAAAATAGTTAAAAAGCTATTTTTTATTGAAAAAATGAAAGTAGTACGTATTCTTTATAAATCAAATAATGTAGTATAAGAAGAAAAATCAAAAGTAACCATCCCCTCAATCCACCAAAAAACCCTTTCTTCCTAGAGATAATCATTAACAGTTTGGTATATAGCTTTTCATGCACACATAAACACATAAGGCACTTACATTTACATATAATATATTATACACAATATTCTGGTATTTAACCTAATACTTTTCAGTCAAAATATATCTTGGGGTGTTTTAATATGATTAGTGTTGCTTGTTTTCATAGCTACCTGATATTCCATGGTATTTGAACAAATTCCCCATTGATGAGAATTTAAGTAGGTTCTACTTTTTTATCATAAACAATAGAACAACGAACATCTTACGTATTCTTCTTTTTGTTCGTAATTACTTTAGATCAATTCCTAGAAGAGGGATTATTGGGTCAAAGGGTATGATCGTTTCACGTATCGGTTAACTACCTGATCTACATTGCCAGACTGCCTTCCAAAAATTTGCATAAATTTACTCCCAGTGAACAGTGTAGAATAGTGCTTATTTCTTTACCAACACAGAACATTATCAATGTTTCTATACGATGGGTTAGTTTTATATGTATGTAAATATATTAGTATAAATATATTCGCTACAAAAACCTTTGTTTCCATTCGGTCTACGGCTTGGGAGAGGGCTCGAAGGTGGTTAAAAAGCTGCCTAGTGGCTGCAGGGAGAAGCTCAGGCACAAGCCGTGCAAAAGGGGGATGCCAGTGGGCCCCCACCAAGGCTGCTGGGCTCCAGAGGCTCCTAGTTGTGCTTGCGGGTGAGCTTTTCCAAGAGATACTCGTGCAGCCCAGCCTGGAGGCGGCCAGCCCGCCGAGGTGAGTCAGGAGGTCGCCATCTTCTCGGTGAGTTTCACTTGTTCACCCAGGAAGTCAGGAAGTGGAACTCCAGGAAGTCACAGAGATCGGGGTCTGCGCGGGCAGAACCCGGACTATGCAGACCCAAACGGGCGTGGTTCAGGTTCTTCTCCAGAACCAGCGTGGCTTCCATGGCGTCCGGGGTTTTACCCACTCATCTTCCCGTGGCTTCTGCACGTCCTGGAGGAGGGCGTCGCCACCGCGCTGGTTTTGCCTTTTCAAGAGACGCTCAGCACAGCACGCTCGCGCTTCTCAGCCAACCGGCGGAAGAAGTGGCTCACGCCCTCCGGCTCAACGCCGTCCTGGTTGAAACAGAAGCCGAGAGAGAGGTAGGTGTAGGAGGCCTGCAGAGGCATGTTGACCAGGTGGTTGACGGCGGCCCTCCACTGCGGTGGAATAATTCTGACGAATCTGGGAGTTCATCGTTGATCGGTTATGAGGAGCTAAGCTCCAAATAGGGTGTTGGCTGGTCCCGGAGGCAGGGGGTGGCGGAGGAGATGGCTCAGAAGGTTGCGACTGGAAAGAGGTTAGAGCGTGGCCGGAGGCTGATAGAAGGGGCGTCCCTGGGTCTGTTCTGGCCAAACACTGTAGACAGATCCGCCGGACCGCCAGGTGCACGCCAGGAGCTCCCGGATTAAGGTTACGTTTTAAGAAGTTTTTTTTTTTAAATAGTCATAGTGGTAAAAGGTCAGCTTCCACCAGGAGAGCTGATACTGCAGATGGAAAATACTCTCTGGGTAGTTGAGTTCAAAAGTATGTTTAATAGTTAAGGTTACTGAGGTTCTGTTATAAATTTACTGAGTCAATGAAGATGGTATAGAAATCCTGGGACTGATGATTTAAGTCCTCATTAGTTTGAAATTCTACCCAAAATTCATGGAGATGGAATTCACCTCTGTGGTTAGAGATGGCAACTTAGTAGAATGTCTTTTATTAAGAGTTTACTTGTGGGGCGCCTGGGAGGCTCAGTCGGTTAAGCGTCAGAATCCTGATCTCAACTAAGGTCTTGATCTCTGGGTCATGAATTAAAGCACCACCAAAGAGCCTACTTTAAAAAAAAAAAAAAAAAGGTTTATTTGTTATATGCAGAAATGACATGATCAGAAACTTTCGGTATGTGGGGAATGCTTCTCAAACCTAAGCTTTCCGTATTATATGGTCATTTAAAAACTATTTAAAAAGAAAAATTTCTTAGATTATTTTATCAGTAAGAGGAGAATAGGTTAATGTCAGCCATTAGAATTATTGTATGTATAACATATTTTGCTTATGCATACTATGAAAATATACACATAGATGGAAAGGAAATTAAAAACATCATTATTATAACAAAGGTTTTGTTGTGAAAGCTTGTGTTACTGTATCTCCATCTTGATCTCTCTCTCTGGACCATTCTTCCAGACTTTTTTTGATATGTAAGTTTGGAACAAAATGTGGTTGGAATTCTTGGGCTCACTCTTCACCCTTCCTTGCATTCGCATCCTTGCTAGATCCTCATGACATGGATGGAGTGACTTCCCTGCTCCTTGACTTTGGGCTTGTCAGTATTCCTTGCGTTGGCTAAAAGAATGGAAGTTTTAGTTTTCAGTCTAGAACCTTGAGGTGAGCACGCCTTGGCTAGCTGACTGGGTCAAGGAAGACGGGAGACATGAGCAGATTCAGTGTCGTATGTGAGGCAGAACCACACCGAACGATTGATAGAACCATGAGAACAAGGGCTTATTGTTGTATGCCACTAGTTTTTATGGTTGTTATGCAGCATCGTTTTGGCAATAGCTAACTGGTATACATTTTTTTTTTTTTATGTTCTTAGTGCTCCAGTAATATTTCCACTGATTTTTAAGTTCAGTACTTAAAGTACTAAAAAGTACTTACCTCTAATATGTTTTGAATTTGATGCTTATGATCTTATGATCTTTATTTTGTACAAGGATTTCTTAGTCAAGTCACAGCCCAAGAGAAAATTCACCCAACTTTTTTCCCCTCATAAACTCATAAATATAAGAAAGCAAACTCAATTTTAGTTTCCTCAAATCCCTATTTAATTCTAAATAAACCTTGCCTGTTCTTTTAAAGTTTTTGCCAGGGTCACAACAATGAGAAATGATATCAAAGTTCTTTAAATGTTTACTTTTTGCATTCCGTTTTCAGAATTCTCTTCATGTCAAGCAGGTCTGAAAAGTTAAAAATAACTACCTCCAGAGATTTCTTCTTGGGCTGTATTCTTCCTTGGGAACCTCTAAGCTTTTCCCATCCAAACTGGGTCATCATCCTTGCCTAATTTAAAAATCTCCCAGATCCAATGCTCTACAAAAATCAATGAGATCTTTCCCACCAGATAATCCCTGCAGCCACACGTTATATTCTCTGGTCTGATTCTGCATGAGTTTGATTTTATGTACTCTATTGTAATAATTTATTAACTTGATAAAATCTGCTGACTCCTCATGGAAAATATTCTGTTTATATATTATATTTCCTGTGGCTTTCTTTCCATAGCTTTTATTATTGAGTATTTACATGAGAATAGGGCCTTTGTTTTTTAAAAGTTCATCTGTGCCTGCTGTTTCTTGTCTCCCCTGAAGTCAACAGCCCTCTGTTTGTGACATACATCGTGCTTTTCATATTGAAAGCACTCAGTGAATCCTGAATAATTAATCTTCCTACCATGTCTCTGAATTACCTACCTGGGTGAGTTGAATCAGCCCCATTTTACAGCAGGGCAACACACAGAGAGATACAAGGTAGTCACTTGATCATGTCCGAGTTCAAGTGTAAAGCCCTTCTATCTCTTGTACTAGATGAAACCCCTCTCCTTGCTTACAGTTAGTTCTGCTGGGTTATTATCATGTGTATCTTATTATGCTTACTTTTTCTCTGCACATTTCCGAAGGAAAGATATGTCAGTGGGAAGGGAAAGGTGAACACTCAGTGATGAAACTTCACAAATAGTCATTCCAGATAATTCTCAGGGGAGTGGTTGCTGGATCATCTGTTGGTAAAGTTGAGGCAGTAGCCTTGTATAGTAACACCATGTTTGCATAGACTGAGGGACAAGTTCTAATTTTGAACTCTCCTTACACATTGTCTATTCGTTGTCAAAGACTGCAACTTTGGGGTCAACTGACAAATAGCAAAATGAATCCTGAATAGAAGATCCAGCATATTCACATTAGCTATTAAATTAGCTTGACTTATTCAGATTCTTTTGATTGTTAAGCCCAGATAACATCAAGAATTTGCTTACTGATTGGCGATCAACAGCTGTGATGATTAAAACAAAAATTTTAAAAATCTGTGGTGCAGTTTTAGTAATTGATATATATATATATATATGTATATACATATATATATATGTATATATATATATACATATATATATGTATATATATATATACATATATATATATATATATATATATATATATATATTTTTTTTTTTTTTTTTTTCCTTCAGAAAAAGAGAGGTCATGCAGTTCTTACAGATAAGTGTTCCAAACCAGGGGTAGTAGGGTGGGAGTGTCCCACACTTTCCTGCCTTCTGAGATGTCCGCCACTCTACAACTTTCCATTCCTCTTTGCTGCCTTGATATATTCCTGTTAAGATGTTTCAGGAACCTCAAATGCATCAATCTCTATCTCTCAACCCATCCTTTTCTTTTGAATCCACATTGTATTTTCTTGAAGCTCTCTTACGTGAGCCTACTGTTTTATCCTCCCACTAGATTATAAACTTCTTGGGGGCAAGGACTAAAATTAATTCATTTTTATATTCTCTGAAGGTTTAGGATTCCAGTGATATTCTTCTTTTCTTACTATTTGAATAGTGTTCAATTCTACACTATAGTAATGAATGAAATGTAATACTTAACAGATATATATATATCTGTATCTCCCCTTCCCCATTTGGGTTAGACTTGGATGGAGAACCTACTCTCAGAAGTAAACACCATGCGGAAAAACAAACGTTAACAAATACTTTGTTATAGTTGTTATTAGGAGCTTATCTAAATCAAATCCAGGATCACAGTTTTGGTGAATTTCACAGTTTTTGTAGCATTCATAAAGGGAAACTCCAAAATCTCTTAGTTACAATTTTCAAAATCACGGACTACAAATGGAAGCTCTGTTTGTGTGTCATCTGTAAGAATAAAACCACGATGGGCTACAGATAGGAGGAGAGTATGTTTTCATATGTCCTCAAGAATTAATTCCACTGCTATTCACCAACCTTTAGGAATGTGGAAATAATATGCCTGTTGGCTATTTGTGTTAGAACAGATGTAGCATTAATCGGTCTAGCTAACAGTACCAGGTCTGCAGTTGGCCAGTGTAAGACTTTAAAGTTATTCTCCTAAAACGAGAATCATAAGAAAGTCCTCCAAATCGCATTGTTAGTAGGCCCAAACATTGTCATTGTCTACTACTTACTCAGGTTACCCCTCTCGTGAATCATTTTTACCTTCTCCCAGGAGACACAGGGTCACCTCTCTCCATAGCTTGCCCTTCCTGGAAGGCAGTTTCCTGTCCATTGCATCAGTGGCTTTTGGAAAGAATGTTGCCCCTGACCTGGGCAGCTAGTCCTTCAGCTGTTCTTTCAGAACCAGGAGCCTCTGTCCCTGGTGAGACTAGGCAGCAGCAGGTTGCCCTCCTGAATTTCAGGGAACACAAGGCTAACCCCTGTTAGCCGTGGTATTTGAAGCCATATACCCTCTAAATCTTTTCTTCTTCCCCTGCCCTTTTCCTCCTAACATAAAAATGGAGGTAGATTATTTCAGTAAATATTCTTGATACCTTCCAAATTTGAGCTACACAAGGGTAGCTATTAAATGTTGGACGGGAATGACATCTACAGCTCACAAAATGGATTGAGGAGACTAAGAGCTTTATACCATAAAACACAATGTTAATGGCATTTGACTTAGAGGGAGATGACCTCTGCTTGAGTCCTAGCCTCAACATTTTCAGACCAATTCCATCCAATAGCCAGTAAATATAAATCTTGGATATGTGAACAGCTCTTCTGTTTTGTGGGAATTGTCTAGATCTCTCCTTGCTAGGTTTACGTCCACATGCTCCCAGGCATCCTGTTTTCCTGTCCGCATGCTCTTATGTCCACAAGCATCCCATTTTCCTGTCTTGTTCCTCTCTTAACTCTTGGCATTCTGTAAAACCTAGGTTCAAACTCACTTCACTCTTAGCCTCTTTTAACCAAGTTGTCCAGCCCAGCACCAGCCCTTGGTGAGCGAGTGTCACTCAAGACACTATGAGCAGGGGAGATACATATCCCTCCTCAGAGCCTCAGGTTTCCACGTGTATAGAATAGAGCAGATAATCTGTCTTATATGGTTTTGTGACCTTAAAGCACCATGTTAGCTCAATTTTATTCAACAAACTTACTGAGCACAGCTAGGGCACTAGGGTCTACTGATGAATAAGTTACGTTCTGTTGAAGGCAAATGAGAATCGAGGCTCATGGAGAAAGAGAGAAGTAGGGGGATTGCCCAGTGGAGTAGCAGTTTATCAGCATGGGGAGGAGAGAAGGCTTCCAAAAGAGCCACACTTGAACTGAGCACAATTCTGGAGCCAGACAGCTGAGGGAATAGGTTTAGAACCTTCTATGCAAAGGAAGCAGAGAGGTATTAAGAAGCATTAGTAGTTCTTAGCGACTGGGATAACGAAAATAGCTTCCATTTATTGAGCAGCTACTAATTCGGTTCTGGACTCTCCTAGATTCAGAATAAGATGTTTTACATACTTAACTCATAATCTACTACAGCCTGTGTTCCAGAGAGTAGGCAACTTAATTCATTTACTGTTGAACCCTAGTGGCTAGCATAGCACCTGACACATTTCATTTGTAGAATGATTAAACGAGCCCTTATGGCAATTCTTAAAGATAAACATTGTTATTAGATGAAAAATATGTCCATTTTACATTTAAGAAAGTTAAGGCTTAGAGAGTTTAAGTCATTTGTCCACGGTCACACAAGCCCAGGTTTATTCTTCCCCTAACGCCTCTGCTTCCTACTCTGGCCTGCTGACCGCTGTCACATGCAGGTACTTTAAGAGTGAGAGGAAGGTCTAAGGTTTTTAATTCAGTCGACTAAGCAGATGGCGATGCCCTTCCGCGAGAGGGAACATGGAAATGAGCAGGTCAGTTCTGGGTGTGTGGCGTTTGAGGGGCTATGAGGCGTCAAGTGGAGATGGTAAGTAAATGAGAAGAAATCACAGTGTGAAATTTGGAGGCAAGAGCTGAGCTGGGAGCAGGTATTGGGGAATTACCAGTTGTAAATGGTAGGTTGAGCCCCAAGGCCTCAGCCTCTAATGGCTAAGCACAGGGAGCTGACGGGGGGGGGCGGGGGGGGGCGGGGGGGGAGCCGAGACAGCGAAGCAGGCAACTCTCAAGTAGAATGAGCGGTGGGTCCCAGCGAAGGTGGCATGCTGGCGGGGAGAGAAAAGAAGAAAACGGAGGAAAGAAGAGGAAAGAAGGGGAAGGGTGGGAGGGTGAGAGGGAAGAAAGCAGAAAGAAAAGGAGGGAGGAAAGGGAAGGAGAGAGAGAGACATGAGACCTTACCCTTTTGGGTTTAGCGATTGAGCGGGAAGAATTTCAGCCTTGTGTGGCTGAGTGGGGTCAGAATTTAGGCTGCCGGAGTTGACGAGTGAGCCTGTTGAGGAGGTAAAGGCGAAGACTAGTCACTTGAGAAGCTTGACTAATTACTTCCAGTAAGTGTTGAGTTCAGGAAATGCACTTCCCCCTACTTGCAACCTTCTTAGAGATGAAAGCAGGTTAACGGGAATATCAAGCAGAGGCTCCATCCCAGTGAGACAGAGTTGAGGGCTGATGTGCATCTGGGACATTACACCGGCAGGGTGGTTGAGAGTGTGTTTATATGCACATTGTTGATGGATTTGTATTCATTTGGTTATTCAGCACATATTTACAGAGCGTATCTCCTGTGCTACGCACTGTTCTAGGAACTAGGGACACAGGAGTAAACAAAAGAGATAAAAATGCAATCTCTTTCCTCATGGTGCCTGCGTCCTAGCAGGGTGTGTTTGTGTGTGCATGCACACAGTGGCTCTGGAGAAAAAGGAAACAGAAAAGGAGGGTGGGGGTTTGGAGGTGGGGGGGGGTGCAATTTTAAATAGGCCGTCAGGGAGATCCTTCCTCAGAAGGTGGCAACTGAGGGACCTGAAAGAGGTGAGGGAGTGGGGCCATGGTGACCTCTGCTGGAAGAGTACTTCAGGCAGAGGGAACATAATCATACAAGCAGCTCAGGATTTTTTCTCTAACATTAGCCTTTCCCTTTCTCTTTGAGTCACTTTGTAAAACCAACGCTGGGTGGTAAGAGTGTGAAGCACTCTAAAGAGAAATAGTTCTAGGGGCGTCTGGGTGACTCAGTCAAGTGTCCGGCTCTCGATTTCGGCTCAGGTTACGATCTCATGGTTTGTGAGTTCGAGCCCCGCGTCAGGCTCCGTGCTGACAATGCAGAGAACCTACTTAGGATTCTCTCCCTCCTCTCTCTCTCTGCCCCTCCCCTGCTCTTGCTTGATCTCTCGAAAGAAAGAAAGAAAGAAAGAAAGAAAGAAAGAAAGAAAGAAAGAAAGAAAGAAAGAAATAGTTCTGAGAGGAACTTGTAACTGGGGCTACTTAGTCATTGCTTCCCCTAGTCAAGTATACGGGCCCTTTGGGTTGTGGGACAACTGACCAAGAGAGAAAGGCCTAGTCACTCTGAGAGGTTCGGATAGCAACTGTAGAGAGTGGGGAAATTTAAAATATCAATTTTTCCTTCTACTTTTATGTGTAAATGGACAATTATGTTTCACTAACTGTAAATGAGTTCATTTTGCCTTTGCTTGGATCCAGCTTATGAGAGAAATGTTACAAATCATCCTTTTGTATTTGCTAAATCTGGACCTAATTCCATTTTTCAAGAAACCGTGTTTACAGAAATAAGGCCACATGGAAATGAACAAATAATGAAAAATGGAATATAACAAACCCCTGAAGTCCTAGAGAATTAAAACTCTGCCAGAATTATTTATAAAATGTGTACCAGCATCCAAAAGTATTTACATTTGCTCCATGGCTTATAAAATCTGGTGCAGTCCAAACATACTTGGTCGTTCCAAGAGACCCGAAACATGTTTCTGAAATCCTGTGCCCAACTCCAGTGCAAAGCAAAGAGCCCCATGTGGTGGGATCGTAATCTTGACATGCAAAATTCTATGTAACTAGAGATCTTCAGGATCACTCAGAATAGAAGTTGCATTCTGCATGTAACTCCGGGTTGCTCCCCAGTAAGTCTATATAGATGAAGATCCAAATTCCTATGACTCCCTGAAGTTGGTGCGGTACAGGGAGTTGGGAATCCTGAATCTGTGGTTGCTGGGGGTGAAAGGGTCTGGACTGCACAAAGATCAACGTGGGGAAAAATGAATGAAGATCATAAGGCCCTTTGAAACAGAAGGGGGTATCTCAACACCAAACAGTCAAGTGATTTATCAATGTTTGAGCAATGTAGAATCCAGACCACGCTTGCAAAGCTCCCCAGTACGGAGCAGCGTTGGGAGGGATAGCAGTGTTGCTGGGGGGTTTCGTTGCACGTCCTCCTCGGCGCATTTCTTGCTTCCATGACCGATTCAGATGGTGGAAACACAGTGCTCTCCATCCGCACCTCTTTGAAACAAGAATCTCACATTCAAGCGTCCCCTTTAAAATGGTGGCTACAAGAGCCAACTCTTGCTGCTAGCACAAGGTCTCACAAGGCTGTTAATCATCAAGTACTGATAGCTACTGTTCTGCGCTGGATGAATACCAATTAGAGAGACGGGGACGACCTGAGGAATGGAGAAGGGAGAGCAGTGGGGGACTGGCTTTGTTGTTTTGGGGAGGGGTTGCCAAAAAAATATTACCTGGGGCGCAGTGCTCTTCTCGCCAACCCTGAGGGGTGACTGATGAAAACGGCAGACTCATTTACAAAGTATAAAGTAGGGGATGTATCGGGGGCATCGTGTTATTATTAATAGGGTTTGCTTTTCTAGGTAATGATAGCTGAATCTTCGTGTTTTCCGTTTTAGAATCAGATAGCATTTGTCTAAATTTGATCATCCTGTCTGTTTTCTCTTACGGTATCTCCTAAAAGAGGTTGTGCGAAGCTCCAGGGAAACTTAGAAAGAGAGGCTCTGGAAACCAAAAACTTACCATCTGCAAAAGAGAGGAATTTACCATGGAACATTTTAGGAAAATGGAATGAAACGTTCTTCCAAGTTGAAGAGCATCGCAGCTGGAAAAACAGTCCAAATTGGAGCAGGTAGCTTAAGCCGGTAGGGCTTTCGTCGAAATGAGGTTTTGTTTGCTCATGTCCATCTCTCTCCTGAGCCAGTGCCTTACAACTCAGCGTGGAGACTTGCTGTCTTGAGTGCCCCCTGCTCTGCCTTATGCCTGTCCTCATCTGGTACCAGAAGTCTTTCAGCACCTTGGGATGCATCGTGGGCACAGTGACTCTCACTACGACCAGGAGGTTTTATGACTGGCTGCTATATCCGAAGCAAACGTGTTGAGGACCAACTACCTGCCTGGGAATCGGGAAGGAAAAACATATTTCCCCCTAGTTTATTTGAGAGTTGTCTTCCACTGTCCCAGAGTGCTGAGAGCACAGCGTGGAGCTGTTCAGAGAACTTGATGAGGTCCCACAGTGCTGAGCACATAGAGTTTCAAGAGGCTGGGAAATTGTTACCATTGGAGTTAGTTTGAAAAGTGGTCCATGTGGGGGGAGGACAGAAATTAAAATGAGATGCCTAAGAAACATATTAACTAAAATTATGTTTGATTTGCCATCAATTGCTCTCTCTTCTAGATGCTTGGGAGAGTGCCTCCATGGGGAGCTGAAAAGCGTTCAAGGCCTCTTCTAAATTGATGGTTCTCCCAGGGCTGATGGAAGAGTTTAGGAGTAGGGAGAGCCATGGAGACCTTTCAATTAGCCGGGAGGCCCTTGTGTTGGATTTGAGAAGAAATCAGAAAAAGATCATTTAGCTGTAAGAGTTGTTCCTTTGTTCTTTTGTTCCTTGCATCTAGCAGGCGCTGAAAAGCTATAGATTGAATAAAGGAATGTTTATTCTAACATACTAAAATAATATGCTATTTGAAACCAAGTAGTGGATCTAGCCAGAATTTGTTTCTTAGATTATTATTCTATGACAAGGAACACTTCACTCTGTGTGAAAATAGAGTTAAAAGACAGCTTTGCAGAAATTTCCCTTGGATTTGAGCTTATTGGCTCATTATTTGCTCAAGTGATTCATGATCTAGAGATCGTGGAAGTCATAGCAATACTGAAATTGCCAAGTAGAAATAAAAGCAAACCCTATGTAGCACGTCTTAGATTGAACATAATCATGGAGGTAGCTGACAAATGAGTATATTTTGGGGAGGGGAAGAATCTACAGAGGTTGCCTTGAGTATAAAGCAGACCTCAGCCTTTTGGTTGATATACTAGTTACCATAGTGATTGATTGAACTTTGCCATAATTAAATCTTTTTGTATTTGTATAAATATGATGTAGTGGACCTTCTGTAGCTACGTTTGTGTTTGTGTTTTTCCTTTTTCTAAAAGATCACTAGAGGGTATATGCCCTCAGGTACTGATGTCCTTTGCAACCTTCCAACAAAATCATAGAGAATGGGGAACAGTGTTCTATCCTGTTGATGGGGTAAGGTGAGAAAGTGGGAGCCTGAGAAGGCCATGGAAGAAGGCTTGTGGAATCATTCTGGAGGACACACTCTGGAGGGGCCATATATGTAAAGAACAAATGCTACTTCACAAAGAATTTCTTTTTGCATAAAGATTATGTGATCAAAACCAGTTAAACCCAGACAAATGAAGGGGTGCCTGGCTGGATCCATTGGAGGAGTGTGCAACTCTTGACCTCAGGGTCGTGCGTGAGTTTGAGACCCACGCTGGGTATAGAGATTACTTAAAAAAAACAAAACAAAACAAAACAAAAAAAAACCAAAAGGTAACCAAACCAAAACAAAACAAAACCCCAGACAAATGAAGAAGAAAAGCAGAGTGATATCAAGAAGAAAAACTGGAAGAACATAAAACTTCATAAACTTAGGCTGCCAAGTTGCAGCAGATTGTGAGATCGGGGAAGACATATGTCAGGTGTAGGGAGAAAAGTGATCCATCCTAACAGCAATTCCGGTGCCTAAAGATTAGTCTAAGGACTAACTTGAAAATGTATAGCGTCAATATCTTGTCACCGTGTCTGTGAGGGGCTCAGTGAAATCAGCTCTTCTGGAAAGAAGAGAGGGGATTCAATCCTCTAGACCAGTGTGGTATCTGCAAAGAATTCTTGGAAGCTGCCCAAATGGAGTGTGACTTTTGGGAGATCAGCCAAATTGTGAAAGCCAAGGCAGTGATTGACAAGTGGGAAATAGACAAATTGTCCTGGGACTAAGAGGCTTTGTGAATTTGAGTAGCCTTGTGTGCCTGAAAACAGGAAGCCAAGAGTCTGGATCAGTGGTTCTCAAACTTAAATGTGTGAATGAATCAGCTGGGGATCTTGGTAAAACATAGATTCTGATAGAGTAGGCCTTGGGTGAGCCTAGGATTCTGCATTTCCAGCAAACTCCCAGACTGTACTCAGGACACCATTTCAAAGAACATTCCATAAGTAGCCAGGGGTCCAGACCATTATGTCTTAGTTTGGGCAACTTACACTGTTGTTGAAGAGGAGTTTTTAGCATAGTGGTATGTCTGAGATTATATGTTTAATTTTATTAGGTAAGTTAGTTAACATGTTTTTAATTGTTAATATTCTAAATAGATTGGATTTTAGGTTGCTTAAGCTGCCTTTGGTGACAAGTATTGTATCAATGTCCTATTCTCACATTACTGACAATTTGTAGTTTTGGTTGTTGGGATTGGATCGTCTCTCTCCAGATGGTATTATGCAGAGAAAACTCGAGAAGTGACATTACCTTCATCTATTTCTAACTGCAACAGAATGTACCAGGACTCGTTTCTTCCCCTTTCTCTTGATTTCTTTTCTTTTTTCTTTTCTTTTCTTTTCTTTTCTTTTCTTTTCTTTTTTTTTTTTCTTTCCCACTACTGAGTCCCTGGATCTCAGCCAAATCCCTGGAAATAATCCAGACCTACACATTTCTCTTGCCCATTACAAGTGAAACAGTAGTAGCAAAATAGAAATAGCTCTATTTACTAAAACATTTTCCCCCTACAATTTAAGATTACAGCTGGCATGCCAAATCAATATTAGGGACATGTTTAATACACTTCTGTATTTTGGGGGTGGGGAATAGAAATAACACCTTTTATTTCAGAATCAGTTTGAAGGGAGCTGACTTCATCCGCTGAATAGAGATCTCAGCCCATAATCTTGGGTTCCTGAGCACATAGCACCAGTTTAGCTTCTAATTTACTCTCGGGTGACTTAATGGTATTGCTTAATTATAACAGTTGCAGATTCCATCCTCCAAAATATATCACAGGCAGCCAGACATCTGCAGGGTTTTGTAGCAGGGTGGATGCCAAAATGAAATGCTCATTTTTTGTATTATTTTGCTTTTATTAGTTTTTAATACATATACGTAATAAACAAGATGAGCAAGACAGCACTTACATATGCACCAATGGTAATCAAATGTAAGATATTAAGTTGCAAAAATGCCCATTCTATGGAAAGGAATATGCTCCTCGGGAGAATCTGGGCTGTGACAGGGGACACTTTAAAATAACATTAACTTTTCAGTGGTGGAAAAGGAGTAAGAAAACTTCTCAACATGGGAAGTGCAGATCAGAGCTAGGAAAAAACCCCTGCAGAATGCACTGAACGCCAGCAAGAAATTTTGTTTTTCTGGGAAGAGGAGAGCTAAGTGCTGACTCATTGAAACACCTCCATTACTGGATACTGCGTCTTCAAAACAGGTTCTAGAAATCCGAACTGCTGTCAACAATCTCAGAAAGTTAGAAACAAGGTTAGCCCAAGTTTGTCTCAAGCTTGTGAGTGACAAATAATAATGAAAATAATCTTTTTGTTTTTTGGTAAGAGAAACGATGTTTTCAAGATAAGAACAGAATACACGAGTGCCATTTCTAGAAATTAAATTTACGTCTTCTTTGGCAAAGTAATGGATGATATGATTTTACACATAACAATAGTTTGGGAAAATATTTTAGAGCTAGTTTTTCTTTCTTTTGTTGTACAAACATAGTCCCCATCGTTAATGAAACTAGATGTATGTATTTCTAAACTGGATGGGTTTTAAAAGAGAAGAGTGTTCTTTAAAGAAAAAAATGTTTATTTTTATTTATTTTTTTAAGAGAGGAGTATTCTTTACCACAGTGCCTTAAAAACGTCCTAACCAACAAAACTTCCAACTTCACCAATGACTCATCTCCCTTGTGCAGTAGTATTTGTGTAAATTAAAGAAAAAAAAAAAAAAAGGAAGAAAGAAAAGTACAAAATATAAAAAAAAAAATGGCCAATTAAAAACATTGCTTCTGTATATGCTCAGCAGGGATCTGGTAAAAATTAAGCTGGGGCTAATGAAGCTCTAAGCCCCTGCCTAACGCCACAGAGGGAGGAAGGCTGAATATTGCCTGCTATGAGGCAAACTGCTTAAGGAGCTTCGTGAAGGTCTCACTGAAACCAACTTAGCAAACGTTCCCGGCCCCCAGCCTTTATGAAGATCATCTCCAAGCAGATAATATTGCCGCCGCCGCGGACCCAGGTGCGACTCCCGCGCATGCTTACCGCGTAGTCAGCCTCTGTGAGGTGTTCACGCGAGAGCCCAGGGAGCCTGCTAAGTGGGGCTTCTTGAACAATGCGGGCCGCTAGGCCGTCTCTCCTCCGTACCCGGGGGGTGCCAGGCATAGTGGCGGCTCATCGTGAGACTCACCCATTCCCTTTGCCGAACCCAACTTGGTGTTTTGTTTTTGTTTTTGTTTTCAAACCAGGCGGCTTCCAGCAAAACAGTTGTTGGTGTCCTGACTTGTCTCTTATGACCGCATTCAGGCCCTTCCTAGAAAATGTTTAGAGGGGCGCCTGGGTGGCTCAGTCAGTTAAGCCTCTGACTCTTGATTTCGTCTCAGGTCACGATCTCCTGGGCATCAGATGGAGCTCCTCTCCTTCCCTCCCCACCCTGTATCTGGTCCCGGCTGAGTGTGCAGCCTGCTTAAGATTCTCTCTCTCTCTCTCTCTCTCTCCTCTCTCTCTCTCTCTCTCTCTCTCTCTCTCTCCCCCAGCTTGCTCTCTCTCCTAAAATAAAAAATAAATAGATAAATAAAATGTTTAGAACCCCCTACGGTGTGAACTCCCCAAGGGCTGGCCTTTTTGAGGCTGGAGCTCATGCAGAAGCCTCATTGCCACCAGGTTCATGCCTCTGTTCTATTCCTTCTAGATCTTTTCTGGAGACATGTTTGCTCATTGCAGACCATTCAAAGCACTAGTCCTCAGCTCAGTAGCACAACACCTGAAAGCTTGTCTGAAATGCAGAAACTCAAGCCTCACTCCAGAACAACTGAATCAGCAGGAGCTTTTCACAAAAATAGTCTAAAAACATGGAGGCAAACCATATAAGAGACTCTTAAATACAGAGAACAAACTGAGGGTTGCTGAGGGGTATTGGGTGGAGGGGATGGGCTAAATGGACGATGGGCATTAAGGAGGGCGTTTGTCGGGATGAGCACTGGCTGGTATATGTAAGTGATGAATCACTAAGTTCTGTTCCTGAACTCATTATTACACTATATGTTAACTAACTTGGATGTAAATTAAAACAACAACAACAACAACAACAACAAAGAAGGAGAATTTCAACAAGAGCTTCAGCTTTTCAACAAAAGTCTGTGCACAGGCAATCGGAAGCACTGTTCTGATTCATTTTGGAGGGTTTTAAGGACCAAATGAATTGGCCCACCCAAGAGCATCTGCATTAGAAAGAGACTTCTGGTGTTGCAAAATTTTGTACTAAAAGGACAAAAGTACATGATAAATAGGAATCTCTATAAAAAGACTTTTGGAAATTGGATCCTCTTGGGTATTGCTATTGCCACTTCCTTCCAAATTCTACCACACAGGGGGCCCTCTATTCCATCGCAATTCAAGGTTGAATTTTGGGAAAAGCCAAGGTTGCCATCTTGCCAACCATGGCCAACCATGATGTTGGAACTAATTTTTTTTTTTTGGATGTATGCATCTATTTTTCTTTGGAGCCAGAGATTAGCACAGTTATTCAGCAAATAGTTATAAAACTTAAGGCCATAAGAACTGTAAACAGTGTGACAATGGCATTAATAACACTCGGCTGGGAACCTGAAGACCTCGTTTCCAGTCCCAGCTTAGCATTAACTGGTTGTGTCTTGGGCAAGTGACTTAATTCAGCCAACATTTATGGAGTTCCTACTAGACCAAAACAATGAGGGCAATAGGAAAATGAAAGCCATCTAGTGGCTGTTATAAAGAAGTGTGCTGCTTTTGATCAGGGTTTTGTTTCCAAGAGGAACCCTTAAAAAAAAAAAAAAAAAGAAATGTCTTGTGGAAGGCCAATAAAGAAATAGGAAAAATTTGAACTGTTTGGTTTGAAGCTAAAGCAGAAAGTCCTGAACCTGTGTTCAGACTCAGAAAATCAATATTGAAAAGGTAAATCCCACTAGAAAAGTAGGCCAAAGAGAGAGAGACAGAGAGAGCGCAATACATCAAGTAATAAACACAAATGGATAAAGAGTAGTCAACCTGAAATTAAGCACCATTAGGATACCATTTTTAATTTTTCAGATAAAATTTAAGAATGCCAATTTTTGTTGTTGATAAGCATTGGGGAGAGGGCACATAAATACTTCTGGCATTTGTTCTTTTTGGAGGACAGTTTGCTTTACAACCTCAAAAACATGCATCCTCTGTTACGTACAATTCTGTTTCTAAGATTTTGTTACTAGAAATCAGAAATACAGGGTACAAAGATGTACAAGTATATTCATTGCAGTACAGAGATGTTCATTGGCAAGGCAAATAAACTTGAAACGATCTAAATTTCCAACAATTTGAGAATAGTGATATCTACATTTTGCTAACCCAGTGCAACAAAATAGTACATAGTAACTAAAAATGAAGTGTAAGAATAATAATCGGCATGGAAAGAAGTTTATGCAAAAACAACATATACATCATGATGCGTTTTGAAAAACAAGTATGGTGTGCACATGTATTTTGTAATTTTACAAATATAAAAAAAATTACAGAGCCATTGTTAGGAAGGCGGCCGTACTCTGCTGGGATCAAGACATTTATGTTCCTGTGTTGACTTTACTTCTAACTAATTGCATGATTTGGGGGGCAAGATCTCTTCTCTTGGACTTGGTTTCCTCATTTCTAAAATGGACCATGTAGTAGGCTGAATAATGGCCTTTAGACAGATTAAGTCAATCTGTGGAACTTGGAAAAAAAAAGTCTTTTTTTTTTTTTTTTAATCTTACTTATCTATTTTGAGAGAGAGAGAGGAAGTACAAGTGGGTGGGGGAGGAGCAGAGAGAGAGAAAGAGAGTCCCAAGCAGGCTCTGTGCTGTCAGTGCAGAGCCTAATGTGGGGCTCCAACTCACGAACCTTGAGATCATGAGCTGAGCCGGAGTTGACGCTTAACTGACTGAGCCACCCAGGCGCCCCTGGAAAAAGAATTTGTGACAGATGTGATGAAATTAAAGATTTTGAGAAGGGAGGTTGTCCTGGATGATGCTAAATGTAATCACAAGTGTCCTGATAAGAGGGAGGCAGAAGGGAATGTCACATAGAAGAGGAAGAGGCAGTGTGACCCTGGAGGCACTGTGACCCTGGAGACAGAGACTGCAGTGATGGGGCCACAAGCTGCAGAGTGCTGGCTGGCCCCAGAAGCTGCAAGAAGCATGTGCGGACTCTGCCCTGGAGCCCAGACCTCCAGAGAGGGAGCTCAGACTTGCCAGCACCTTGATTTTGGCCCAGCCATACTCATCTCAGATGTATGGCCTCCGGAAGTGTGAGAGGGAGACTTTTGTTGGTTTTAAGCCTCAGAGTTTGTGGTCATGTGTCACAGCAACCATCAGAAACTCACACAGGCAGTTTGGACCAAATTATCCCTTAAGTCTGTTTTGTTCCAAAAGTGTTAGAATCCTGTAATTTGCTTTGTTAGATGGAGAGAAATTAAGGGGTAAATAGTGCCACTCAATAATTTGGGAAGAATAGATTCTTCTTCCCCTATCATATGTATTCTCTTTCCTTTAAAACAGAAGTGAAGGAAACTAAATATTAACAAATACAAAGTTACCTATGGAAGGGAAGCTTATATTAGCTTGTTTTATAGAGGACCAGATTGTGTGATGTTATTATAATGAATCGTCAGGTCACCTTTATTTACTTGCAGACCACGTTTAGCTATTTCCAGACAAATTGGAGAAGAGCGAGAAAACACATAAAAGGTAGAGTGGTCTTCTGAGATCTATGCTCGTTCCGCACATCTATGGTGGCAAAGAAATTCTTTACTCAGTACCATGTTGGGGTCTGCGAATCCTTCGGAAGTGGTCCTGTAGAGTTTTGTGGAAGAATGTGAGGGCATCTGGTCACGAGGTAATGTAGATAGAAGTCTTCCATGTGGATATACCACTTTTAATGGTTTCACTAGAATTCTGTGTAGCGACAGGAACTCTCAGGCATGTTAATATTGGTATCAAAATGTGCTATGTATTTTTCCTTCCTTCTAGATTTACTCATACGTGTAATATTGTGTCTAAACACATTGTATTGAAACAGTATAAGCTGAATGCTTACTACCACATTTTCCAGTCCTGGCTTTGTTATGTTCCAATGTAATTGTAATTATCTCAACAGATATTGCAAAACTATTAAGAACAAGATGTTCAAAATGTGATCATTTCTGGCTCAGATCACAAGAAAATAGGTGCCAACTACTCCAGAGTTCCAGACTACCACCTTGGGAATCATGAAGGGGTTGTCTGCAACCTGTTTTTGTAACTCTTAGCTGTTCTAGTCTGTCTGAGCTGTTGGAGAGACTAACAGGAAAGTTTGGGGTGGGGGGGGGGAAGGAACTTTGGGGCAAGTTTAGGAAATATTCTACAATTCCAAAAGGAGAGGAGGAAGGGGTGTTTATGTCATCTCATACCTAGGGAAATATACTTCAACAGGGCTGACACTGGTTGCTTGCTTTGACAGAATGGGGAATATTGGTTACTGGGTAGGGGACAGCCCTCCCACTCAGGACTTGTGGAGCAAAAAATGCCTGATGGTTTCTCTGGAACCAGGGTGAGCCACTAAAGCGTGAGAGCTGGTATGGGATTGTCCAAGGTCCCAAGGTCCCGCTGGAGGGATAAGGAGACCCTTATCAAGGGTCTGTCAAGACCTTGACAGAAAGAGGCTGGAGGGGTGCAGCACGTTGTCAGAGACTGAGGGAGGAGGTGTAAGCTCCCAGCCTAAGATGATCCTTTCTCCGAGGTGTGAGAATTGCAATTCCTATCCACAATTCTCTGGTAGGAGGTCCTCCATTGCCCAGGTTCCCACTGAAGAGCCCAATGGTTGAAAGAGTCAGCTGTAAGTCTTCTGGAAGGCAATTTCACACTATATTGCCGCTCCTGCCCTCTTCCCCTCCCACTCCCCTCCACGCTGAAGCGTTGGCTGGAGCTGAGTTGCGTATGGTCGGGAGGAGAAGACAGTGCTGGTTGAGTAAATGATGAAGTCAGCCTTGCTCACCTTCACCATTGTTAATGTCCAGCTGAATGAGGCCTAGCTGCAGAAGGGAAGGAAACTTAAAGTATAGTTGGAGAATTTAACCAGTATCAGGATTGAACATTTTATTAATGAACTGAGACTGTTTGGGGGACTAGAGTCACCAGAGGAACTTTTGTTGCCTGAGTATCCAGAAAAGCTATGGGAGCTGCCCTAATTTTCATCCAAGGATATAGTAAAAACTAGCTCCAGACAGGGCTGATTTAAAGGACCACAGGAAAGAAATATAGTGCTTTATGACTACTGAACAGCTTTACTTTAAAACTTAATTTATTAATACATTAATAGATTTTTTTAAGTCTAGAAAAGAATGTGTTTGTGTGAAATTATTTTTTTAAATTTTTATTTATTTTTAAGAGAGAGACAGAGAGAGAGACAGAGACAGAGCACGAGTGGGGGAGGGGCAGAGAGAAAGGGAGACAGAATCCAAAGCAGGCTCCAGGCTCTGAATTGTCAACACAGAGCCCGATGCGGGGTTTGAACCCACGAACTGTGAGATCATGACCTGAGCCACTTAACCCACTTAGCCGCCCACGTGCCCCCCGTGTGAAATTCTTAAACCTTGTGAGTTTAAGACTTCTTAAGTGTAATAAATAGTTGCATATGTTACTATTGAACATGTAATGTAGGTAACTTAAGAATATGCTGCTGGAAATTCTCATTTTAAGTTACGGATTCCGTTGTCTCAAGTTAAAACTTTTCAAACCACTGGTAGGTGAGTCTTTTTAAGGCTTCAGTTGGGTCACGTTAGTCATATTTGAGTCATGGGAGGAAAAAAAATACCTTTTTTTCTTGAAAATAAGTGATCTGACCTTTTTGGGCTTATATAACTCAAGAGCTGAAGCCATAAACTTCATACTGAATGTGAGGTGAGTTTTCATTGAGCAAGCCAAATGAAGTCAAATTAGAAAAAAAAAATGGTTTCGTATTTTTTAGATGGGACTATTAAAAATTTAGGCCTGTGTTCTTGACGATTCGCATGGCTTTTTAGAGACACTCAGAGCTAAAACAAATCACCAGTTGATTAACTTTTAAATTTGCCTTCTTCTCTACTGAGGAGTTTGTGTACTCATAGAATTAAAGGCAAGTATACATGTTAATAAAATGTTTAGATTGGGAAATGAAGCACTTTGGTTTGAAATTTTACTGAAATTGAAAAAAAAGATGGGACTTGTAATGTGGTCATATTATTCATGTCTAATGATGAGTTCCTCCTATTTTAGTCTGGAGAACTTTATCTAAGAAAGTGAGGGGACCCACCCATTCTCCTGGACATTAATGTGAAAGCTACAAGCATTTTTAAAAGTGACGTTTTAAGTTTATGATCAAATTCTTAATATTAAATGTGGAAAACATAACCCGAGAGGTATATGTCTTCTTGGTTTTGCCACTGGATTTTGCAGACTGTCTAGGGCCATTATTTGACTTCTTTGTTCCAGTTAAATTATCTGCAGGATATTTTTCTTTATTCTGTGGTTTACAGTTGAAAGGGAGAGTGAATTTCACCCTTTAGAAGGAGGGATCCACTGCCTGGGGTAAAGGAGGAGGCTGAGGAACTCTTACGTGCTCCTTAAAAACCGTTTGTTAAAGCAATCACCCAGTGAACCCAGGGCTAAAACCCAGTTGAGGGCATTTTTGTGCTGGGACTTCTATCAATGATGGGTGTTGCTACTTCCATTCCCATCAACTTCCTATCCCCAAACTTCTTTGTTTACCACGGTAGGGAGTGGGGAGAAAATTTTCTCTTCTAAAAGGTATTGATACTTTGGGAGGATGATTCTTTCCTTTGATAATAATATTTCCCCTTTTCTAAAATAAGGAAGCTTTAGATTTTAAAATCTGTTTCTTGCTAACCTGTAAAGAACTTGTATCCATGCTAAAGCCTTTTTCCAGATATCAAGCTGTGAATGTAATGATTTCTTTTCTTTTTTTTTAACTTCTTCTTGTTAGACATTTCCTTCTTGAAATAGTGCTCATTCGTAAATAATTTTAGGATAAAATGCCCTACTAGAGTCTTGACCTTTTAATATATTCTTATTAAATACTGCTAAAGGCCATGTAGGAATCTAGGTAGTAAAATTTAATCTTATGCATTTTTATTTAAAAATATTTTTATTTGCTCTTTATTTTGACATAGTTCCAGATTTATAGACACCTTGTAAGCATAGTACAAAAGAATTCCCATGTGCCCTATCGTTCATTTCTCTACATTTTTATGTTATACATTTGTTTTATACCTCCCCATTCCTTGTGTATGTGTGTATAATGCATGTCTACACACATATATGCATTTTTTGTTTTTCCTGAACTATTTATTTATTTATTTATTTATTTATTTATTTATTTATTTATTTTTTAATGTTTATTTATTTATTTGAGAGACAGAGCACAGGCAGGGGAGGAACAGAGAGAGAGGGAGACACAGAATCCGAAGCAGGCTCCAGGCTCTGAGCTGTCAGTACAGAGCCTGACGTGGAGCTTGAACTCACAAACCATGAAATCATGACCTGAGCCGAAGTTGGATGCTTAACCGACTTAGCCACCCAGGTGCCCTTTCTGAACTGTGTTTCATTAAAGAGTAAGTTGCAGACATGATGCTTTTGTACCCTTAAATACTTCAATGTATGTTTCCTAAAGCAAGGACATCCTCTTACATAACCACAGCCAATCATCGAAATCATACAATTAGCTTTGATGTAATACTATTATCTAATCTACTTTATTCAACTTGCTGATTTTCCCAATAATTTCCTTTATACCAAAAGAAAATCCCAGATGATGCACTGCATTCAATTATCAAGTCTCTTTAATCTCCTTCAATCTGGAATGATCTCCAGTCTGTCTTTGTCATGACCTTGACATTTTGATGAGTGCAGATCAGTTAGTTTGTAGAATGTCTCTCAATTTGGTTTTTGCATATATATTTTTAAAAGAATCAAGTATTCACTGTGGAGGAGTTGCAGAATTCTTGTTGCTCTAGAAACCCATAACTTCAAAGTTTGTTGACTATGTGAGCTCAAATATGTGAAACACCAAAGGGAGTTAATCTCTGAATTTATACGTATGCTTTCTGAGCCATTTGCACATATGAACATTCCGAAGATTCTGTACATTTTGTTCTTAAATAAAAATAACAAGTGGCCAAACTTAAGATTCGAAAAATTTATGACTCCTTTTTAAGGGAAAAGTTCTAAGTTCTTGATTTTAGTAAGTGTGGCTGTACAATTTTTTTTTTTACCATTTGGGCTATTTGTCTCATTTTGTCTTAAGTAACAGAGATGAGCAAAAAGTTGTTCGTGAAAGGTTCAGGAGAGGTTTAATAGATAATTGAACTAGTTTACTGAAAAAGTC
Organism: Lynx canadensis; assembly: GCF_007474595.2. NCBI lineage: Eukaryota > Metazoa > Chordata > Mammalia > Carnivora > Felidae > Lynx > Lynx canadensis. Next base: position 46,112,657 of record NC_044314.2, read on the forward strand.
TGCAAAGATGTGCCATCAACTGAAGTTCTTTTCTGAAGGGCAGCTGGCCCATTGCCATCCAGGGATCCTTTTGTCTCCCTTGAAATAAAGACTTCTCTTCTTCCGTCGTGTCTTTGTTTTTTTATGAGTCCCTAACATTCAGGCCTGTTCAATAGACAGGACTTTCCACATACAACGTTGCAGGATTTTTTAAATCATCAAATGGAGTTTCAGAATCTTGAGATTTCTTAGAAGTACAGTGAGGGCTTGAGAAATCAACGTTCTTTCTCCTTTGCCGCAAATATAAATGGAAGTGTGACAACTGTCTCAGGAATCATGTCTCTTTCTGAACAAGAGATTTTTAGTGTGCACTTGAGCAGGGGGCTGCTTGGGTAATACATGTGTTGTTACTGTTATTGTCAAAATATATGAGCATAAAGCTCTTTCCCACTGAGATTAAAAATTACCTCCTGAGGTACAAGAAGTTGACCAGCCCTTCCTCCCTCCCTTCCCCCTCCCTCCCTCCCTCCCTCTCTCTGTCTCATCTTTCTTTCTTCCATTTTTTAGAAGGCAAAAAGGAATTATGATAAGTCATTTTTAAAAACACAAATAACAAGGGACGTTCAAGCACCAGATGGCCGTTGACTTTGGTAGGACTGTCAACCAGACATAAGCAACGTTTTTGTGTTGGAACTTCTGCAGGTCTCGTACTTCTATGACCATCAGTTCCCTCTTTCCAAAGATTTTCCCTATAACAGCAAACAGTGTAAGAATTATCGAATAACTGTCTTGGAAAAACAATTGTAGCTCTCTTTGCCATTAAAAAATGTGACTGAACACTTGAAATGCTGTGTTTCTGATTAAAAAAAAATAACAATAAGCCTATTGTACACACCTTTCTTTTGGATTTATTCTTCTTCGCAAGTGAAGCGATTAACATCAGAATTCTTTTAATTGGGCTCAAGCACTGCAGTGCTTTTCTTGCAGAAAAATCAATGCAAAAAACCCAAACCCTGCTCCTTTGTTCTCCTGTTAATTGCTACCACCTGCTTTCTAGAGGTGCCTGAATTATTTTGTTTTTGGTGGTCTTAATATTTACCTGATTTTGAGCAACACAGTAAGTTAGTTTGCCACTAATTTTATTCTCGCCACCTCATGCCATCCAGAATTTTCTTGCTGAATCAACTCTTTGTGCTCTCAACTTTCTTTTCAATCCTCTCACCTCTGTTGCTGATCTGTCAGGCCCAGGGATTCGGCTTTGTTGCACCAATGCACACTTCAAAGATGTTTTAGAATTCACACTTCAAAATTAAAATATACATTTTCTTTTCAGTGACTGAGCCATGAAACAGAGTCACATGGGATAAGGAAGTGGTAGAGTAGAACAGAAAAAAAAAACTACAACATAGAAGCAAGTACTTCCCAGGGAATTAACTTTCTCAAACATGTGTTTCCCAGAGCTCAGAAAACACTAATTTCTGTGTTGTTGGTATTGTTTCTTTGTTCTACTCTGCCACTTCCTGATCCCACATGATTCCATTTTATGCCTCAGTCGCCAAGTAAAAAAATGTATATTTTAGGTTAGATTTTAACTTCAAGCACGGTGAGTGAGTACCCGCCCCCCATCCCCAGTCCTAACAATGGTAGCACTTGGGGTATGAGCTGGAAGCTGGGTGAGTGTAGCTGAGGGACTCTTCACAATCATGAAAACAGGAGTGACTGCATTGCCTGGGGACAGAGACTGTGGCTCCTTCCTCAAGCCATAGATGATTTAACTAGAGTCCTGGAGGGACCAGTGGAACCTTGGGGCTGAGTTGTCTGATGTCTAATACGGGAAGGTTCCGTATTTCAGAACACCGCAGAATTGTAAGGCTATTGTTGTGGGGGATGATGTGTGCCACAGCTATGCTGATGGGTGGCTGATTTTCGAATGATTCTGTATGGTCTCTGCCTGTTAGGGGGCTTTCCCTTTTCGCCATCACCCAGAAGGTGATGATTCACATTCACCCCCCCGTTGTGAGAGGAGCTTGCTAACATCCTAGACATTCATGGGACAAGGGTTGTTTAAAATGATGGGTGGGGGAAGGAAGATAGGCAAAATTCGCACACCTTTATGAGATCATGCCAACCCAGAGAATGCCTGGGTGCACTGTTGGCTGCTGTCAGCTGGGGGTCCTTGAGCACAGGAGCACGAGGGTGGGCTCAGTGCCCTTGGATCCAGCAGTTTTCTTCTCTAATGTTCCCTCACCCCACCCCGGTGTGGTTGCTTTTCTCTCATTCTTGGCTGAGAAAGGAACATTTCCTTTCTTTCTCTTTTTTTTTTTTTTTTTTTAATTTAATTTGAGAGAGAGAGAGAGAGAGAGAGAGAGAGAGAGAGAGAGAGAGAGAGAATGAATCCCAAGCAGGCTCCATGCTCAGTGCTGAGCTCAGTGCAGAGCTGGATCCCATGATCCTGAGATCATGACCTGAACCAAGATCAAGAGTTGGACACTCGACCGACTGAGCCACCCAGTCACCCCACATTTTCTTCTAAGAACAGAGAAACCCACTTTTGCACATATGCATTTGAACCTTTCTCCTTGGATTTAAGGTAGTAGATGTTCTTTTTACCTGAAAATAGTTCGGTACCTTCAAGAAGCTTTCCCTACTGGTTCTATTAAAGAAAAAAATAGTCAATGATAACTTGTAAAAGATGGCCAGGCAGACTCTATTCCGGACCATCATTGTAGGTGTAGGTCCAGTGCACTGGCATAGGTGTAGGTCCAGTGCACTTTGCTGTAGGGGAGAGAGATTGGGCTTAACTTTGAATACGGCATGGGCAGTGGGAGTTTATAGCCAAAGAGCAGGCTGGGGTGGGGGTGGGGGGCAGTGATTGGGAAGTTACTGAGAGGAAACATCAGAGCAAAGGAGAGTTCTGGCTAACCTGACCTAACAGGATGCTTGCTACATACAGTCAGGCCAGGGTGATCAGCCATCACCTGGTGGGTGGTGGAGGGTGGGGAACTCAATCAGATGTCGAGGGTGATCAGATATCAAGGGTAGGAGGTTCTTGCTTAAACTAGATTTCACAAGAAGGATCACAGATGGACCCAGGAGAAGGTTCAGGAGCCTGACTGAAGTTCGCTCAAACAAAGAATCTTTGTCAGTTCCTACTGAGAGACTTTTTACCATGATCTGAGAAGAAAAGAGACTCCCAGTAATATAAAGGTGGAAGAATTCAGTGGGCCTAGGGTGAGAATGGGGGGGAAGCAAGGAACAATAGAGAAAATATTTCAAAACACTTTCCTTCTACAAGTTCTATAACATCAGTGAGCATACAGTCCCTCCTTATCCCGATTTGTCACCAGCACAGGTCTTGCATTATAAAAGATCAGCTCTCACAACTCTTAAGAATCTAATTTGAAGTATGGTAGACTCCACTGAAAGTAGGAAGACCTTACCCAGGCCATCTTGGAGCCCAGCAAACCCTGAATATAACACTTGGAATTGCTTGAAACTTACTTGGGCTCCTTGAAAATAGTCAGCCTCTGCTAGCGCTGAGGATTACAAAGAAGGGTAAACACCTCTGCCTTTGTGGAGTTTAGAGTTGAACACGAGAAATACATACATGAAATGATAGAGGCAATCATGGAGTCTGTACTAAGTGAAGAAAAAGTGTAGAGCTGGGAGTGATTCGTTCTGATAAAGAGAGGGAATCGTCAGGGAAGTGTTTCCAGAAGTGATAATGCCTGGCCCAGGTTTTGAAGGATGAACAAGATTTTGACAGATGAATAAGAGAGAGGCAGGTCCATCCAAGTGGAAGGGGCACATACAAAGCCACAACTTTCTATCCTGCACTCCTCTGCTGGCTGTCCTTTGGATCATTGAGACCCAGCGTGATTTAGGGAAAGAAGTTTAAAGCCCTCTGGAGTTTTCCGTGTGTGATATGTGGATCTAGGGGAATCTGGGGATTCAGGGTAAGAAGTAGGTTTAAATCCTCCAGAAAACTCTTGGGTAACCCAAGTTTGGCAAGCAGTTGCTGGAATCCTGTCTTACTCTGGAAGGTTTGCCTTTGGTCTCTGGAGTCCTTGTTCTTTGAATAGCATTGGGGGCTGAGCACTGTTGCTCCTTCCTTAGTGATGAGAAGCTAGGTAGCCCCTGGGCAGATGTCTGCTGATCAAGGTTGGACCAAACCAGAGCTGTCAGAGGGACAAAGCAGCATCTACTTGGAGGACTAGAGGAATCTGTGCTCTTGAACTTTTGGACAGAGAATGAGGAAGCATCAGCAGCCCCGTCTGTCATGTGGCATTGTGGAAATGCACCTGGGCCATTTGAGAAGGCCATCCATTGCTGCCAGTGGTGTTCAGTGGAATTCAGGGCATTCAGAGTTTGGGGTGAGCCAGCTGAGAATGAGGGCTATTTCTGTCAGAGAATTCTTTGTGATCCTGGGTAGCAGCACTTGGTGGACTGGTTTGTCATACTTTGGTCAAGTGGTCAGCAATTGTTGACTGAGAATTCAGAGAACCCCTCAAAGTCCTGTTGCAGAGTTCCAGGCCACACAGAAGTATATCTGTGCAAAGTGACAATAGGCAATTAAGCTTAGGACAATTCAGTGTTACAAGAGTCTCTAGCACTGGACTTTCATTCCTTCCAAAAATAGGTTTCTGTAGTTCGCAGCCACATTATATTAGGTAGTCCTACCCAGACTATAACTTGATTCTATGTTTTAGTGTTTTATTGAGCACTGATTTAAAGTGTTTGCAAATCTACTCTTGAATGTATTCTCAAAGTATTCAGTGTCCCTTTCATAAATCTCTATATAATAAATACGCCACAGAATTAAAAAAGAGGTCCTTTGTAAATGGGTGGAAGATCTGGATAGACATTTTTCTGAAGAAGACATACAAATGGCCTATAGGTACACAAAAAGATGCTCAACATCATTAATGACCAGGGAAAAAGCCAAAGCCACAATGAGATACCGCTTCATGCCAGGTAGAATGCTGCTATCAAAAAGACAAGAAATAGCAAGTGTTGGCCAGGGTGTGGAGAAAAGGGAACCTTTTCTGCAGCACTGCTGGTGGAAATGTAAATTGGTGCAGCCCCTGTGGAAAATAGCATGGAGGTTTCTCACAAAAATAAAAATAGAACTACCATATGATTCAGCAATTCCACTGCTTCAGGTATTTATCTGAAGAAAACAAAAACACTAATTCAAAAAAGATACATGTGTCCCCATGTTCACTGCAATATTATTGACAATAGTGAAGACACAGAAACAACCTAAGTGTTCATCGATGGATGATTGGATAAAGAAGTTGTGTGCGTGTGCGTGTGTGTGTGTGTGTGTGTGTGTGTGTGTGAAAATGGAGTATTATTCAGCCACAAACAAAGAATGAACTCTTGCTGTTTGTGACAATGTGGATGGACCTTAAGGGCATTATGCTGAATGAAATAAATCAGACAGAGAAAGACAAATGGTGTATGATCTCTCTTATCTTTGGAATCTAAGAAACAAAAACAAGCCAGTCCAACCCCCAAAACAAAAGAGCCCATAGATACAGAGAACAGACTGACAGTTGTCAGAGGCAGGGTGCAGGGATGGGAGAAAGAAAAAGAGATCCTGGTGAACTGATATTCTTCTTCTTATCAATTAATGAGAGCTCTGTAATCCAGGATGTTTTACATTTTGACGTAGCTGCCACCAGGAAGCTCAGAGGTAAATACTCAATCCATCCAGTCATTCTGACTTAGTCCCTCTGTTACAGGTCATTCACACCCATCCTTTACAAAATCCTCCTGTTTTTCATTGTGAGTGATTTCAAATCCATTTTTAGAAACAGTAGGTGTATAGAAGATAAATATGTGCAGTGAAACCATAATATTTTATTAACTAGCGTTGCCTCATTTTCTAATGATATGTGGTAACTTTTTTGTATTAAGCACAGCGAGGATTCTGATAGTGGCTGTTCTTCACGTGAAAGTATTATTGACAGGAACACACTCTCATTCCTACTGGAATGCTCTGTGGGTTGTTCCTCTGTCAAACCCTCCTAGATTAACTCACTCATCTCCAGACACGCCTGACACTCTAAGCACTTATATATATATATGTGTCTGGGTAGCTGTAACTGTCATTAGTTATGTATTTCATAGAACATAGAAATTTAGAGCTGGAAGGAATGTAATCACCCAAATCCCATTTAGCTAAAACGATAGATGGCGTTTTGCAACCACTAAGAGATTATAACAGAAGTTAGCGTGCTGTAGGTTATTACATGGGCTCTAGGGGACCCTCTTCCAAATGTGTAAACTGGGCCTAAGAGATTCTGGGTGGTGTTTGCATTGTTCTTCCTTGAATGGCAAACAGAAACTTAGCTTGGGGACTTTCTTCTTGAAAATAAATTTTCATCTAGTTATTTGTTTCTGGTTCCCATTTATCTATGACGCTCTTCTCCACTAGAAGGGGGAGTCCTTGAGGGTAGGAGCAATGTCTTGATCACCTCTCTTGTCTTTTGGCACCACCTCACATCCTGGCTCAAAACACACATGGAACAAAAGTTGAGTGACCAAACGAACAAAGGGCATACTGTCTCTTTTGTAGGACTGTGCATTCATCGGAGGAAGGTTCGAACCCTGCTGTTTCTTTTCGGCCTTGTCAGATGCACTGTCACTACCAATCAGATAACTGCTCAGGCAGAGCCAGGCCAGGAGGCAAGAGTCAAATCAGGCAGTGAGGAATCAGAAGGATGTGGTGAAGGATTTGCTATCTGGTGACAAATAGGGGAGCTGGAGATGATGCCAAAGTACGAGTAGTTTTTTGTCTGGGAAGGTGGCGATGCTGCACATGGAGATTGGGAAAGTCAAGATGGAGAAAATTTTTTGGGGGGAAACCAAAATCACGTATGGGTGGCTGTACTGAGTTGTCAGGAGCCCTCTTCCCTAGGGTGTGGCCTTTGTGTAATCCAAAATGGCTGTTTACACTCCATCTGCCACACTGGAGTCAGACATCACAGTGGAGGAAGGGCAGAAAGGGGGAAGGAAAAAGCCATGGGCAAAGGCCAGCTCGCAAAGAGGCTTCCTGAAAGGCACACACTTGTTCTTAAATGTTATTGGCCAGAACTTTGTCACATGGCTGTACCTATCTACAAAGAAGTTTGGGGAAAGCAGTGTTTTAATTAAGCACATGCTGTAAATACAATTAGGTCTTTTACTATGGAAAAGGTGAGGCTGAATATTGAGGGGCTACTAAAGGTCTGTGTAACACAAAGCTGGACATAAACTTGGTCTCTGACACCAAATCCACTCTTTTAACTCTACTGCACAATTGAAAGTGGGAACTCTATATTGTTAAGGCAGAACAGGGAACTGGGAAATGCCTGAGGCTTCGTGGTCAATGTCCTGGCTCTGCTGGTTATGGGTATCTTGGATGTGGCATATAATTTATCTGAATCCTTGCCTCTAAATCTGTAAAATTGTTGGATAAGATGATCTCTAAATTTCTATAAGGCAAAATATCTTATGATTAAAACAAATTATGGTAGCAATACTGAGTGAGTGATTGAGTCTCTGTAGTTCTTTGCCAATGGCTATTCTGGTTTGAGATCCATAATGGAGCTCCATGATTAGCATGGATTACAAACATACCTCTTCTCCACAGAGATGATTTAACCAAATAAAAGCTACAGTGGTTGCCTACTCAATGCCTGTTTTTCCACCTTCTACTTGTCAACAGGATCCCAGTTTTATTTGGATGTTGGTCAGAAATCCAGTGGTAACTTGACTCCAAAGATGGTTGCCATGAATTCCTTCCCTCTTTGTGCACACCTGTCATTAGCACACTGAAAAGTTGGAGCCACTAGAATCTGGGCTGGACTGATTTGACCTATAGAATATGGCTAGTTCCAGATTTAGTATTAAAAAGGACTGGCAGTCCTGCTCCCTGTCTTTTGCGGCTGCCATGTAAGAAGTTTGGGCTATTCTGCTTGACAGAGAGGCCTGAAGGACCAGATATGTGAGCAAGGAAGCCATCTTGGAGAACATCCAGCCAGTTGAGCCTTCAGAAGACTCCAACCCCCATCATTTTCTGACTGTAGCCACAGAGTGCCCCCAGAAATGCCCAGCTGAGTCCAGTCAATTCACAAAACTATGAGAAATAATAGTAAATTGTTTTAAGCCATCAAATTTTTGGATGGTTTGTCATGTAGTAATAGATAACCAGAACAGATGTGCTTAGGAAATGGCCCCTTCTCAGTCCCAGGAGGCAAATCGTGATGGGTTTAAGCCTGTTTTGATAATTCAGTTCTTTTGCCAAAATATTTTAGGGGGGACACGCGTGACCAGTTCCAATCAGTGAGATGCTGGATGGCATTTCCTTACAGATAAAAAGAGACTTATGGAAGAAAATGTGAGTTTTACAGTCTGACACTGTTTTGTCTATCTATATTTGACTTCTGGAACTATGGCAACTACGTTGTGCCCATAACGAGACAGACAGCTCTAAGGACCAAGCCAGTAAGCTGGGGATGACAAAGCAAAAAAGATGGAGGGGCTTGTGCCCTTGAAGTCAATCCCTAGACTTCTTGTTACATGATACAATAAGTCCTTTCTGTCTAAATCATTTTGAGTTGAGTTTTCTATTACCTACAGCTGAAATCATCCTAATTGATACAGTGGGGAGAAAAAAAATCTCTGTGCTACTCCCTTCCCCTGATGGAGAAAGAAGAACATGAAATTATGAAGCCTCTTCTCTTTCTTGTATGCTACCCAGATAGTCCTTCCAGTCTTGGATGTAAACAAAGGTAGCAGCTGACTTGTGGGTGAGACCTAAGCCGCTTTGCATAAGGAAGTGAATTGAGTTTTGAGAGAAGGGGCAGAGAACAGAGAATCAGGAGGGGAGAACGGGAGACTTGAGCCCGTGTGTGTGTGTGTGTGTGTGTGTGTGTGTGTGTGTGTGCGCGTGTGTGTGTGTGTGCGTGTGTGTGTGTGTGTGTGTGCGTGTGCGTGTGCGTGTGCGTGTGTGTGTGTGTGTGTGCATGTTTGCATGTATGATGAACAGGGGAATGACAAATAGGACGGGGAGCTGAATTTCAAGGAGAAAGGTGACCTTCAGTGAAGTCCAGTAGCATGAAGTCTTCATGAGCACGAGGATGAATTTCATGTTTAGTTTGGTGCAGGGCAGAGGGAAGCAGGGGAAGGGCAGTGCAGGTGAAATGGTGAGTTAGAGGAAGAGGAAGTCAGCCACAGTGGCTCAGGGGAGTGTGAGCCTTCAGGATTTATAGGAATCTTGGAGCTGTGGTGGGGGTGGGAAGCGGGCATGTGAGTTTTAAAAAATCTTTAGTTCTGGAAGTGCAAAATGACCTCTTCTGACCTATTGATTGAGGACTAGCTTCTTAGACAACAATTATGTGCTTTTCAAAGTTTTGAGTATTCAAATTCAACATGAAGTTTTTTTCAGGTCCTTGCTGCTGTTTAGCTCTTAGGCTATATCAAGATGTATTAAGATATGTCACGATAGCCTGAAGTCATAGTAAGTGGTCTGAGTGAATGGGAAGTAGCATGGCTCAGTGGAAATTTGGCTCAAGTTTACCAGGAGGACTGGTTAGTTCTGTCGCTAAGTTCCAGAGTCACCCTAACTGAGCAAGTTGCTCAGTTCTATCAGCTTTTTTAAAATTAAAAAAAAAAATCATTTAGAAATGACCAAAGCAATACATTATTGTTATTAGAAAAAAAATACAAGCCATAGACTGGAAGACTTGATTCTAATATTTGCAGGTCCTGACAAGAAAATAAATAGCGGGGCACCTGGGTGGCTCGGTCGGTTAAGTGTCTGACTTCGGCTCAGGTCATGATCTCACAGTTCGTGAGTTCGAGCTCTGCGTCGGGCTCTGTGCTGACAGCTCAGAGCCTGGAACCTGCTTTGGATTCTGTGTCTCCCTCTCTCTCTCTGGCCCTTCCCCGCTAGCACTCTGTGTGTGTCTCTGTCTCATAAATAAATAAATGTTGAAAATTAAAAAAAATAAGAAAAGAAATAGAGCTCCATATGTAATATGTGTGAATATCTAAAGATTTTATTTACTTACGTTTTAATGTTTTTGAACATTTATTTTACTTTTGGGGGGGGCAGAAAGAGGGAGATAGAGGATCTGAAGGAGGCTCCGTGCAGTGAATGCAAAGCCCAATGTGAACTTGAACTCACGAACCCCATGAGATCATGACCTGAGCCAAAATCAAGAGTTGGCTGCTTAACCAACTGAGACACCCAGGCGCCCCAAGATTTTAAAGTAGCAAACTACTGAGTAAAATATATTCTATTGTAAGGACAAATGTTAAAACGAAGAGGCTTGATTCTTCCTGTTAAAAATAAGGAAGAGAGGGGGCGCCTGCGTGGCTCAGTTGGTTGTGTCTGACTCTTGATTTGGCTCAAGTCATGATCTTACAGTTTGTGGGTTTGAGTCCTATGTGGGGCTCTGCACTGATAGCACAGAGTCTGCTTGGGATTCTCTCTCTCTGCCCCTCCCTCCCTCCCTCTCTTTCTCTCTCTCTCAAAATAAATAAACTTTTAAAAAAATAAGGAGGAGGGGCGCCTGGGTGGCGCAGTCGGTTAAGCGTCCGACTTTAGCCAGGTCACGATCTCGCGGTCCGTGAGTTCGAGCCCCGCGTCAGGCTCTGGGCTGATGGCTCAGAGCCTGGAGCCTGTTTCCGATTCTGTGTCTCCCTCTCTCTCTGCCCCTCCCCCGTTCATGCTCTGTCTCTCTCTGTCCCAAAAATAAATAAACGTTGAAAAAAAAATAATTAAAAAAATTAAAAAAAAATTAAAAATAAGGAGGAGATTTCCCTTCTTTCCTTTTTCTGAGAGAATTTACTTCAGAAAACTCATTACTGAAGTTCTTTCTCTGTCTCTTTGAAATGGACGTAAATCTTTTTATAAGCTAAATAAGTCTCCTGTGAGTATCTTTATGACCCAGGAATGTTTTGTCAAGGACTGGGAAGCCCTGTCTTTGAAATGTGACCATCCCTGGGTGCCTCAGTCAGTTAAGTGTCTGACTGTTGGTTTCGGCTCAGGTCATGATCTCACGGTTCATGAGTTTGAGCCCTGTGTTGGACTCCTCGCTGTCAGCTTGGAATTCTCTCTTCCTCTCTCTCAGCCTCTCTCCCGTTTGCACCCTCTCTCTCAAAATAAATAAACTTAAAAAAAAAAAAGAAACGTGATCATCCAGGAAGAAAGCACCCCCACTGTTTCTGTGGGAGGGTAGGCACTTAACTTTAGTGGCCACCTTGCTCCCTGTTGCAAAGCTACCTTCTGTCATGAAGATAGAAGTTTATTTTTCCTTTGTATAATACTGATTAGCTAACACAGATGGTTACCCCAGTTACCAGGCAAATTTAGGATGAACTATGGGTAATAAATGACGCTGTCAAGTCCTCTGACCTGAGGAGTAGGTGCTGTTTATCTTGAGAACATGTAGGTAGTGGGTTGTGTCTGCCTGGTTATATGCATGGGTGAGATTTCTTTCTGTCCCTCAGTTTCCTGGCATGTTGCCTGTGATGCACATCCCATTCTGACTCCATACTTATTCAGCATAAAACTCTTTTCTTTCTCTACTACCCTTGTGGGAAAGTGTTCTGAGTTGGGAGAAGAGTTGGTTTTAAATTATGTTTCCCGTTGACAAATCTATCACTCTAACAAACGGAAGGTGGGGTTCAAGTGGACTCCTCAGAGTTCTCTGAAGTGGGCAGAGCTGGCCCTGGCCCATCGCTCCACCCAGCTTCTCTTCCCACTGCAAGGGGCCCTGGGCATGTGTACAGAAACCCCGTCTGCACATCTGATGCTATCCTCAACTCCCATCCCTCAGCCCCGCAAACACCTGCCCCTTGTCCCCTCTCAGGGCTAGGGGAGCGCGCACTAATGCAGCCATTTGCCCTGGAGAGGGCAGACTTGAGAAAGAGCCCCAGCCAGGGCATCCCAGAGTCCCAGGTGTCTGAAGTGCAGTCTGTTATTGTGGGCAAGGCCCCCAGATAGGCATATATCCTTGGCCCTGAAAGTACCTAGCCCTGGAAAAGGCTCACCCAGAGAAGGTTCAGAGTGTCATTGCCTGTAATGTGGGAGCAGGAGCAGGATGCTTTCCTCCTTATTCGGGGTTAGGGGTGGATAGTGTAAACCGATAGAATAAGAAGTGAAAATCCCGCCCGATTTCCTTTTCTATTTGCTCCTTGCCCCAGAGGTACCCACTCACTATCAGTAGTCTGGTGTGTATCCTTCTTTGATGGTTAATTTTGTGTACCAGCTTGGCTTGGCCTTGGTGCCCAGATAGAAATTTGGTCAAACATTATTCTGAATGTTCCTATGAAGGTGTTTTTTGGATGAGAGTAACATTTACCTTGGTGGACTTTGAGTAAAGCAGATTACCCTCCCTGATGTGGGTGAGCCTCATCCCATCAGCTGAAAGTCTTAATTAGAACAAAGACTGACATTCTCTGAGCAAGAAGGAATTCTGCTAGCAGACGGCCTTGGGATTCGAACTGCAACTCTTCCGTGAGTCTCTGGCCTGCCAGCTTCTCCTCATCAGATTTTGGATTCATCGGACTCCGCAATAGCATAAGACAATTCCTTAAAATAAATCTCTCTCTCTCTTCACACACACACACACACACACACACACTGCTTGTTTTGTTTATTTTTAATTTAAATGGGATTTTATTGTCCTGTAGTTTTCTTTATTAACTTGGTGTCTTATTTCTCTGACAGCATCTATAGTTTAAGTGATAAAAAATGCAATGAAGTGTTCAGCACTGTGCTGGGCCAAATTAGCACTTGATAAATGTTAATGCATCTGTACATGGAGCACACAGGGCTATATCAGAAAGCAATTTGTTCATTATCTCTTGACCATTTAAACTTTATTCAGTGGAGGATGTTGTTTCCCCTGCTACTGGAGGAAAGTTCTAGGAGTCCACAACTCTTTGACCATCCTCAGGTAATAAAAGATCCTGAAGTCATTTAGGGGCGCCTGGGGGCTCAGTAGGTTAGGCGTCCAACTTCGGCTCAGGTCATGACCTTACGGTTCATGAGTTTGAGCCCCGCGTCGGGCTCTGTGCTGACAGCTTGGAGCCTGGAGCCTACTTGAGATTCTGTGTCTCCCTCTCTCTCTGCCCCACCCCCGCTTGCTCTCTGTCTCTGTCTGTCTCTCAAAAATGAATAAACGTTAAAAAAATTAAAAAAAAAAAAAAGATCCTGAAGTCATTTAAAGTTGTAAACACAGTGTCAAGACCTTGTGAGAAATAAACTTGCCTCACTCACTTGACTTCCAGCTAAACCGTAAACCCCGCTCCTCATCTGGCTAGGACCTGCTGTATGTGGGAAGCCACTCCTGGGAAAGGTGGGTTGAGTTCACGTTCTTCTTTCTCCATCTTACCCTCCTAAACCTCTCCTGCCATCTTCTTTGGTCTCTGACACTTCCAGGGTTGAGGTAGGGAGAAGGAGTGGCAGTGAGGAGACAGGAAAGCTATTTCATGGGTGGATGATTTTGTGCTTTCTGAATCTGGCAGCTTTCCACAATGGACTCTTTTTTTCTTATGGATGTTTGCATGGCTTCTTTGGGGATATCCCCAGCCACTAGGGGCTTCCCACCTGTATTTCCCTTGACAAGAATGATGAACTGGCCTTCAGCTGGCTGCTTTCCCATATGCGGTCCTTAGAAATACATGGCTGCCCTCAGCTTCTCTGTGCCGAGGCCTAGCCGCCCACCCTCTCAGGTGGCCCAGTTAGGCCCCAAAAAGACATCAGGCTGGTTGTTTCTCCCTCACAGCGCACATCTGGCCCTTGGGAATCACTGAAGTCTTCCTGCTTCCATAAACTCTGGCGGTGCAGACTGCCCCAACAGCCACCTCTCCTTCGATTCATCCGTCAGAAGCTAGACAGCCTGCCTCTCCTTTTTGATTTCTCAGATGGGATCAGACCCCACGTCGCCGTATCTTCCATCCCGCTAACCTCAGATGTTTCTCTCTTTCTTGGAGCAGTCTCTCTGGAGCCCCTCTCTCTTAACTTGAGATCTACAGTGAGCACCTCAGATGCTCCCCCTTGGTGTGGTACTCATTGTACACCAGTGGCTTTCAGAAAAGTATTCTTCAGATCCTCTTAATTTCCCATAAATTGATCCCTTTGTATCTTTGAATAGGGTGAGATGTTTGAAAGTTGAGTAATAGGTTTTTAAAATTATTTTTATTGAGGGACACCTGGCTGGCTCAGTTGGTTAAGTTTTGTTTTCGGCTCAGGTCATGATCTCGCGGTTCATGAGACTGAGCCCCATGTAGGGCTTCTCGCTGAGAGTTGAGCCTGCTTGAGATTCTCTGTCTCCCCTACTCCCTGTCCCTTCCCTGCTCACTCTCTCTCTCAAAATAAATAAATAAACATTAAAAAAATTATTTTTTATTGAAAATTCAATTTGTACTGACTTTGGTGTGCGATATTCACTGCATCTTGGTGCCTTGGTTAAAACTTCCAATTTACATTCCACCCACCCTATCAGCTATTACTTTTATTGTTTTTATTATCTACCATTTAAAAAAATGATTTCATAATGTTCCATGGTGAGACTATTATGATTTATTTTAATCTTCTTCTACTGATAGTCATTGAGGTTCTTGCTAAAGATTTTTAATTAAAAATAATGCACAAAAATAGACGAAAAAAGCCAAATACCATAAGATTTCACTTATATGTAGAATCTACAAAACAAAACAAATGGACAAACAAACAAACAAAACAGACTCTTAATCACAGAGAGCAAATTGGTGTTTGCCAAGGGGTGGCGGGTGGAGAAATGGGAGACATAGGTGAAGGGGATTAAGAGGTACAAACTTCCAGTTACAAAATAAGTCACAAAGGTGAAAAGTACAGCATAGGGAATCTAGTCAATTATCATGTGATCACACTGTATGGTGACAGATGGTGACTGCAAGTATCATGGTGGGCACTGAGTAATGTACAAAATTGTTGAATCACTACGTTGTGCACCTGAAACTAATAACACATTGTATGTCGACTATACTTCAATAATACATTTCAAAATAAAAAAGAAAGAGTGCTGGGGCACCTGGGTGGCTCCATCAGTTAGGCGTCCGACTTCAGCTCAGGTCACGATTTCACGGCTCCTGAGTTCGAGCCCCACGTCTGGCTCTGGGCTGACAGCTCACAGCCTGGAGCCTGCTTCGGATTCTGTGTCTCCCTCTCTCTCTACCCCTCCCCTACTCACACTTTGTCTCTCTCTGTCTCTCAAAAATGAGTAAACGTTAAAAAATTGAAAAAAAAAAAAAGAGTGCTACCAAGTATGCCTCTAACAAAAAATGTTGTACATTGGATGTGAATTACAGTTTGGGAATTGATTGTGTTTCATGGCACTGGTATAATGAAGAACTGTTCTAAAACACATTTATCTGGCTCATTTGGAAGATTTTATATTTATATGAAAATTTGGGAGGTGTAACTTTTTCTTTTGTTTTAAAGTGTTTATGGGGGCACCTGGGTGGCTCAGTGTGTTAAGCGGCTTACTTTGGTTCAGGTCATGATCTCATCGTTTGTGAGTTCAAGCCCTGCGTCGGGCTCTGTGCTGACAGCTCAGAGCCTGGAGCCTGCTTCACATTCTGTGTCTCCCTCTCTCTCAGCCCCTCCCCTGCTCGCACTCTGTCTCTCTCTCTCTGAAAAATAAATAAACATTAAAAAAATTAAAAAAAAAAAGAAGTGTTTATGTACCTGACAGATACCACACAATTTTATTTTTGGGAGAAGTAAACTGATACATGTTTCAATAAGTAGATTTTAATATTCCAAGAAAATAATTGTTTAAATATAAAAACCTACTTTGTTTTTAAGTTAGAACTTAGAACTTATTGACCAGAAGGAAAATGTTCTTTTTTTAAATGTTCATTTATTTTTGAGAGAGAGAGAGAAAGAGAGAGGGGGGGAGAGAGAGAGAGAGAGAGAGAGAGAGAGAGAGAGAGAAAGAGAATGAGTGGGGGAGGGGAAGAGAGAGAGGGAGACAGAGAATCCCAAGCAGGCTCTGCTCTGTCAGTGTAGAGCCTGACATGGGGTTCGAACTCATGTGAGATCATGACCTGAGCTGAAATCAAGAGCCAGATGCTTTAACAGACTGAGCCGCCCAGTGCCCTGGAAAAAGTTGTTCTAAACTTGGCATTTTGCCCACACTTTTTTGCAAACTTTTGCAACAAGAAATACAACAAAGGTTGAAATTTGCATCTAAAAATAAAAGCACAAAGATATGTTCAAAGATGTTTATCTAGGTACATGTTTGGAATTTCTGTAGAATGGATTCTTAGAAGTAATTTTTCCGGGTCAAAGGCCAAATACAATTTAAGATTGGAATTGCTGCTCAATTTCCACCTCCATAACAATGCTTTTTTACCTTCTTGATCATATAAATATTTGCACCTTACTAGTAGTATATGTAAAGTCTTTTTTCTTGTCAGTTCAACCCACACTTTCCTGATTGGTAGAGTTCCATCATCTTTACATATCTTTATTGGCCATTACTATCTCTTTTCCAGTTTTCATAAACTACCCCCCCCCCCCGGCCCATCGATTAACTTGTCATTTTTCTTGGTGCTTTCCAGGTGCTTTTAATATATTGTGGATATTAATGCAGTCTCATGGTTTTCAAATTGTCATCCATTAAGTCCCAACTTTCTATGGAGCTGTGTTAGGTGTGTGTGGCTGCACTTTGTTGGAAAGGAGAGGCAGAACAGACAGGCTCTGGTTTTCTCAACCTGTGTTTCAACCAGAGCAGCTCTACTTTATCCCACTTAGAAATTAGTGTCTTTAGAAGATTGTGTTTTGAAAAAAAAAAAACAAACCTGTTGCTAAAAATAAGTGTTTAAACCAGATCATCTTTAAATATCACTGTTGCTCCGAAGTACTATGATCTTTGATACTGCAAATGAAACAAACAGTGCTGTAATCTGTCAGAAACAGGAGATAAAACCGGGATTGATAGATGATCACATTTTTCAGAGCTTTATGTATTTATTCACTTACTATTATTCACTACTTTATGCTAGACACTATGCAAAATATTGATACAGCTATATACAAGAGAGCTATGGTTTTTCATCTCTTAGACTCTTGGCCGGTGGGGAAGACAGACAATAAATAAATAACTGCAATAAAGGATGTTGAGGATTATGAAAATCCCATATGGCATGTTATCCCAACCCGGTTTAAAGGGCAGCGATGGCAAAGTGATGTTCAGCTGTAACCTGATCATGACCGTGAGCTAGACAGGTGCAGGGAAAGGGGCTAGAGATTGGGGGCTGGGGGGCAAAACACCAAACAATCAATAATGTAAGTAAACTTAAATTTTCTTGGAGTATTGTCTTGATTAGCGAAATGACCAAGTCTTCAAAGGAACAAATCTAGAGGGATTTTTATATACCTTCCTGTATATATGAAGTGAGTTGCCATTCCTCGCTCTGTTCTTCCCACCATCCTCTCTTCCCCCTTCTCTACCTTTTTTTAAGATGAAAGTAAACTTTTAGTTTCCAAGTTACAAATTAAAATTATATTTCTAAGATGGAATATACCTAAATCGACAGCCTTCTCAGTAACATAAAATGGAAATTTGAATGAGAGATGAGATTTTTGACAAAATTCCAGTAACACAAAGAACCACTTGACTTGAATTCAACCGAAACAATTGATCCAGAATTTACAATCACTGAGAGACTTCAAACAGAAGTTAACATGCTGCAGGTTATTATATGGGCTCTGTTGGGCTCTCTCCAAAATGAATGCACAGAGCCCAAGAGAATCAGGTGGTCTTCACATAGTTCTTACCTGGGTAGAGAACTTGAATTTAGCTTTAGAATTTTGCTGTTGGAAATATATTTTCTGGACAGGGTTGGATCATCCCTCCCAGCACCCTTCCGTCTTTCTCCTTTTATTATCAAAACATTTACAAAACGATAGAGTCTCTTCTCCGTCTTTCTACTTTCATACCGCCACTCACTAACTTACCTTCTTGCAATGTAGCTTTACCTCCCAGGTCTCTAAAGAGATGTTCTTGATGTCCATTGGTAACTCCCAGATTGCTATTCCTGTAGTTTTGGCTTAATTCTTCTCAAACTGGTGGCTTCCTGAAGTGCCTGGTCCATTGTTCTCCTGTTTTCTCTAAACTCTCTTGAAAGCCTTTGTTTTGGTGATAATGCCTGATTTTCCTCCTTATGTGTCTCTGACCCCCTTTTTTTTTTTGACCCCCTTCAGTGACTACCCTTCCTTTTCTTCTACAGAAGTCTATTCCCACGACTGTCTTTCTCTGTCTTCTTTTGTCTCCCTCCTTATGGAGATGAGTCCCATATTTCTATCTGCTGACCTGGTCAGTTTTAATCTAGCATTTGTTGTTTGCTCCACATCTCTACCTGGTTACCTCCTCCCCTGCCTGGCACCCACGTGTGTCCTGTTTCTGTGAATAGTGCCAGGATTCTCCAAGTTACCTAGAGCTCAGCATTCTGTTTTATTCTTTCTTCTCTTTGACCTCTCGAATCTGGGAAATCACTAAGCTTTTTACTTTTTTTCCCTGCACATTTCTCTTTTATATTTCTTCCTTTGCCTTCCCAGTGGCTAGAGTGACCATACAACCCAGTTTGCTCAGGACAGTTGAATTTTACACCAAACACCCCCATTATGCTACTTGTCTCTTTCTCTCACAAAAGTATCCTGGTTAAGACTATAAATTAGTTGCCCTACAGCTTACACAACACTAGTTCAGATCTCGAGTAGCTCTTGCAATATCTCCTACCCGGTCTCTTCCCTCTAGGCTCTGCATGAATGTGTGCGACCGGAAAGACTCATCTTTTTAAAGTTTTTTTTTTTTTTTTTTTTTTTGGATAAGTTTACTTGCCTGTTTTAAACTCTTGGCCAACTCATCACTGCCTTCTAAATAAAGTCAATGCCCTTTGGTCTTAGTTTATGGCCCTCTGCAACTTGACTCCCACATTGTGTTTTCAGCCTTATTTCTGGCTTCTCTCTAAAAGGAAAATATGGGGCATCAAAGTACAAAGCACATTTGGACCAGCATTTCAACGTGGTTGCCAGTGTGGACCTACAGAAGATATTTTAGGGACTGTCAGAATTAGGACTGAGTCCTTTTTCTGCAATAAGTCCAACCCTGGTTCTTTCAATAGTGAGAGAGGAATTTCAGGACATCATGCTACCCCATGCTTGGTTTTTACTGTCTCTTTATTCCAATTTCAAGGCAATAGGAAGGTACTATTGGAGGCCTCTGCCAAAGATGGAATGCTTCACTGTAGGCGCAATCCAGCACCACTGACCCAACGCAGTCCCCTTGGCTGAAGGGGGCTCATGGAGAGCTTGCACGCAACCCACAGCTAAGTTTTGTGGGCATAACCAGGCAAATGCTTCCAAGCATGGGGATGTTCTGACCTTGTAAGACAGATACAGAGTCTGAGATGACCCCCCCATTACAACGCTTTTTAACCTCATATAAGACTCCCTTTTATTTATGTCTTATTTTTTTAATATTTATTTTTGAGAGAGAGAGAGAGATTGCAAACAGGGGAGGGTGTGGAGACAGAGGGAGACAAAGAATCTGAAGCAGGCTCCAGGCTCCGAGCTGTCAGCACAGAGCCTGACGTGGGGCTCAAACTCACAAACTGTGAGATCATGACCTGAGCTGAAGCCAGATGCTTATCTGACTGAACCACCAAGGCACCCCAAGACTACCTTTTAAATTCTCTATGGAAATATCACCCAGGAAGCAAATATAGTTTCAGCACAAGGATGGACTTGGCTTTCCCCCACAAATTTTGGATACCTTCTCTTGCTGCTGTGCATGATTTTTTCATGTCCTGAGTGGGGCTTTTGTGCATAAAAAGAACTATTTGTAATACTTGAGTTTTTAAGTAAACAATGTACAAAATTTCAAAAAGTTGAATCTATTTATTAAGCTTTTGATTTTAACTTACAAATATTGTATTCTATATAAAAATTGATTAAAATAAAAGCAAATAACTCCACTGTTTCTTAGATTATTATTATTTAATTTACTCAAGTTGAAAGACCAGAAGTCCTTAAACAACCAGTCCTATACACAAATCTAATTTAATTAAATTCCTTAAGCATCAAAAAATGTACCAATATATTTAATAGTGATTGATTTTATATCTTTTATACAGTTTTGAATGCCTGACAGGGCAGATTATTGACTCTAACAAGGAGAAATCTCCCAAACACTTAAAAATCTCTTGTAAATCTACTACATTAAGTTTACAAACATAGCAAAACAAATAGTAAAACATTCTCTGAATTGTCACAATATTATTTACCATGTTTTATCTTAACCCTTTCAAAACAATTCTGAAATTATTTGCACATGTTATGTTAGAAGCATAAGAAATAACTTGTCAGATTCCCTAATATGCCAGATTCTCTTAAAAATACTTTAATACTGGATATGTGCTGATTATCCTAATGATAAAACTTTCTCCTGAATATTACACAAAATTGTTACTACTCCAGTCTTGATTTATTTCATTATATTTATATTTCATCCTAGCCTTTCCCAATCTGGAAAACATATGTACCCATTAGAAGATTCCCTCTAGTGGGTGAGGTGAGGTTGGTTATTAGGTTGACAAGTCATGGCCAGGATGTGGTCAGAGGTAGGAGATGAGATGTAGGACTTGAGGGTTACATGCCTCTGTGATGATTCTGTGTTACCAACTCAAGGCTTAGCTAATCTTCCAAGTTTCTGTGTCAGGTGGAGAACTCCATATCCATATTTTGACCCAATCCCGTTATTTGATGTGAGTCTTTGCCTCTATCCAGGTTGTAGTTAAGTTCATTCAATTAATTTCTTTACTGCTCAGTTTAAATAGGCATCCTTTTCACCTGGGGTTTGAAAGTATCTAGGGCAACACTGACCAATAGAAATATGATATAAGCCACAGATGTGAACCATGCATTAAAATTTTTAGATAACATAAAAAACTAAAGACAAACAGGTGACATTATTTTTATTAATATATTTTACTTAACTCAGTATATCCAAGATTTTATCATTTCAACACGTATTTAATGCAAAAATTATTTTTGGTCTAAATTGTTTTACTTTACTACTGAAGTCAAGAGAAATGCAATTAGGATCAAGGTGGGAGCTGGGTGACTGTAAACAGAATGTGCTTCAGGACATATTTTAATAGAAAGTCCAGAGATTACTGCCAGGATCGGTGTGGCTAGATGCTTCTCTTCTCCTCTAGAACACTAAGTATCTGGAAGGTAGGAACCATTTTCTTGCTATCTCCCAACACCTGATTCGTTAGCTAATAAACTTTAAATAATTATGCTTTGGATGAACGAGTGAAAGAAAGAGACAGATGGTTCTTCTGTCATGGAATGGACCTCATCAAACCTGAGAGTAAGGATGACCAAGGACAGGAAACTTTGCACATTACTCGTGGGACCTGGGACCCGTGTCTCTTTACTGGGGTCAGAGGTTCAAATTTTGGGTCTTAAGGAAATTCCAGCCAAGTGTTCTCCTTCAGCCCACTGACTTCTTAAATATCACATTCTGGTTCACTGAAGAAGGGTCTTTGACCACTATAGGAACCATTCAGATAATAGTTACATAATGGCTAATTATGTAACTTCATTTCTTGGGGCTACTGAATGTTGGGAAGGTAGACTGCTTATCAGTCATTGAATAGTCATTGTGCTTGCCCTTCAACCTAGTTAATTCATTTCTGGGAAAGTAACATAAAGAAATACAGAAAAAAGGGACACGTAAGTGGCTCAGTTGGTTAAGCGTCTGACTCTTGATTTCGGCTCAGGTCATGATCTCGTGGTTTGTGACATAGGGCCTTGCGTCTGGCTCCATGCTGTCAGCTTGGGATTCTCTCTCTCTCTCCCCCTCCTCTGGAGTTTTTTTTAATAAACTTAAAAAAAAATGCCAAAAAAGTCTGCATTAGTAGGCTTTTGCTGTATAATGAACCACTCCAAAACAAAGTAGCTTGAAATAATAACCATTTATTTGGCTCATGATTCTATGGATCTTCTTGTCTGGACCAGCTGTGCTGATTTCAACAAGGCTTTTGCTGAAATCTCCGTGTTCAGTTGGTGAGGTGGCTGGGTGATCCAGGATGGCTCTACTCATGTGTCTGGTAGTTGGCAGGTTGGCAGAAAGACTGGGAGCAGCTGGGTCATGTGTCCTATCAACCAGCAAGCTAGCCTGGGCTTGTTATATGGAGATCTGATTCCCAGGAGAGCAAGGGAGCAGGCTGTAATGTGCAAGCACTTGCATGCCTCAAGGTTGCTGATATCCTACTTGCCAAGCAAGTCTTATGGCTGACTTTGGAGTCAGAGTGGACACTCACAGTTACATGGCAAGAGGGCATGGACACTGAAAGGGGAGCTCTGTCTACACAGGCAGTCAAAACCTTATGTATTAGGATATCCATCACAGTGGTTTTCCTAGTGTAGCGATACATCAGTGTAATTAACATGTCCGACAAAATAAAAAATAACAAACAAAAAACTAAAAAAATCACGATACACTGTCATGTATTTATTTGGTAGTTGTCATGCTGTCATATTAAAATGCTTCTGATGGGGCGCCTGGGTGGCTCAGTTGGTTAAGCGTCCGACTCCTGATTTTGGCCCAGGTCATGATCTCACGCTTCACGAATTCGAGCCCTGCACTGGGCTCTGCGCTGATGGTTCCGAGCCTGCTTGTGATCCTCTCTCTTCTCCCTCTATCCTTGCCCCTTCAACTCTCTCTCTCTCTCTCTCTCTCAAAATAAATAAAATAAACTTAAAAAAATGCTTCTGACATACTATTAAGTGGAAAAAGGACATACACTTTTATGTATATTGTGATACATAACTATTGATAACAACTGTGATAACAACTATTGAAGAAACATTAATTCAAATAAAAAATGTTAGAAAAGAATATACAAAAATTTTAATAATTGTATTGGGGAATGGCATCATGGTTCAGTCTGTTCTTCACTAATCAAAACTTATCAATTAAGTCACCTTCCCATCTTTATTAAGAAGAAATCGCTTTGCACATCCCCAAATTATTAATATGTCATACCATAGACACTCAGAAAATGTGTTTCAGCAACATTTTCTCTTGGTATAAAGGAAAATTTTTACAATTTCTTCTTCTGAAAGACTAATATGAGCCTGCAAGAGCAAGAAGTAATTTAAATATGTTCAGGGACCATTTTCATCTTCAGAATTAAGGATTATTTTAATTTTACATCATTGCCTTTTCTCTTTTACTTTCCTTTTTAGTTTTATCATTTTAGGATTCCCTATTTTTAATTTTCATACAGAGATTTCTTTAATTGATCATTATAATTAAGCATAAAGTCATAAGTTACAAAGTCATATTTTGCTGGATTCTAGAGTTCTAAATTATTCATTCCACTTACTGTTTTTAGATTAGTTTATCTGAAGATTTCCAGTTTATTGCTGTTGGTTTTTTTAATTTTGTATAGATAGGAAGGAAGAAAAAAAAGGAAGGGCATTATAAAATAGATCTTCAAGTTTGTTGATCTTAAACCTTATGTTGTTTGATGCTCTTGTGTCCTTACCAGACATCAATTTTCTCCCAGAAGCTCCTGATTTTTATTTTCTATAAACCTTGATGCACTCATTGTATTCCAGCAAACCCTCACCATTTCTTCTTGGACCTTAACTTCTTAACTAACGCCATTTATTGATATACTACTTTTTTTCAGTGAAGTAGCAAATCAATAAATTAAAGATTAGTTCAGTGTGTCAGCTTTTCCTAAGCATTCTGGGACTCATTTACTACTTTGGTGGACATGGAGGCCAGGTGGCAGCCTCATACAGAAATAATGGGTTTTCCTGTCAAACATTTCTGGAAGTTACCTTTCATACTAATTATTGAGCTCCAAACTGTTTTAAACGAGAAATTGGATGTAGATACTAACTTAATATGTACTAGGATTGCTAGTTAAAACAAATTATTTTCAGTGCATCCCATTTTATATTACCCTACCAGGCTCAGATCCAGTTTCAGGATAATTCTTTGGGGAGATAGTTTGTTCATTACATAAAGCAAGCCCACTGCCATGGCCTGACATAGGCTGTATTTTATTTTATTTTATTTTATTTTATTTTATTTTATTTTATTTTATTCTTTCTTTCTTTCTTTCTTTCTTTCTTTCTTTCTTTCTTTCTGCACATATTTCCATAAGCTGTCTTCCACAATCCTATTTATATAACTATGTGGGTGGGATATATTAGTGCTACACTGGATTTCATCAATCTTATCTCTTGGAATTGGTACAGTCTATTTACTCTGATATTGTTCTGTTCACTCCTGCTAGCTTTTACCCAGCTTTCATCCCTCAGAGGTCCGTTCAGGGATCTGAGCTGTTTACTCTTTAGATCTTCCTGCTAGCATCACGGTCATTGCCGAGAACTCTCCCCTCGACTGAGAGTTTTACAATTCAAAACCTCATTACATTTTATAGAACCATATTTGGAATCTCTATCTCCAACTGTTTGAAATTGCCTTTATTTTTACTTAAGAGCATTTAGATATCTGATCAGAAACATTTTATGTGGATGAAAAAGAACAGATTAGCCATAGAAAGTGAGGATGTGGGAAACACATTAGAATAGTGTTCAGTGATCAGATTTAATGTGTTGACGGCCAGTTTTGCCTGACAGGATTATGAAAGACATCGTGGGAACATATTTAACTCTAATCGTGCCATTCACTTACTGCCTTAAAGACAAGGGTTAGAACAAGTTCTATTCCAAAACGACAGAATATCAAAATAATGGGAAACCTAATGTTGGAAAACAGGGGAAGATATCCTTTGATATACCACTGATAGGGATGTAAATTGGTATAATCTTTCTGAAAAGCAATTTTACAGTATAGAGAAAGCCTTAATAATTGCCCAATCCCGATGACTCAGCAACTCAATTTACAAGATTTTTCCCAAAGGAAATAATTCTGGATTTAAGCAAAGCTAAAAGGATGTTCAACGTAATTTGGCTAATGATAACAAAATGTTGGCAACAACTTAAATACCCAACAATAGGGGATGGTTGAATAACATTAGGTATATGCGTTGTGTGGCATATGCGTTGTAACTTTGGAAAATTATGCTTGGAAGGATATTTAATGGTATAGAAAAATGTGTATGACATACTAAGTGAAAAAAGCTGTTTATAAAAAAGCTGTATATAATGTAATACTATTTTGGAGGCAAAAAGTATATTTATGCATAGAATACCAGATTAGAAGTATATGCACCAAAATGATGAGTGTTTAATCTCTGGGTTAGGGCTTATGAAAGATTTTTATTTTCTTCTTTGTGCTTTCCTTTCCTTTCTAAATTTTCTATAATAAACACATATTCCATTTGCAACTAGGGAAAATATTATTTTGGAAAATGATGGGAATCAGGAGGGCAAAAATCGCTCAAAACCTGTATACAGTGTGTGTATATATATATATATATATATATATATGTATGTGTGTGTGTATGTATATATATATATATATATATATATATATATATATATATACACTCCCACTGTAGGAATTCCCATTAACAAAGAGACATTAACATTTGCGAAGGAGTGCACGCAGGCTGCTAAAATGTGATGTGTGTATGCGTGTGCAGAACCAGTGGTCTGAAAAACCAATGATCTTTATGCAAAAAGGCATAAACAGAATTAATAATCCATATAATTTTCTTTTTTCATAGACAGACTTAAACATTTTTTAAAAGCAGATTTTGGGGGTTGGTAAAATAAACAATGCAACGCAATGTGGAACTTTAGACCTCCTAAATTATGATTTATTCCACCCACATCCTTCCTGCTTAGCCTCTTGTTGAGAAGAGCTGTCGGGATTGCTGGGTGTGTCCTTGTGTATCTGTGGCCTGTGGGGACAGAGGAGGGGCTCAGGGACATGGTCTGGGAGAGATCTGGAGGAACTGACGCTGCCCGCCGCACAGCCCTGTGTTTTAGCGGTGGAGACCAAGCAGGAGACAAACACTGACTCGCTTCAATAGGTAAAATAAAAACAAGTAAAATACTTGTAGAAGTAATTGGCAACATTTTCTTTCTTCTGTTTCAGTTCTGTAAGGAGGGATCATCAACTCAGATAGGGGGCATGCTGGCATTTCCCTCCTATGTGCTCTGCTCCCCTCAGGACACCCTGGGTGACTTTCCTAAGAGGTCAAATAGGGTAAAATGCTCTCCCCTATCCCCAATTTAGCATTTATTTCGCTTGGTAAACCTATTATCATTGAACGGTGGGCTGAACATGGTACTTGCCCGTCTGCTTTGTGAGCCGTGGCACTGGGGCTGCTTCTGTTCCTAAACACCTATTTTCAAATCTGGTTCATTTACAGGAATTAGGATTAACCTTCTAATAGGCCACGCCAAGAGGCCCTGGGATAATTTGGAGAGCCTGCAGCTCTCTCTGTAGGCCTCCTCAGCCTGAGTCTTTTACGACATAACCTTGCTCAATGGTCTGTGGGGAGATGCCCTTTGGAAAGTCGTGGCTACTGGAGATTTTCTAGGGATGAAGGCTCTCAAAGCATGCACCCTAGAAATTCAACAGTAAACTTTCTTCATTTGAGAGATCTGCATCTCTCTCAGTGAAATTTTTGAGGAATTTACTGGAAGTCATTTGCATCACATACTGAATTTTACTTGCTCATTCTAATTCTCCTTTACTTAATTAATTAAAATGCCATCAAGAATCATATCAGTTTGGCCAAGGGGAGATGAACTGAGGCAGCCTATCCTTTATTGCTTTTTTAAGTGTACATACACCCTTCCTCATGCTTCCTGTAACTTCCACAAACCCACAGCCGGGAAGCCCCTCCTCATTTTCCAGGGGCACCTACAAGGGCCAGTCTTTGAAAACGGAGGCTAATGCGCATCTCGGAAGTCCGTTTATCATCAGGAACATCTGCAGTGCTTGGGCAGTGGAGGCACTCGGTGTGTATGCAGACATCATTCTGGAGTGTTCTTCAGGTCGCTCTGGGTGAGGCTTCTCATCATGACATGCTGGAAAACTGTGTTTTATTTCTTATTTTCTTGGCCTGGATTGGAATTTCCTATATTTGTTTCTTTCATCTTTTTTTTTTTCTCAACATGTTGATGTTGTGCCTGACTCTGCAGTAGTGGGTTTTAGGGGTGCTGGAAAGCCATGGCATTTTTTCCCTCTACTTATTACTTCTTATGGAGTACTTCCTAGATTATACCTTTTAACTGTATCAATTCATTCATTTTTTCCCCTGTATCCTTAATTTTCCCCTTCCTCTGGCTCCCTCCCCAAAATATATCAATGCTCCCAGATCTCTCCTATTTTAAATAATTCTGTCTTTGACCAGGACACTGCTGTCCCTCACTGGAGCTCGTTTTAGCCCTATTTCTAGAAAAGATATGCTGTCTGGCTTTTGCCTCTTTCTCCCTTACACTCATTCTTTAAAATCCACAATATTCTGGCTTCTGCCCTGACAAAACTACCAAACTACTTCCATTTGGGTATTTAAGTACTCTGAATTGCTCACTTTCAGTTTCTATACCGTGAGACCTCTCTGTAGCATAAGCTATGTTGTTCACGCCTTGTTTCCTGGAACTCTGCTTTCTGGGTGCCTGAGACACCATATCCCCCAGTTCTCCTGTTCCTGATCACTGTTGTTGCCTTCGATTTTGTATTCTCCAGTGTGGTTTCTTTGCACTGATTCCCTTGTTGCTCTAGTCTACATACATGATCTTCCCCTCTAGATCATCTCTTGCAAATCTGTGGCTTTGAATGCCATCTCTGCGTGCCTTCCAAGTCAATAACACTAGCTCTAACATGTCTTGATGTCCAAAAACATCCCCTGCAGCCTCTGCCTTGTTTCTTTGACTCCAGTTTCTCTCAAGTTAAACCTGCCGCTGACGTTCCTGTCTTGGTTGTAAAAATCTAATGGCTTCACGTTGCCCTGAAGTGAAACCCAGACTCCTCAGGCTGGCCTCTGGGGACTTCGTGAATCATCCGCCGTACTCCAAGAGCCAGATCTCTCCTGCAGCCCTGAACTGGGTCACATGTTATTTAGCCAGTCTGCTGGTAGTCATGGTGGCGTTTTTGAGTGTATCTGCCTCCTGTCTTCCTCCATGACATTTTTCACCACAAGTCAGAAGTGAATGAATGGAGTGTCTGCTACGGGGGAAGTCTTCTCGCTCTTCTCTGCCTAGTTCTTGTTCTGTGTCTCCACCGTGAAGTCTTTCCTGATCCTTTCTCTGGAAGCCTTCAATCCTCCTTTGAGTTCCCGTGGTTTTGTTCTATTATATTAGTCCTCTGCCACTTTTGTACCTTTTTATAGCCTCTCTAATGCCTGTCACAGTACCTTATACCTACCTGGTGCTTATTGATGGATGGAAAACTTAATGCAGTCTCTTTAAAACTGTATAACATGAAGCTCTTGGGGTACAAACTTTTGCCCAAACCTCACAATAAATAATTTAAATAAAATTAAAACTAAAATTAAAAAAGTAGATCTATTTTATTTATTTATTTTCCTTTTACCACAGAAATGTCCCTAGGATAAAGGAATTTCAGGGTGTAAAAGTAAAATAAAAGGAAAGATAATAAAGTTAATTTAGGAAAGAAAATAAAGTTAATTTAGGAAAGAAAATAAAGTTAAGATATTGGGGTAGTTTTCCATATATTAGCAGTTGATAGTTCTCAACATAATCTGCCATTTCAACCATGTCTGTGATAATTTAATTTTTAACTCCACAACAGTCACTCTAATGTGTTAGGCTAATGGAACCCTAATACAGTTAGAGGTTTTATGGCCAGATTAATTTAAGGATTAAAAAATTATATTTGACTACCAAGTAATAAGCATGGTTATTGAAAGATGTTAACCAATCAGGATCATCTGATCCTGTATTGATATGTATGTAATTGTGGCTTATGCCGACCTTATTTATATCTATCACATGAACATGGCAGCTATTGAACAGAGTTCTTTGCTACTTAGCAACGAGACGCATTTCTAAGAGTCAGTTAACTGTATTTTCAATGCACATGTAATTGATCTTCATGTCAGGTGGTGACTTGGCATAAAGCCAAGGGTGAGCTGTCAAGCACATATGCAAAGTGGGGCTCATGGACCTGGAGTAGATACAGGACAGTTTGGAGAGTAAGCTATCATGGAGGAATTGGGAAGATATTTTTTAATCTTGGACTTTCGCTAGATTTCTGATGACCGCTAATACAGAAAAACCTGCTAACGAGTAGGCTACTTGTGTATTTTTTTTTTTTTTTTTTACTTAAAGTAAAATGTAAAATGTCAGGCAACTATCCATGACTTACTCTAGGGAAAGGGAGCAGCTAATGATTAGTCTTCTGTTTACAATTAAAGTCTGATTTCTTTTCCTAATTTTGGTTGACTTGCTATTGGTTCTTTGGACTCCTAATAGGCCTTGTGGGTTCTAAATAGATTCTGCTTTGACTCCCAATTACCATGCAATTAAAGGACCTCCAAATGCTGCCCTTTAATTGTGTTCATGTTCATTTTGTTAAAACTAAGACAACAGATCCAAAATGGAGTCACTTATGCTAAGCCCCATGTCACAAAACCAAGAATTGATGCTTAATTACAGTTTAACTTCTCCCAGGAATGGAATCTTTAACCAGTCAATCAGGAACAACCTGATCAGCACTAGTGAGGTAATGTATCTGGTAGACCCTCCAAACCTCCCTTACCTCTGTGCCCTAAAGGAAGGTGACCTTGTCACAAGCAATCTGCTTTCTGCTAGTATAACTTCCTTGTCCCACTCCCTTCTGCCTATAAAAGTCTTCCATTCTGTATGGCTCCTCAGAGCTCCTTTCTGTCTACTTGATGCAATGCTGCCCAGCTCATGAATTGTTAAATAAAGCCAATCAGATATTTAAAATTTACTCAGCTGAATTTTTTTTTAAAACAATTTCCTCTCAGCTTTTATTCTGTAATCTAATTTTAGTTGCCATACCAGTTCTTTATAAATTTGTGTATGTTTTTTAATGATATACCACCTCAATTTTCCAATATAGCCCTTCTTTATTAAAAAAACAAAAAAACAAAACAACACAAAAAACAACTAAGAAAATCACCAAAATGACAGCATAGACTTTGATAGAAACAAGTGATGTGAAAATGGACTAAATCAGGAGAGGACTGGCTTAAGAATATGGATTTGGTGACTAGTTCCAGCTCTGGAAAAAGGAGATAAATGCCTCGATCCCTTTGTGCTCAGCCTCCTAGGTTTAACTGAGGAGACCTTTTGTTCATTTTCTAAAGTAAGGGCCTGTTTTTTACGTTCTTGGGAGTCTGTGCACGAATAATGGCTAAATTCAGTCTGTGGCTGAATAAATGGATAGTCAACCCCACCCTTTCAGCGATAGGAGTAATAGGAGTATAGTCCTGAAGGTATTTACAAAAACTCCCCCGATGAAGGGCCAGATTCTCTGAGACTTCCCAGGTGATGGTTGGCTAAGCTGCTAATGGGAGGAAATTAGGGGAGACTCCCTGTGGCATGCCGGCCACAAACATATGTTCTACCAGTGACCTTTACGGGGCCGTGCCCCAAGCTCCACCCCCCCCACCCGCACCCTGCCAAATCACTCATACAGTGAATAATTAAGACTTTTTCTGGAAGCCGCGACTTTAGTATTGGGGATTTCAGGAGGGTAGAGCACCTGATACCTGGTAGGGTCTCACAAATCACACTTGGTCTTCTCTAGCTCCATAGAGTGGTGGCCCTAGACCTAAAGATCTTCGAAGGTCTGAAAGGCTGCAGTAAGAAGCCAGGGTACGAGCCCTTAATGAAGGTCTGTTCAGCACAGTAAGCAGTAATCACCATCAGGCCTTGCAAAAAGTGCTGAGTTACTTTTCTTTCTGCTTTCTCTTGATGATTCAGGAGGGTAGAGGGGAAAAGTCACTGATATGGGTTACCCCAACCCATAAATAATTGAAAGAATATTTAATGCAAATTCAAATTCATTTCATCTCGTAACAACCCCACTTAAACAGCTCACTCAACTGTGTATGCCAGGAAATGGAGTGGAATCGGAATTGACAGGAGGGGCTTCTCTTGGCTGAGCTTGAACACACCATCTGAGGTGCAGAGATGCTTTTTGGTGCAAAACAAAGAAATCAGCAAATGAAGGTGGTCCTTTTGAGCTCCCCCACTTCTTTCTTCCCTTCCTGATGAAGCACCTAATGAAATGTGAAGTGGTTCAGGAGCTGTGGGCAGAAGAATGCCTATGTGGAATAATGGAGACAGAGATAGTTGCTATAAAGATGGGTCCAGGCTTATTGATGATCATGTGAAACATACTTCCAGGATGGAGATAAGCAGAGAGCAAGGCTCACGATCTGAGAACATAGGAGAATAGCCTGCAGGGAAGGCAGCTTTCAGTCACTAATGTCTTCTGAGATTTATGAACAAGACAGTTCCAGATCAGGTAATAGCAGATGAAAATGTGCTGGCATTTAAAACTATTAACTGATGTTTTTCTTTTTCTTTCTCTCCTGTTATGATTCTCCTGTTTCCCTCTACTGCCCCACCCAATTAAATAAGTCCTATAGAGTCATCACCTCAAGGAAGGGATGTGACAAGGTGTCAAAGAGAAAAGAGGAAGTGCCTTTGGTTTCTAAAATTTAAATTGGGAATAATCGAGAAGATTTGGGGTATAGTTAGAGTTGGATAAAATAGGGTTGAGGAGAGAGGGCTTTCTCTTGAGCTAGGGGAAGATTTCTTTGCACCAGGGAGTGGAAGGGAGGGTCAGCAGATGGGATGGGAGCAGATATGTTGGTGCGTGCTGGAGTGAATGCTCAGTGCCCTGCTTCCCGGGTGACACCAGGGGAAGGGGCAAGACTGTCAGCCTTCAAAGACCACTCACAGATTTGCAGAGATTCTTGAGCCACAAGATGACACCCAAAGAGCAAAGGGTTCCTGTGCCCCAGTAGCTGTGGAGAGAGCCAAGGACCCAAGGGACCACAAAAGAATTAAGAACAAACACTTCATGGCTTCCTGTGAGAACTCAACACATTAGCACTGTCTGAGGCCTCCTTAGAATTTAAACACAACCCTGAGGAGAGGGTCATTTCCGTATTGAGTGGGGCTGAGAAGAATGCGGTATTACATTCTTCTACCACCCTGGAAGAATGTGGTATTAATATAGAAATTAAGTGAGTTAATATAAAAATAAAGAGTTCATGAAGATGAAGAGTCATAAACCACAATTTGTACCTGCCTTGAGTGGGGCCCGATGTAGGGTATCTAAGCTTCCCAAGGAATGTGTGGGAGACTGATTATAATCCCTCAAGCTAGAGGGCAACCATTTTGAGCCAGAGGCCATGACTCAGGTAGGGAAGTGGTAGGCACGGAAGTAACCATGGAGTTTGGAGACGCAGGTGAACTTTCATGAAGATGCCAAGTTTGCAAGAGACAGGCTGCTTCACACCCCAGGGCCAGACCCAGAAAAGGTAGCAGAGGGTAGAAGGAAAGTAAGGGTTGCCGTGGGTAGAAAGCAGAAGGAGGGAGCTTTATTTGGAGCCACAGAAAAGATTAAGTTATTTCTTCTCAGGAGAATCTACTAGAAAGGGAGGGCAAAGTGAGTTTATGACTCTATCCCGGTTAGTTATGACAGGGCTGGTGGGGACAACTGGTAAGGAGTCCCAAGGGCTACTTCTCAGGCTCAGGGGGAAGGAGGCAGAATCTCTCTTCCCCAGAGCCGGCCCTACACAACACACACAGAGGCACACACCCCGTTGCGGGGGCCTGGGGCCTGGGAAGGATGTGCCATGAAGCAGAAAGGACTCTGGAGTAAATCTGCAGAATGCTGACTCAGAAGGGCAGTGTTTTAAAGGTAATTCCAAGAAGATGGGGAAATACAAATTCCTCTTTTTCTTTTTCTTGCGGAAAAAAAAAAAAAAAAGTGAACTTTTTCCTGGTAGACTGTAGAGAACCAGAGCTGGCAATGACAAACCTCAGGATTGAGGAGGTCTTGGGAAGAGAGAGACAGATTCTCATCTTGACCCTTGGCTTCTTGCCTTAGGAGACTTGAGAATCAGGTGAGAATTACTTCACCTCTTACGCTAGACACCACCCAGCCACAGCCGAAGAGGAAGGTTGCAGATTGGGCTGGGAACTTGCCACCCACAGGACCCACCATCCTGAAGCCAAATGCTGACGGGAAAGAAGCCCAGGGAGGCTTACCTTGGCATAAAATAGTCTTGCTTGTGGCCAGACTGACTCCTTCTGGTGGATGGGGCTCTAAATGGTGAAGGGAGAAGCCGCGGGTCTCCTAGATTAAGTGACCCCCCGATAAGTGAGGCGGGAAATTTGCTCCAAAAAAAAGGGCTCACCTACTGGAGTCTGGAGAAGCTGGCACCTGCATTAGCATGGGACATTTTGCTTGAGAGAATTACTATTCTGATACACTCGATTTGGAACAGAGAGAGACATAGTTTGTGGAGGGCACTTGTGAGAAGAAAAAGTTTCCTTTTCAAACATTACACTAGCACAACAAATCTGGTGAGAAAATAATTTTGTGCCGATGTTTATTTCTCCGTCTTACTCACACTGGCAGTCCCTCCACATCTGCCGTAGACTCTTGTCTCTGGTTTTTGTGTTTCCAAAGCCTAAATCTGTGCTAACCCCGTCACGAGTTAAGATTCTCCTAAGGTTCTCATGACAGAAGTAATGCTGCTAATTAAGTTGGAGGAGAATTTCCTCCCAGAGGGCCAGTGAAGGACTCTCTAGGGTTGGGTAGCAAGGAAGAAAGTGGAGTAAAAAAGAGAAAGCCTAGTTTTGCAGGGAGAGGGTGTCTTGTGAGACCCAAAGGAAGGGAATGAAGGATGCCCCAAATGTTTTATACATTGTCTTGGATGTGAGAAGTGGATAACATTGAGTTCAAGTTTTCAGGGTTTGAACTGGACCCAACATGGCAATGCCAGTGTCTCTGTGGACACTTTCTGGTCTCATGACACGTGGGTTGCCGGTTGATATTCTGAATGATTCCACTGCCTTTGGCTTTAGACCTTTGGAGTTCCCTTACCGTAAAATGGAATAGTTCCCCGTTTTATCTCACTTATTTGCAAGGTTCTAAGCAGCACCTAGGGGATATGCTGAAAAGGCATGGGCTTCCCTCTTTCCACTTGCTTAAGAGTGTGTCTATAGTATTCCTTCATGCAAAGAGCAATTATTGAGGGACTTCCACGAGCACCAGACGCTTGTTTGGTGCTAGAAATCAGATGGGTGTCCCCTCACTGCCTCATGGGGAAGACTGTCTTGGAAACTAAGAATCACAGACCAGTGTGACGAGCATGACAATAGGTGAGCACTGAGAGCCCCAGGGGATATGAGTCAGCCTGTAGGGGGCGTCCCAGTTGAAGGAGCTTCTCAGATACTTTGGATTTTCTTTTTAAGGAAGTGATTTTTGCAAGAGAATCCTAGAGATAGCGACTTAAAACGTTGACATCAGTGAGAGACTGAAACAATCTCTAGAATATCCTATCACTTATCATGTGAAGTAATTAAATGTATTTATTGCTTAGACGATGTTGGTTTTTTTAGTAGCTTTCCACCAAGAGAAATCCTGACCGTTACAATGTTGTCAATTTTCCCATTAAAGCATGTTGAGGACAAAATTGAAATGCATTGTTTTGGCTGTAATTACTATTCTTTTTTACTTGCATTGTGATTATAATTTATGAAAGGAGAAAAAGAGGTGGTTTTTCACTGCAGGAAAATTAGAACAAACTTTCCTTCTTTTTTTTTTTTTTTCTTTTCTTTTCCTTCTTCCTCTTCTCACTCTCCCTCCTTTCCTCCCTTTCTTTTTTTGCTATTTGAAATATTTAAAATAATGTCAATAAAATAAAGAATCACTGGGTTAAATATTACATCGTTGGATTCATTTAAATTCATTCCCGTATAACAAATGAACAATGAATAAAGTTTCCTCTAACAAGCAAATAAGCCTACGAAATCTCAAATTGAAAGGTTATGTAGCAATAAAATATTATTTATGAACTAGCACCTCATAGGAGACCTTCTTGCAAATGACCCACCTAGGGTTCAATTTTATGACAAGACACTGATTAAGTATAAAGATGATAAGAAAGAACTTTCACTCCAACCTGGGTAGTATTTACATTCTTAGTTTCTTTGAGTTGTAAATATCCTACAGTTTCTTCCTTATCTTTACCTAAGTTTTAAATATAAGTACCTGAGTTTTAAATAGAAGTATCTGAGTTTTAAATATCCTGCAGTTTCTTCCTTATCTTTATCTGAGTTTTAAATATAAGCACCCGAGTTTTAAATATAAGCACCTGAGTTTTAAATATAAGTATCTGAGTTTTAAAATATAAGTATCTGAGTTTTAAATATCCTGCAGTTTCTTCCTTATCTTTATAATAAAATGTTCAAACCTTGCTCAGTGATTTGTTTTCTCAATTTTCTCTCAGTATTCTTATTATTAAAGCTTGTGACCTCCGATTTTAACTTTAATTTTGATTAAGGTTAAGTTTCAAAAAATTGGGGCTTATCACTTTTGGGATCAACCAGCAGGCAGGTTTTTCTCCGTGATTTGCAAGAGGGCTTTATACATTAAAATGTTACTCTCTGTCATATATGTTGGGAACATTTTCTTCTGCATATTGTTTGTATTTCAACCTTGCGACGATCATTGCTTTAGAGAATTTTTCTGTTGTCAGACATATGATCTTTTGATTGTAAATAAAATCTTTGGATTTTATCATTTCTTCTTTAAAAAAAAAAGTTTAAAGATGCTTCCTTCAAACCAAAATAATCATCCACATTTTCTTCTATTATTTTCATGGCTTCATGCATAAGTTTTAAATCTTTGATCCATCTGGAATCTATTTTGGTACGAAAATAAGTTAGGAATGCAAGCATATTTATTTGGGAAATAGCTAATCTATTGCTTTCATAAAATTTACTGGTTTTATCTTGTTCCACTGCTTTGAAATGCCACCTTAATTCTACACCACATTTTCATATCTTCTTGATTCTATGTATGGCATTTATATGCGATTTCAGTCATCTGTCTGCCTCTGTATCCATGCCACCATCTCATTTTAAAAATGACTACAGCTTTAAGGACATTATAATAATTGGTAAGACGACTTCTCACACATTATTCTACTTTTTAAGGAATGTCTTGGCTCTTCTTGCATTTTTATTCTTTCAGATTGATTTTTAAAGATAGCACTTAGTGTACCAGGCATTTTATTTATTTATTTTTTTCTGTATTGATTTTTCAGGAAAACAAATTACAAAAGTAACGTATGTTTGCTATAACAAAGTCCAACGATGCAGACATGAGAATGAGCCTGCATAGGCTTCTCTTCTTCCCCTTTAACAACCCGTCCCAGAGGTGACTGCCGTTGGCCATTTGTTGGGCCTCTATCCTTTTGAACTTTCTCCCCTTCTTTTTAAAATTTTTTAAAATTATGTTTATTTATTTTGAGAGAGAGAAAGAGAGAGAGAGAGAGAGCGCGGGGGGAAGGGGCAGAGCGAGAGGAAGACACAGAATCTGAAGCAGGCTCCGGGCTGTCAGTGCAGAGCCCGACGCACAGCTTGAACCCTCGAACTGTGAGATCATGACCTGAGCCAAAGTCAGACGCTTAACCAACTGAGCCACCCAGGCACCTGCAAATACTCTCCTGTTCTAACGCATAAACACATTTCATGAAAAGTGCCCTCAAAATACTAGTCATGTTTTTACTACAGTGTCCCCATAAATATCTGGAAAGACATATTTTCTTGCACATTTCTGGCTTTCAAATCATGTAATGCCTTTCAGGGTGTTTTTGTTTTTTTTTCTCAAATATGGATGCTGATATAACACGACTCGTCTACATCACGGAATCTACACGAGATATTGTGATAATAAAGCACACTTCAAATACATCTCATCTTACGCCATTTCTCAAAGCATGTTCTAAAATACACAGATTCGGCAAGATACTCTGCAGAGGTTTTGCAAGGGTCCCCTGGGCAAATGAGTTTGGGAAACCCTGGGCGGTGTATTTTCCCTGTGGATATTGGTAGTGCAAGGCAGCATATTAGAAACTGTTAAGTCCTATAATAACGGTTTAGTTTTGTCTGACTTAGTGTTTTCTAAACTTATTTGATCAGGGAAATTATTCTGCCTCTTGGACAGGACATTCCCAGAACCCACTTTAGGAAATGTGGAGTTGCAGGCATTCACCCAGGTACTGGCTGGGGGTGAGTAGCAGGAAAGCCTGGAAGAGCTCCCAGGTCTCTGGCTTTGATAAATGGGTGGTTGCTGTTGTCACTGACTGAGATAAAGAATAGAAGTGCGGGATCAATTTTGGACATATTGAGTTTCGATGCCTCTGGGAGGTTCAAGTGGAGATGTTTAGTAAGCTGAGAATTTACAGGTCTGGAATTCAGGTGAGAGGTCAGCGCTAAGGAACAGTGGTTCAGTAAGTTTGCTTTGGATTAAAGCGTGTTGTCTAAAAAGGCCCATTTTAAAATGCACATATATTACCTAAGAAGGGTAAGCATTAAATTATTAATACGTATTATATTATCATATTAGCTTACTATCATTTTAAAACAGAGATCAGGCCCCTGAAGGAATGGAAATCAGAACTGGTGAATTCTGAGTGGAGGGTCAGCAAAGAAATAGTCTGAAGTGGTGCTTTCCAACCCTTTAGAATCTGGGGCCTCTTTTTAGTGCTAAAATGTTTTTTTCAAACCTCCCCAGTGTCCTCCCACCCCACTCACCCACCCATTCATTCTACTTTTAATATTCTTTGATTGAGAAAATATGCCCTGACCAAAACTAGTACAAATTAACTTTGAAAGACATCAGCGCAAACTTAGTAAGACATTTGTTTATTCAGTGTCCAGATCATGGCCCTGCACAGAGGATTTCTGATCTTCGGGCTGCCCCCGTGTTTCCCGGCCAAAATGGATATGAGGACCCTGGCTTTCAGTATCGGGCAAACACCGTGTTCTCTCACTTACCCAGGTTTGTGTCGAATTAAAACAAGAAGCTGAGGGAGAGGAAGGTGCCAGTGCAATTTTTAGGTCACTCATCTGCTATCTTTTTGACCCGGGTCCATTTTAACCGAGACTGAGCTCTTAGCCTAGCGTCTCCCATCGCTAACCAGGTGACCTCGGAGAAACCTCGCTGCCTCCTTTGCCTTAACTATCAAAACGGGATAATAGCAATAGCTTTTCTTGCCTCCCCGGGGCCCTTGAGCTGAAGTCAGTAAGATAAATAGTTGTGAAAGTGAGTGGGAAGGTTAAAAGTGCTCTAAAATGTGAGGTATTTTCATGGCTGCATTTTAATATGGCTCAGCACCAGGTATCCTGAAGGTAGCAATTCCCTGGGAGGGGGTTTAATCATCTGGGCTCACCATAGGGTGGACTCCATTTAACCTGTGTGTTCTGGTTGATTAGGTTATTGTGTGTAGATTGCAGGAATCCCAAGCTCTCCTCCATCTTTTTCTTTTTTGATATAATTTTAATGAGATTTCCCCCATTCTTTTATTGCATGGCAGGCTACTGCTAGAATAAATATAAAGAAGTTTAAAAAAAAATGGAGAAAACAGGAGGGCTGGGGAGATGGAAAAATGCAGGAGGTAAGGCAGGGGAAGAGAGTGGGAAGGCTGTTCAAGATATGTATGGGTCTCCTGATGACTTTAGAATTCCTGGGGGCACTTCCTTCTGTGCCAGGCACTGAAAGATAAGAGAGGGGGCCCAACTAAGGCCACTGAGAGAAATGTCTTTTTTAATCATTCCTTCCAAGAAACTTCATTGCCAGGCCCAGGAATCCAGTACTTTTCCTTGTATTGTACAAGCAAAGTCTGCACGGTGCAGACTCTTCCCACACAGTGGCCTCTAGCGTGTTTCTCTGAATGGGCAGTTGTGTGGGATACCTCAGGACATTTAAAATGATACAGACACATTGGAAGAGTGTATTTTTCATTAGACCTATCCAGGTAACACTTAAAAGCCATTTATCCTGAGTTGAGATTGTTATTTTTCATTAATCGAGTTCCCTTCATTGGATAGTAGTAACTGTCGCTAACTAGTAACTGTCGCTAAGTAGCAAGTCATTTCTTCCCTGAGGCTCTGTCTATTTTCCTGTCCTGGGAGGGAGTGTGTATGTGTGTGCCTGTGTGTGCACATGTGTGCACGTGAGTGCGTGTATACTTGGCGCGTGTGTGTGCACATATGCATGTGTGCATGTCGAGGTGGGGAGCAAGAGTAGTGCGAGTACCTGATATATGCCATGCAGACTTCAGAGTGGATCATTGAGATTATTTAATCCAATAAGCCAGGTAGGTATTAGTTCTCTCATTTCCCGACAAGACTCAGAGATGCAGTAACTCGCTAAAGTCAACAGCTAGAGAGCCCTGTGATTAAATCTCTGATATCTGTGGCCTGAAAGGAAGGGGGAGTGGGTCACATAAGCCGTGTATATGTCCTTTGCTGTTTAGAAGATCTCCTCCAACAACTTTCCAATTTTACTGTCCTAGGGTTCTTTCTGGGTGAGTCCTGGGTCTTTGAAAGAAGGAAGGGAGGGGACAAAACATTTGTAGAGCACGGAGAGGACTACCTACAAGCCTGGACATCCGAGATGAGGAGGGCCCACAGATGACCTAGACCATCCCAACAGTTCATAAATTCTCTCATCACCAGCTTTTTTTTTTTTTTTTTTGGTTATTCATTTTTACATAGTAGTGAGTATTTTTTCAGCAGAACGTACTGGAAACTAAGTAGAGTCCCTTTTGTTAAAGCACAGCAGCCTGTCCTTGAGAAGAAGGCACTGTATTCTCTGGCATTTGGGAATTAATGCCTCTGTAAGGGCAGCCTCTGATCCTATCATGCCAAGAATAGTGTGGAGTAGAGTGTGGCCAAAGGAATGGGCAAAGCCTGCCATTGTAGATGTCATCATGACATGTAGATGTCATCATGACTACAAGGGGACATAAGCGGCCTGGCTTGAATGAACTGTATCAATTAGGACAGGTAGGTGGGAGTGTGGAAACTATCTTCATGGTATCGCTGCCTCTTTTTCTTTATTATTTGAGGACAACTTCAGCCATTTCGGTCAGGACAGAAATTATGTCCTGTAATTTGACTGACTTTGCCAATTTTACTCACTATTTACTCAGAGCATTTTATAGCTGCCAGCACTGGAACCCTGTCATCTGCTTACATCCTCTTGAGGTGTTTGGGCACAAAGAATCCCATTCCCCTGGCTCCAGGCTCTAGATCAGTGCTTCTCAATCTTGACTGTACATTAGAACACCCTGAGGGGCTATTAAAAATACTGATGGCTGGGCCCCATCCTAAGAGAGTTTGATTTAATTGGTCTAGGTGGGACCCTCGCATTGGTATTTTTCAATGGCTCCCCAAGTGATCCTAATGAACAGTCAAAATTGGGAACTACTGCTCTGGATGGTTGACTCATCCTACATAACCCGTCAGCTGAAGTCTCTGTAGCTTCTGGGGCTGTGCAAGTACATTGGTGCCTTTGTGTGATTTAGAAAAAGATACCCCTCTGCCTGTACACATTTCCTATAAGGAAAATGTACTACTTCTTCTGGGTTGACACAGCTCCATGGGCGTATGGCTTGGTGAGCAGAGTGTGGTCTTCACAGCTCTGCAAGTCAGTCCTGGTGGCTTCCAACCATAGGTCTCTCTTTGAGTCTCCTGGTTTGGCATTTATCGTTCCAGGGGTCTCTTGGCCATAGGCAAATTTCCATTAAAGAAATACAGAAGCAACACTTCTAACGTGGCAGGCTCCACTGATCTCAGTTCCCCAACTCTAACTCATGAAAAATGTGAAAAACAACCATTTAAAGTTTCTGGAAATTGTCCTAAGGGCATATAGCAAATGGGGAAATAGTTACTTAAGGAAATCTACTAAATCTCTGTAAGAAGGACTCTGTGGCATTTGAGTCACAGGCCATCCCTCCTGTCATATCCAGGCCATCCCTCCTGACAGCCTTGGAGGAGAAAGCTGTCAAAATTTGTCATTGCTCACCCCCAGGTGCAGGTCGCAGAAGCTCTGTCCCCAGCAGGTGTAGAACACCAGAGCCTTCATTCATAAGGTCAAGGTTCTAGGTCAGGAGAGAAGCAAATCAAGAAAACCAGGGCCACTGTTCTCTTCCAATGCATCACTCACAGAACAGGGATGTGAGTCCAATGGAAGCAGGACCTTGTCCCTCTCTTCAGCTCCAGAGCAGTGGCATGGAAGTTTTGCCAGAGAAAGGCAGGCTATAGGAACAGACGTGCCATAGTTCTTCCTAAGGGCATTGGTTTTGTTTGGAATAGAATGTGGTAAAGTTCAAATGTAAGGGTGCTATCAAAACCAATGGGAAGTTTGGTAGTAAGCAGTTGTGAGGGGGTGGATAACCCCATGGCAGCAACAGGCTAACCTGAAGTACAGCTAGAAGTATAACTGAACGATATAGAGAAAGAGATAGCTAAAAAGAGCTCTTCTGGGACTGGAACAATCTTCAAAGGCTGGCCTCCAAGGCTGTCTCTGCAAAGAGATCTGGTTTAACTGAATTGGACTGTGGAACAGTTTGTGGCAAAGGGCATTGTTGAAAACAATACAGACCCCAGCTAGAAATTTGTGGAGCCTAATAGCTGAGTGTGATAGAAATAGAGGCAGATGCACAGGAAGCTAAAAAAAAGAGATCAAGAAATGACACAGTCACAGAGAGTCCCGATAAAACAACTGTCACTTCAGGGTGACTGTAGGTGTGTCCAACAATGTTCCTTCTGAGAAGTGACATTAGAGGCTGTACACTGTGGGGAAAATAAACTTCAAAGGAACAGGCCGGTCGAGTCACTAAACAAATAAACAGCAATAAATACAAGACAGACCCAGAGAGGTGGTGGTGGGAAATCAATATGCAGAGTTGCTACAGTCTATTGTCCAAAATGTCCAGTTTTCAACAAAAAATCATGAAACATGCAAATAAACAGGACAATGTGATTTGTATGCAGGAAAAAGAGCAGGCAATAGAAGTAGCCTTTGAGAGGACCCAGATGTTGGACTTGGCAAAGACTTTAAATCAGCATAAATATGTTTAAAGAACTAAAGGAAATGATACTAAAAGAAGTAATGGAAGGTGTGATGACAAAGTCTTATCAAAAAGTATACACATACAGGGCACCTGGGTGGCTCAGTCGGTTGAGCCACTTTGGTTCGGGTCATGATCTCACAGCTCGTGAGTTCCGGCCCAGTATTGGGCTTTGTGCTGACAGCTCAGAGCCTGGAGCCTGCTTTGGATTCTGTCTCCCTCTCTCTCTGCCCCTCACCCACTTGCACTCTTTCAAAAATAAACGTAAAAAAGTATATACACACATATTTGTATGTATGCTTGTGTACACACACACACACACACACACACACACAGTCCCAAAGTATGTAAAGCAAAAACTGACAAAAGTGAAGGAAGAATTGACAATTCAACAATAATAGTTGGAGTCTTCAGCTCCCCACTTCCAGTTGTGGGCAGAACGACAAGCAGAAAATCAGTAATGAAATGAAGCCTTGAATAACACCATAAGCCAAGTGCTCCTAATAGACATCTACCCAACAACAGCAGGATGCACATTGTTCTCAAATGCACATGGAATATTTTTTTTAAGTTTATTTATTTTGAGAGATAAAAAGAGAGTATGTGCATGCACACATACAAGCAAGCAAGGGGCAGAGAGAGAGGAAGAGAGAAAGAATCCCAAGTAGGCTCCAAGCTCCACGTTGAGCCCAACCCAGGGCTCAATCTCATGTGAGTTCGAGCCCCAACATTAGGCTCTGGACTGAAAGCATGGAGCCTGCTTGGGATTCTCTCTCTCCCTCTCTCTGCTCCTCCCCTGCTTGCTCTCTCTCTCTCTCTCTCTCAAAATAAATACATAATCTTAAGAAAAAAGATAATCAGTGAAACCAAAAGTTGGTTCTTTGAGAAGATTGACAAAATTGGTAAAGCTCTAGCTAGAGTGACCAAGAAAAAGAGAGAAGATTCAAATTATTAAATCTGGAATGAAAGATGGAACTTCAACCTAAACGAATAAAAAAGGATTATAAAGGAATACTATGGACAACTGTATGTCAATAAATTAAGTAATTTAGGTGAAATATATGTATTCCTGGAAAGACATACACTACTGAAAGTGACTTGAGAAAAAAATAGATAATCTGAATATGACTATGACAAGCAATGAATTATGGCAAATAGAACTGTGGCAAAAATCTCCCCCAAATTTCTAAGCAGTATGCCCTGATACAAAAACCAAACAGAAAAAGATAACACTACAGAGAAGGATCTATACTGAATATAGGCACAACAAAATCTTAAAATACTAGCAACCCCAATTCAGCAATATAAAAAAAAAATTTTATATACAATGACCAAGTGGGATCAATTCCATGAAAGGAAGATGTAATCCACTACATAAATAGAACAAAAGGGAAAAAACCACATGGCTATCTTATTAGATATAAAAAAATAATTTGACAAAATTTGATACATTTCCATGATAAAAACACTCAATTAGGAATGGAAGAGAACTTCCCCAACCTGATAAAGAGTATCTATGGAAAACTTATAACTAACGTCATATTCAGCGATAAAAAGACCGAAGACCAGGATGTCCGCTCTTGCCATTTACGTGTGCGCGCGCGCATGCGTGTGTGGGTCTATATTTATATATATATAGAGAGAGAGACGGAGAGGGAGAGGGAGGGGGAGAGATAAAGGAGGGGGTTTGTGTTAGAAGGACATTAATATGATTGAATCAGGGCACTACCCTTATGCCCCCATTTAACCTTAATTCTCACACTCCAATCCCACATTGGGGATTAGAGCTTCAACATGGGAGTTTTGGGGGGATACAAGCATTCAGTCCATAAGCCTGCCAAACAAATTATCACAACTTTGCAGCTTAAAACACACTCATTTATTACTCCACAGTTTTTTAGATAAGTACAGACAGTTCGACTGGATTCTCTGCTCAGGGTCTCATCAGGCTGAAGTCTAAGGTGTTGTCTGGGTGGGTGTCTCATCTGGAGGCTGTGGGGAGGAGTCTATTCAGGTTCAGATCTGTGTGGCCATAAAGTGGAGGGCTTCACTTTCTTTCTGGCTGTTGCTTGAGAGCAACTCTCAGTCCCTGGAGGACACTCATAGTCCTTGGCATGTGGCCCCTTCCATATTTAAAGCCAGCAGTCACTCCTGGGCTTGAAGTCTTTCACTTCCTCATCTGTTACCAGCCAGAGAAAACTGCTTTTAAAGGTCTCATGTGATTAGATCAGGCCCACCCAGATAATCTCCCGTTTGCCATGTACGATAACATCGCATCACCATAGGAGCGGTATCTCCTCACATTCGGATTCCCTGCACCCTCAAAAGGAGGTGACTGTACGGAGGTGAAGGTGATGCTTAGAACTCTGCCTACCATGCTCTCACAGAAGAGATTGTGCGCTTGGATGAAGCTTCAGCCCGTGCCAGTGAGGTTCCATCCTCTTGTGATCTTCCCTTCCTGCCTGCCAGTTGATGAGAACTTCCATCTGCGCCCATGAATTTGAGTCTGCCCGTGAACTTCCCTTCCCGACAGCCTGTGGATCTCAGACTTGCTTAGCCAACCCCACATTTGTGAAAGTCAATTTCCTATTGTAA
Organism: Lynx canadensis; assembly: GCF_007474595.2. NCBI lineage: Eukaryota > Metazoa > Chordata > Mammalia > Carnivora > Felidae > Lynx > Lynx canadensis. Next base: position 46,157,393 of record NC_044314.2, read on the forward strand.
GTGTCTTAGTGGCTATATACTTCTCTGTTTGAATCCTGGCTGGTAGACTGCCTTTTAGGGGTATGACGATTAAAAGAGTTAATATATAGAAGTATATTAGAAAAGTCCCCAATTCATGGGGCTTCTAGGAAATTCCATGTTAAGTGTTACTTGATACTATTATTATTACAATTATTATTATCCCTCAAATATGTTAAGATTTATCCATTTTGTTGTACATAGATACATCTAGACTGTAGCTTCTATCTTCTTCTCCACACATGTTTATCTGTTCCTTTAGTGAGGGATGTCCAGATTGCCTCTAAGGTCCCACTGCCACCCATGTCTGTGCACATATCCCCTGGGCTTGCAGTTTTTGCTGGGCTTTCTGGGGTTTTCCTTGAGCAAGTATGCATTAGCCAGTAATGATTGGAGACTTTATCTCTGCCTTTCTAAGCTTCTCTTGCTTCTAATAGTGCCTCCTTCTAGGTTATCTGCCCATCCACCCAGACCACCACTTCCAGCAGGTAAAGCTGAGGGCTTTATCACCTGAGCTGGGGATGCCCCGAGGCAAGAATGCCACTGAATCACCAAACTGGCCCAACTCAGTGGAAGTTTTCAGGAGTAAACACTTCTCAAGTTTTTGTCTACCTTTGGTTATTTTCCGGTGACTTGAAATGATTGTTTTGATGAGGTCGTTCAGTTTTACACTTATTTTTGTGACGGGCGCTCACCTGATCTTCTCACACCGCCATTACTGGAACGTGAGTCTTGGGACATTTGCTCCTGGAACCCAATCTCTGTGCCATAAAGAAGCATAGGGACCATGCTTTGCTGCCGAATCGCCCCAGAGTTTGAGTCTTCCCAGTAGAGGTCCCAGACACTGTGGAGCAGAGACGAGAGACCTCGGTTGTACCCTTTCCAGACTCCTGCCTTGAGGATGTAATAAAATGGTCTTTGTTACTAAGTCTCAGGTGATTGGTCATGCAGCAATAAGTTGAGTAGCTTAGTATGGCGCTTCGTACATTTTTCATACAACAATGGGCATCTGGAGATAGGACTGCAGGCTCCTTTTCTAACGTCATTTAATAAGGAAATCAGATTCCATTTTGCGTGTTTCTCTTACAGCATTGTCTTCAATATAGAACCTACTTGCCTGAATGCTTTGTAGAGTTTGATTGAATGTTTGATTTGTAATACAAATCCGACTTGTTCTCAATACTACTGAAAAATCCAAAGGAAGAGAACATGTTTTCAATTATTTGTGAAACATCTTCATTTTGCTGGAAAGAATTACTCCAAAATTCAAGTCTAATTTTTGCCCCAGAAGATCTGTTGTAGGAAAGAATGTCCTGGGCTGGGAAACCAAAAACCCTGGACTGGAGTTTGATTGCATGACCCTGGACCAGTCACATCAATTCTGTAAGTCTCAGTATTGCACTAAAGTACAAAGCTTTTTGACGGGGCAATTTTAAGAATCCTTCCAGTGCTAGCATTTAGGATTAGTTCTCAAAGGCCTGAGAACTTTTTAAATATTCCTGCCTTTTTGACAGAATTTGGCACCGTCTTCCAAAATTTCATATTAGCACAGTCTTTGGCTTAAGAGTTTCCTCTTTAGGTATCTACCCAACAGAAATTCTTGCCTCTGTTTACCGAGATAGTTCACAGTGTTCATGACAGGATTGTTTGTAATAAGAACATGTTAGAAACAACCTTAAATCAATAGGGAAACGACCCAATAAATTGGCAATACATCCAATTGTTCAATGCCATGGAACAATTAAAAGGTCAAAAGAGGTCTGTAGGTTCCAACACAGAAATCTTGTCAGTACATAACGTGAAGCAAAAGAATTTCAGGGCAACACATTTAAAAGGGTCTCGTTTTTGTAAACTTAAGCAAACTCAAACCGTTTATTTGTGTATATAATGAGGGATTGGAAGCAAATCTAACAAACGTCATGAGTTGTTTTTTGTCTTTGTCCATTTTCCAGTGATCTAAAGTAGTTGTTTTTAGTAAAGTTGTCCAGTTTTATATTTAATTCTGGGAAGAGGATGCCCCCAATTTCTCCATGCTTTGGCGGGGGGATAGTGAGATGGGTAGGGAGGGGGAGAAAAAGGGTGTTCACAATTTAGACAGTTCTGTATTGTTTAAATTTTTTATAGGATGGTATTCGTGTATTTCTTATGCAATTAAACACATGTATAAAAGTTTATCATCTGTTGTGAATTTCATTGTTCCTTTCTGAAACCAAAGTTTGGTTCAGAAAAAAGAATTTCTAAACATTCATGAAGTTCCTGTTTGCCTGGAAGGAACAACAAAGCAGGAGCAGCCACCAGGGTCGAGAGCATGTTGCCAGCTGAGTAAAACAGCAGGGGGACCGGCTGGTGACCAGATTTGCCCACCCCAGTGCAGGTGCCACTGCTGTTAATAAGAATTACTATTTACTTTTTTTTTTTTTTAAAGAAAGTTGGGAGATGGGGGACTAATAGATCGTCTGTCGGTAGTAAAAAAGGAAGTGAATATGACCCAGTTATTGAAATGAAACACAGAACACTCTTCCTTTGACTATTCCTTTTGTTGTTTGACTTCAAAATACAAGACCTCAACATTGCGGGATAGGAAGAGGGAGCGATCCCAGTGAAGCTCCTGTCTGGTGTTTAATTAAACTGTAATAATGTAGTAAAATAAATTAAACATCAGTGAAATTACAAGTAACATTGGGTGTGGACTGGGATGTTTTAAAATGATGGATTCATGAGAGTATTTTATCTAGACAAACTGAAAATGTCCCAACCTCACCATTTTTAATCCTTTCTTGAAAACACTCTAGTGCAAGCTATCTTTGTTGAAGGTGTGTTGTCAAAGATTGAGAGAATTTAATTTGAGTTATGGAAGCCAAAGACTGTAAGTGAAAGAAATTATAAAAACATACTTTAGAATTGGGTCTCAAATATTATATTCTAATATGGCATATTAATATATTTAATATATCATACTAAAATTATATTAATCATTTAAACATATGAAATATCTTTTACATTTTGTTACTTTACCTTTGTATTTTATTTCATAGTGGCCTCCTTAATTAATATAGCTGTAATCACGACATCGTGACTTATTTTTCTACCCACCTATTGTAAATACACCTTTGTGTTTGTACCGGTACTAATGTCCAGATACTTACCACTGGCACCCACTAGGGGTCATGCTGCTTACACGGGGAAGTACCGATTGTAGTACGGGTATTGTTACTGTGGCCGGAAGCAGAACCGATTCCTCAGAATCACTGTCATTCACATTTCTCTACAGAAGAAAAAGATAGCACTTTTTTTCCCCCTTCCATTGGTACTCAGGGCTTCTGTCCTCTGAAGAGGGGAACTTATTTAAGGAACCATGACAATATAGATGTGAGACAGATGTCAGTGGAGCCAGAAGCCTTCTGTTGTAGGGAGTCCGGGGAAAAACCGGGGTTCTGTCTGAGAGCGAATATTAAATAGGCCAATAGAAGCAGAGGTGAGACGGAGCAGTGTTTAAGAGCGCCACCTTCTGGTTGCGTTGAAATCCTGGTTCTTCTCCTTGCTAACCTTGGTCTTCCTCTGGGTTCTCATTTGTAGGATGGGAATCATGCTACCTCCTTCAGGGGCAGGTATAAGAATTAAATGCTTGTCCGGTGTCAGGCACATAATCAGGATTCAGATAATGTGAGCTGTTGTTATTATCCCAAATAATTATCTTCTCTTTGTAATTTCAAAGTAGCCCAATTTTTTTTTTTTTTTTTTTAAGTAGCCAAATTTCTAAGAAAGATTTCTTATCATTTAGTTTCTTTTCGGTGTTCTTAAGATGAACAGATAGAGACATTTATCTTTATCCTTTTCTTTTGAAAAAATTTTCCCTTTGGAAGATAGTGTATTAATTAAATAAATATTTGAGCAAGAGACTTACTGTGCAAGGGACTGGGGAACAAAGGCGAAATACAGATGGCTTCTTTTCTTCTCTTAACAACAACAACACAACAACACAAATGGCTGTTCCAGTAAGGAAGAAAAGAAATATTTGCAAAAAGCTAGATTCAAGCCAATACGTCATCAAAATTCTAAGGTGTATAAATATGAGTAATGTGACATAGATTTGTTTGGTGGAAAGCATGTGTCTTTAAGTTCAACAGCAAAGGTTTCATTCAAACAAGCTCTTTGAGGAAGGAGCCCTCGTGCACTATGGGTAGGAATGCAAACTGGTGCAGCCACTCTGGGAAACAGGATGGAGCTTCCTCAAAAATTAAAAATGGAGCTACCATATAATACAACAATCCTACTTCTGGGGTTTATCTAAAGGAAATGAAATCACCATCTTAAAGAGATATCTGTACTCCCATGTTTATTGCATCATTATTCACAATAGCCAAGATATGAAACACCTACATGTCTCTGGATGGATGAATGGATAAAGATGTGATATATACATCCCATGGAATATTATTCAGCCCTAAAGAAGAAAAAAAATCCTGCCACTTGTGACAGCAGAGATGAACTTGGAGGACATTACTGTGAGTGAAATAAGCCAGACACAAAAAAGACAACTACTGTATAATCTCACTTCTATGTGAGAGCTAAAAAATCAAACTCATAGAACCAGAGAGTAGGATGATGGTTAACAGGGGCTGGAGGGTAGGGCAAATAGGGAGATGTTGGTCAAAGGGTGCAAACTTTCAGTTAGAAGATGACTGAGTTCCGGAGACCTGATGTACAGCCTGGTAACTATAGTTAATACTAACGTAGCGAATACTTGAAATTTGCTAAGAAAGTACATCTCAAGGGTTCTCTCCACAAACACAAAAAATAATAAATATGTCAGGTGATGGATATGTTAATTAACCTGATTGTGGTGATCATGACACAATGTACATAAAAAACAAAATATGATATTGTATACCTTGAATACATACAACTTATATTTGTCAACCCATGCCTCAATAAAGCTGGGGGAAAAAAGAAATTCTGTCAACCTCAGTTTCATCATCTGTTAAATGAGGATAATAATACCCGCCTTGTGGGATTGTGTGGGGATTAAACGAAACAGTTCTAAAACAGCAAACGGAGCTATAGTCTGTTTCCTTTCTTCATCTGAATGTCAAGGTGTGTTTTTCTCTGACTTTCTTCAAAGACAAGGAAATGTTTTTGAGAGAGGTGTTGTTTCTCTTACTATGGGAGTTTAGAAAGAAAATGCCTAATCGGGAAATTAGGAAATGTTTCACCAACTAGGTGTATTTGAATTGTGCCTTAAAGTTGTGTAGGATTTTAATGGGAAAGGCTAGAAGAAAGACTATTATAGGTGTGCTTATGACATTTAAAGACTTGGAAGCATCTCAGTTTCCCATAGAGCCCAGAATAGTGCAGTTTGGCTGGAATTATGATACGTATAGGGCAAGGGTTGGATGGAGTTGAACTGAAACCTAGGGACATATCATGGAAGGCCTTAAGTGTCAGGCTAAGGAGTTTGACCTCTTGGTGAAGAAATGAAAACAGATGGACATCAACTCTAGAGAACAGAGATTTGGGATTTTGAAAGAAAATCTTTGCAGGTGGGATTAAGATGGGAATAAAATTACTCTTGTGCATGCGTGTATAGTATATAATATATTCAAATTTCATATATATTTACATATTTTTCCCCTTTAGTTGCACAGAACATCTTTTACCTGAACCCTTGACCCTACAGGATTCCTGGAAACTAAACTCTATTACCTATATGTAGTTCATATGCCAACATGTCGCCTTCTTAGGGTAAAAGTGATAGGTTCTAGGGAGTCAGAAGCCATCAGGGGCCACACCAATGAAAACAGCAAGCCGTTCAGTTTCCACACATGTGTTCAAACTGGAAACAAATCAACTTCTGTCCTGGGCCAGGTGTAACCAGGGTCGCAGAAGTTCTTACTGTGATACAATGTTCCTTATACTACCACACCGTAAATGACTCTTCCTATCAGATGAGATCAAGTTAAAATGACATTTCAGGGGCACCTGGGTGGCTCAGTCGGTTAAGCATCTGACTTCGACTCAGGTCATGATCTCACGGTTTGTGAGTTTGAGCCCCACATCTTGCTCTCTGCTGTCAGTGCGGATCCTGCTTAGGATCTGTCTCCCTCTTTCTCTGCCCTTCCCCTGCTTATTCTCTCTCTCTCTCTCTCTCTCTCTCTCTCTCTCTCCCCAAATAAATAAATAAACTTAAAAAAAATGACATTTCAAGTGAGAGAAAAAATGCATGCATGGCCCTTCAGTCACTCTGATGTGAAAGTGTTGTTTACCAAAAGAAAGAAAGAGACTTCCTAGTCATGTGGTTTGGGGATGAATTTCAAAATCCCATTTGCACTTATTCTGCACTGCACTCTATTTATTCTGGAGACAAAGGAGAATGAAATTCTTGGAAGAAACTTTTTAAAATCCCACTATGGGTAGCTGGTAGATCACAGCGCTAGAAATACCAACAAAAGTAATATGTTGATTCATAATGATTTATTCTCTGTAGTTTTGGGGGCCTCTTCTGTCATCTCAAACCTCAAGAAGGGAACAGAAGAAGTTAGTTATAAGACGAGGAATTCCCATACTCATTACTTCTGCCCACTGATTTCAGCTGTATTTATGGGGACAGCTTTGCTAGGTAAAACTGTGCAATCAAAGTGGAAAACAGCTTTGGAGGCAATTAAAATAGGAGACCAGGTAAAAATGAAGACTTTTTTTTTTTTAAACACCAGATATTGAATGCCTACTTTCAAATTATTAGGGTTTTTTTTTTTTTTTGAAAAAAGGTATGCACTTGTGTGTGTCTATGTGTGTGCTTTCTTCAAGGTAAATGAGTATCACCACAGACGGGTATGTTATTACTTTATAACCCCCAGTGAATATTACTCAGACAGGCTATATTCCGTTGCTGTATGCATGAACACAGTATTGCGGTTGGGGGTGGTATACAAGCATGTGAAGCTGATGGCCTTGAAAGGCTCCTTAATGTGTGCAGTTCTTACTGGACATCGGGTGGCATTTGGAACGGAGGGTATTGTGAAGCAGGAATAGCAACAATGTCAACGATATGTAAGTATTGGGAGAGTTTATAAAATCCCTTCACGTGCATTACCTTAACAGCTGTACCCTTCAGTGGAGCACACTGAAGCAGGAAAGAAAAAAAAAGATGTTAAGGCACCTTGCAAGGATACCCACTAACCTGATGGCTCACTTGGGATTTTAACAATAGCTGAAGGTGTTCTCTTACTTTGAAAAAGAACAAAAGGATTTGTTGAGATCGGCAGAACCTATTCTCTGGAGTGTGCAATTTACAGTTTACCAACTAGTTCATTTAAAATTAAGTACCTGTACCACAGATGAAAACGATGATAAAGTGCCAGTGAGATCAACTCCAGCCTCTCTTCGCTAGGGAACCGGCAAAACTCTCCGTGGAATAGAGCTCTGGCCACATTCCCTCCTCTGCATCATTGGCTGATCCTTTGTGCCTCCCATTTCCTGCATCCCAGTCCATTCATCTGCTTAGATGAGGGGAGATGTCAAGAGGAGATACAGAGATCTCAGGTTTTCTGATGCCAACCACTCAAAGTTCAGAACAAGTGGAGAGTTTTCATAATTATGGAATAATGAGTCTAGTGATTGTACTTCCCAATTGGCTGGAGCCTTGCTTCATGCAACACCTTAGTAAATTCACAGGATCTCTTAACTAGAAATCTGGCGATCAGAATTTCACGCCTTCTTCTCCTATCCCCGGCACTGACACTATTTTCTACCTGGCCATCATGGTACTCCACATCACCACAAGCTATGATGATGTATTCTGCAGGAATATTAACAAGGTGGTCCAAAGTCGTGGCATTCTGCAACATCATTTTTACTACCTTAACCTTGAGAGTTTCAATAATCCTATTTTGCTTCTCTGCAAAAAAATGGCCTGTATGTGCCGGGCCCCTGGACCACAGTAGGAAGTAACTTAAGTATTGCTGCAGTCTCTCAACTGAAAGGTCCTGTGTCTGCTGCTGTTTACAGTGAATTTTGTTTGAATCGAGGAAGGTTTGGCCCAGGCTGACACTTTACGATAAAAGTATTAAGAGTTGTCTTGAGCCTTATGAATTTAGGAAACTTTCTTTAATAATTTGATTTTTAGCAAGGGAGAGTTTTAGATAATCTAGTCTTGGGTGTTGTTGTTTTTTTTTTTTAAAGTGAAAGTGCAGAAACAAATCTTAATTGTTTTTGAGAGTTAAATGCATTATTGAGAACAGAGATGCCTCTGAAAGCCAGTGGGTTTACTTCCCTTCTCGGGCAGTAGAATAATCCCTCAACTCCACTAACTATTTGCTATAGAAAAACTAATTTCACTTCTGCCAATAAAGTTCTTGGACAAGTTTGATTTTCTCTTGATGAAAATTAATATTCTCTCTGTTTGCCCCTGCTCTTCTCTTTGCTAAGATACAGTAGAGGCTTAGATTCTCTCACCCAGCTCATGATCAGGCCATATTTGTCCACAAAGAAGCTGGAAACTCCAGGTGGGCTGACCTTTCCACGGTATTATGCCACGGATGGGTTTAAACTATGTATTTTGAATGCCTTATATTCAGTAGGTGAGATGTTTTGAAGATGGATTTTTATAGACACGCAAAGATGCGTTGAACAACAAAATACCAACCTTTGCCTCATTTTTTCTCCCTAGTCTTTGCACTAGAACTTTTTTTGTCCTTGGCATAGGGAAAAAACATTTTAATAGAATACTAAAAAAAAGAGGAGGGGGGACCCCTCATGAGACTGAGGTTTACATTGTACTCACATTTTTGTTTTCTATTTTATAAGAAAAGAAATTGATGTTGCTTGTACTTAGTGGTGTCTGGGGCTCCAAAAATTTCAGGGGATAGTTACTCCATTTCATTTATGGGCTGAGGTTTCTGCTTTTGTTTTTGAAAGTCACTGCAATTGAAGAAGATTTAAATTCATGCACAAGCAAAAACCAATTGTGTTGAACAATTACCAGTAAATAGATTTTACTTGACTCACAATAGGCTACCAGTTGTTTACCAACGGCTTACCCATTAGGATATTTGGGGGTTGGTGGCAGAGTAATACTGGGCCGCATTTTCAGATGAGATGTGCTTGCTTTCTTTCTTCTTGTTTTAAATGTTTATTTTTGAGAGAGCGCAGGAGCTGGGGAGGGCAGAGAGAGAGGAAGACAGAGGCTCTGCACTGACAGCAGTGAGCCCGATGCGGGGCTCGAACTCATGAGCCATGAGATCATGACCTGAGCCAGTTAGATGTTTAGCTGACTGAACCAACCAGGCGCCCCGATAGGATGCGCTTTCTAGGGAGGCAGTACCTCACAGGAGAGCAATTCGGTGAGAGCAGACCTGAGTTTGGTCCTAACTCAGGCACCTGCTGGCTGTATGATCTTGACATATTTTTTATTGCCTCTCACTTGCTCTCCTCTTTCTCTGCGTTAATTTTCTTCTTAGCACTTATCACCATCTGCTCTACTGTACATTCATTTTTAAAATACGTGTTGTCTGTTTCCCCTACGTACCCTGAATTAGCTCCATGAGAGCAGGGACTTTGCCTGTTTCGATTTTTGCAGTATTCCCAGGGACTATGAGAGTGCCGAGCACACGTAGCACATGTTGAATGAACATCTGTTGAATAAAAGACTGTCAACTGGCAATAATAATCCTGCTTTGCTGGGGTGGTGGGGTTAGACACGGGGTTTGTACAGCAACTAGCCAAGTGGCCAGTACACAGACGTATTTGTGAAATATTTATTCCCTTTACCATTTCTCCCAAGTCTCACCCCCTCTGGATCCCCTTGTTTTGAAAATCCCTAACTTTTAGATATCCAGCATTCAGGTGGCCCTTTCAAATCCTTTTCTCAGGGGAGTATTTGATAAGAAATCTGACACCTAGGGTGAATTTAAACCAAGAGATTACCCCTTCCAGGGATCTATACTTTTTAAGCCTTATTTCTAACTGTGGAATAAAGTGAACTGATCCTCGTGAAAAGAATCTCGGGTATTAGCTAAATAGGTGGAAGAGGGCATGAGACGGATGGAAATGCCAGGTGTCCCTGAAATCATACGATCTTGGTGGTCTCCTCCTCTGCCTGTGAACAAGGATGGCCCAGAGGGAGTCTCAAAATTGTTGACTGGTCTCAGCGTCTACGATAAGATCAGGTGAGCATGCCTGGTGCTGTGATGGGTTCTGTACCGTGGGAAAAGCTCTTGCGTGTGAATTGGGAGACTTGAGTTCTCGTCTTAAGTCTTCCATGAATGAGCCTGGAAACATACACATATTTCATTTGGCAAAATGTATGTCTGCAAGTGAAAAAGCAGTGATAATCTTCAAGACCTTCGGCTAAGGCAGGACAGCACGACTGTGTGCTTGATCTGTTTCCACTGGGTTATTCGGTTTAGTCATGACTTGACCCAGATCTAGATGGTATCTAGCTGCAGGTAAACTGATGGTTTTTAATGACTTTTTGGTGTGATGATGATTAGTAAGACCTGTTTATTTGAGAAAATTTGGAAAACAAAGAGAAGTATAGAGAAAATAACAAATAGTACTTATAATCCCACCATCAAGATATAACCATTATGAGCATTTCAGTGCCTTTCATTCCACACTTTCCCCCTCTACCTCTGTCTCTAATCTATGCCCCTATCTATACCTGTGTTTTTGTAGATCATAAACATCAATGTGTTTTTGTCCCCACTTAACATATTATGAACATTTTCTTGTATAATAATTGTTCTTCAGAATCATGATTTTCTTGAAGGGCATAACTTATGTTTACACCATTATTTATTTAATCATTGCAATTGCTGTATAGTTTTTAAAGTTTGTTTCTGATTTTTACTGTGACAAATAATGTTAATATGGAATCCTGGATTTTCCACCAAATCAAGACTTCCTTAGCAAATGATATCATCATTTATTCAGCTGCTCACATCAGACATCCTTTCCCTGATTTAAAGTCCACTTCCTACCCATCACTAGTCACTAGTTCCCGCTCCAAAATACATCATCAGCCTGTCTCTCCTCCCTGTCTCCATGGATCCAACCCTGGCTTGCACCTGCTCTACTGCAGCAATTGCTTAATGGCTCTCTCGACTGCTCCCCATGTCCCTTCCCGTCCATTTTCCATGTGGGCTTTGAAACACATAAACTAGGTCATGCTAGTTCCCTGCTTTGGAACCTTCAGTGGCTTCTTACTGCACTTGCATACAATTCAAAGTCCTCCAAGCCCTGTAGGCCCTACATGACCTGACTTCTGGCCCCCTTTCCAAGTCAACCTGACTTGACTGCATGCCATTCTATTTCTCTTTCCTGTTTCCTAACCATATTGGCCTTTCATCATTTCCTAGGCATGCCATGTACTGCTCTTCATTCTTCAAGGGTGTTGCATCTGCTGCTCCCTTCCCTTGAAGGCCCTCAACCTTGCTCTTTCCTTGACTGGCTCCTTCTTATATGTCATGTTAGGACTCCGCTGTCATTTCCTGAGGTGGAACTCTTCTAACTCACGTTGTCTCCAGCACTACATTTTATCACAACACAATGCTGCTTTCCTTCATAGACCTTTTTGCAATTGATAATTACTTATTTATTTTTCATCATCCTAATCTCCAAGAATTAATAAACTATACATGGACAGGGACCATGTCTGTTTTATGCACTTTTATGGCCCCAAAGCATAGCCTGATGCTGGGGGACTGATAGGCTCTCAAATCCTTACAAATGCAAAACCTCATTTAATAATCTCCCAGACTCGAAGTTGAAATATATTTTTTGCCAAAATATTAGAACAGGTAATGACAGATACTCCCAGTATTGGTAAGGGTGTGGAGAAATGCACATTTTAATAAATTGTTATGAGGTGTAAATTGCTACAACATTTCTGGAAGGTAATTTTGTAACATGTACCAACATTTAAAAAATTCGCAATTGCCTGCATAAGCATATTTACTAGAATTATTTCTGGTAATGAAGAAAGAGAAATGATTGACGGCTCCAAAAGAAGAACAAATCCACGATGGTAAATCCATGATGGTATATCCGTGTAAGAGAACCCTGTACTGTGCTTCAAATTGGTGGTGTAAATCTGTCCTCACCGACTTTGCAGGACCTCCCACCATATTGTTAAGGGGGAGAAGGAGGGGACTAAACAGGAGCTTAATTCCATTTGGGCACCAGGTGAATATGCATTATAGATAGACACAGAACGTCTTCATGATGGTTATCACTGGAATACTAACAGTGGGCATAGGTGGCTGGTGAACTTCTGGCAGTTCTGATTTTTTTCTTTAAACTTTCCTTCCTCTTTCTTTGTTTAAACTACAAGAATTTATGCTAAGATATGAATATAATAAGAAAAAGATAAAGCTATTTTTTGTTTGGTGGGGGGAGGGAAAGAAAAAGAAAAGCATCTTCACCGTGAGTCTCCATTTCCAGTCCCGAACTATGTGCTGAGGATACAGAGGCAAGAAGGCCATTGCTCTGGCCTCCTGTGAGCTCGGTCTGGAGGAGATGGCAGAGAAATAAAAATCATGGGCCAGGGCAGGGGAACGATGGAGACAGAGGGGTCTGTGCAGCACCCAGAGGGCACTGCCCCCTAGCCCGCTGGCGCCCCCACGACTGCACTGTGGGACTTTGGGCTCACGGCTTCTCCCTTTAGGTTGCAATTTTCTTAGTTGAGAAATATGAGTAGACCTCTGGATGATCTCTAAACATCTTTAGGCTTTAAAATTCTTCCACCGTCTGAAGGTTTAAATTTGAAGAGCAGCTACACATTTCCAAAGCCTGTGTTCTACCTCTGCCAGCAGACTCCCGGACCATACTTAATCCATTGTTCTGTTCACTTGAAATTAGAACCACAGCCACTGCCTCTCACCAGCCCTCCTCCCGTGGTGGGGGAGGGAGAGCCGATTAAAATAAGATCTATCTGACAGAAATGAAAAATCCTGGGAAGAACCAACCACATGACATCCTTTGCTGCCTAGGAGCTCATTTGAAGCCGTTATAGGGTAGCTTAGGTGTGTGAGTTCAATGCTTGAGACCAGACTGGGGAGGTGAAGTTTTTACTAACAAGGTTTTATGAAATCTATGAGATAGTTGCAAGGCTCAGGATGTTTCGAACCTAATGGGACATCAGTGCAATTGAACTCCCAAACAGCTGCCATTCATTTTGGGGTAAAACTTGCGAATTAATCCCTTGATGTCTTTTTCTTCACTCAGTTTCCTTTTGGACTGTAGGAAGTGTGCCTCAGCTAAAGGTTAAACTTTTATAACTATTCAGGAGGCAAGTCCTTTCAACGCTCTGCATGGAAAATATTCTTTTAATTCAGATTTGGTGAGAGTTGCCAGGGTAGCAAATTAAAGATTTATTGTCTGGGAATTTTTGGATCACAACCTAGCATAGGTCGGGTTGTTTTATTCTATAATGTTTGGAGGTTTTCCAGCCTCTGGGCTTTCTACTAGGGCCAGGTATTGGAAGTGTAGCCAATGTATTGATTGATTAATCAAAGCAGTGCCTGCCGTGAATTCCGTTTCTGTGGCAGACATCCATAAAAAGATGTAGGTGGAGCTGTTTAATGATTTTTCTTGCCAGATCATTGCTTGTTGGTAAAAAATTTGCATCAGGATAACCATACCAAGGCACCTTCGAGTTAGGCAGATGAAGCCTTGGAATAGCAATACAGTTTTTCAAGAGGATGAAACTCATCAAGCAACGGCACATCCAGATCACAAACAAAAACAAAACGCAGCGCTGGGTGACTGTGCCGTGAAGCTACTGAACTCGGATCAAATGCGATAAAGTGAAAAGGTATTTTAAACTTCAGAAACTTCGGGAGAAATGGAATGTTACTGATCTGAACTCCCACAAGGCACCCAAATGGATGCACTTTTACTCTGTTTTGAAATTAATTCCAAGTCCAGGGAACAGAATACATAATGTCTGTAATAATTTCAGAGTGAATCCCAGGGAAATTAAACATTAAATCTGGCTGAGATTTCACATTATAGGAATTATCGAATGTGTGCCATTAGCAAACATCATTCAGCAACTTACTGTATCTGAAGCTGCGAGGTTTAAACAAATACTCCAGTGTAACATTTCACTTATTAGGAGGCGTGACCAAACAATCAAATTGCCACGAATAAAATGGGAGTTCTAAACAGCCTGCTGGTGTAAATAAAAGTACTCTCAGCTCTGCACTAGGTGTTGCTCTCTTTTGGGTACCTTTCAATCCAAAAGCCAGGGGAATGGTGTAAAAAATAAGTTTCAGACTCTCTTTCAGGAAAGTACATCTTCCTTCTTTCCTCTTGTTGCCACTGTCCTATTCTGCTTCAAAGTGCTCACTCCTTCTTCCTCCTTGCAAATAGTTTATCTTTCTTGAAAACCTTACTGGAGAACAGAAAAGACTGGTAACTTGTAGCTTGCTGTCTGAGATGGATACTTATTTGTAAGTTGGTTTTATGAACTTAGATGACTGACAGATCGCCAGTTCTTTGTTTAAACTACGACTGAATTCATCTTGCTCAGCTCCCCTCATTTTAACACCAGGTCAAGGACCTGCTTTGTGCACATGACCCCCTTGTCTGTGACATCTCTGACAAAACTCCAAGGTTGAGCGATACCTAGAGGCTGCCTGCAGTCCATGCCGAGCATCAGCTCTAACGTGTCCTGGGGAAAGTACACTGGTGGTGAATGAGAAGTTTCTAGCTCCCACGGTGTTTCGGGGTGGGGGGGGTCGATGATCCCTGGCCTCCCACAGAGTTTCTTGCTGTCCCCCGCCAAGGAGCTAACTGTATAGCTAGGATAAGGCTGAGAATAATAAAAACATGTCCAGACCCAAGCAGCATCTGCTCAAGCCCCCAGATGTGCCATGTTTACGTGGAGCCGTCCGTGCAGGCAGTGAGCACATGGCCAGCGTTAGGGCTTTGGCCTGGGGTCTGACAGCATCCGTCTCTGTTGCAGCTGCTGGACAAGCATGCTGTTGGCATCATGGGGAACCAGGGCACTGAGGATAGACCCCAGTAGTCATCACCGTTCCTAAAAAAGAACACAAAGCAGCTCCAAGCTTACAGGCACCTCATACATAAATATGATGAGTATGTTTCTGGAATGAACCCCCCCCCCCAGTCAGTCCATGCCATTGGACAAAAACTTCCTTAGTTGTGCTTTTAATAAATGGCCCGTATTGAAAGGAATGCGGTGACAAGCAATCGGAGCTGTTGCCAAAACCCGGGCTGTGTGGTTGATGTAGGTAAGAAGGCGGTGGTCGTTTCCAGCTCTTCCCTCTTGGGCTGTAGCTCTCTTTGTATGGCGTATGAAGGGATCCTTTCCCTTTTTAAAGCCCCCGAGTCTTTAATGCACACAGGTATATTGTAACTTGCAGTCTGACAGCAAAATAAAAGTCACGATGTACGGTGCACTGCCTCAGTATATTTTTTCCATGTATGACAATGTGGAGATGAAAACCCTTTTAAACTAAGCAGAGAGCACCCAGGAGCTAAATCCAAAGCACATAAAACAAAAATCCCAATTTAACAAGTGGAAGGAAATATCACATTCTAGCTACACTATACATAGCATTAAGAATTTTATTTTCTGCTGTTCTGAGCAAACCTTCCTGAACTTTAACCCTCCGCGACTCGTGGAACCATGAAAGCGGTCTTTGCTCCCAACCCCGGGCCCCTTTCCCGGATGCAGACTGAGCCCTGCGCCTCGTGTGACGACCTGCCAGCCTTACCCGCTCAGTAATCACCAGCCCTTCTTTCCCTTTCCCCGGGATGGAATGTTTTTTCAGCTGCTGTCATTCCTCTCCAGGGTCTAGCAAGAGGAGGGTGTGTGCAACGTTGAGAAAAGGGCTTCAGGAAAACAAACTATCTGGGTTGCCTGAAGGAGTAAGTTAGTTGGAAATAATGACACCACTTGGAGATAAAATTCAACAGCATCTTTTCCTTTTCATTTAACACATCGCTGGGTTACCCAGAGTCTGACTTCAGTGCATTGCAGATTAATCTTTTCCCCCTGTTGTACTTCACCTTTAAGGAAGTGTCCACATCTGGACGCACTAACTGCTTTGCTGACACTCCTTCAGGGCAGAGCTCTTGATGCATAGAGCAGCCTAATTAGCAGAAGGGGTGCGGGGCAGAACTTCCAAGATGCTTTCTAAGAGTGTCTAGCCAGATGGAAAGGATCAGCATTTACTCAAATGCAAATATCCCTTATATATCATTGCACTCTTCCTGGGAGATTTTCCTAGGACAGTGGCTCGCTCAGAAACTCTCTATTTGTGACCTTTCTTGTGGGACATGAAGAGTTTGAATGGCTAACATTTTGCATCTGCCTCTCAGTACACTCTAATGAGTCTTATTTCAGTTCGTCCTCTTTTCAGGTTTGGTTAATATTCATCCAGTTTTTCCATAATAAGGATCAAGAGCCAAAGCTCTTCAGGACGCTTCCACCTCACCTCCAGATCAGAATATTCCCCTTAAGGGCAAGTGAAGGCAAAGGCTTTGTTTGGATTCAAAGCAAAGTGTAAGCTTTGGCCATTCTTCTTGTTACTCTGTTTCTAGCCTGGCCTAGTCCAAGTCCCTAGAGCTATAATTAACTTGGCCCCTTGCCATTTATATATTTAATTGGGCCAAGTGACATTAGGGCTTGAGAAGCTCTTTTGTGGAAACGAGTAAAAGCAAGTACCTTTTCTTTATAGCTACCCCGAACCAATAACTAATGATCCCTTTTTTATTTGCAGGATGCTTTCATTACAAGGGCTTCCAAGTTCAGGTACAGAACAATGTAAAATGCATAACTTCAGCTGCAGCCGTTATTCCAGAGTTCTGAAGAGCAGCCAGCAGAAATTGGTCAAGGTACATTTTGGACATTTGACCACTTTTTGAAGCGTTACTTAAGACTACCCGTTTCCAAGTGAATCTGGTCCCCAAGACATTTTGCGGGTGGAGGGATGGAAGGTGTAACAACCCTAGAGTCTGCTTACTCTCTGCCCCCAAAAGACCCCGCCAAAGGTTAGATGTCTTGGGAACTAGTGAGGAAACCCGTGTCGTGGATGGTTTATCAAAATTAAACTTGTGTCCCTCCTTTGATGATGTGGAGTTCACTGTGCAGCTTCTCTTGCATCCACAAGTGGCCATGTGACTTGTTCTAGCCAATAAAACATGAGTAAAAGCAGATCTATAGTCACCTTCAGGCTGAGACTTTCAAGTAAGTAGGGTTTTCTCAGTTATCTCTCTTCTTCCTCCCTTGGCTGGAAGCAGAGGTCTCCAAAGCCCTAGGGGATGGTGGCAACACACATGGAAGGGCCTGGGTCCCTAAACACCATGTGTGGCCAAGAAAACCCTCATCGGACCGTTAGGTAGATGAGAAATGAATTCTGTTGTGTCAAGTTCACTAACATGTGGGAGCTTATTTGTTACACTAGCCAGCATGCCCCGAGTACACTAACAAGATGGTGTCTGGTTTTTATATCTCAAATGAATGAATCATTCATCCAGGAAAAAAGCATATTTTGTTAGTGTGAACATTCATAGCACAAGATGGTGGAGAACCTCCTAGAAGGCCATCGCGACCACCAGACCCCGATCCAAGAGGTCATTTCTATTCTGATTCACCTTTGCTCTTACCCGCGAGCCTCATCTTGCCAGAAAAATGGCATATAAACATTCGCAAACGGAGTCCCTCTCTGTGGTATGAATCTGTTTTTTAAAATCTGAGAGTATCAGTACGTTTTCTCTGATGTTTGTCTGTTATGGAGGTTATAGAGGGAGGTGTTGTGAGCCTAAGTGCTGAATGTTCGTATGGAGTAAGTTTGGCGTGAGGCTGAACTTCATGAATGGAGGCATTTGCTTTTGTCTTATGAAGGGTTGCTACAAAGTCCAGTTAATTTGGATCCACTTTTTCCAGATTTAGCCAGTGCCTACGGAAGTACTACTTAGTGGCCTGATATCATAGGAATTTGCTTTTGTGAGGAAAATACTAACCTAGGTATAAGACAGTAAAAATTATAGCTAAAATAAGCCACGTGGCTTACTAATAGAAACCCACGCGTGGTCACCGATGTGGTTTCAACAATCACTCTCATTTCCAGGAGCACAGGTGTTAAATGCCTTTGCCTCTCCAGATGTGCTCGCACAGGGGTCCATCACAATGGAGCGACACGGAGTCTGAAACACTCTACCCTCTTAGAGAACAGACAGGGACTTACTTATTCCGGGTGTCCAACATCTTTGTTTTTCATCCAACAAAGATCAAAACAGACCTCTTAATATGTGTTCGGTTTAAATTTGGAGACATACGGTATTTACTTCCATCGGCACTCACTCTCACCTGTGGAGATAAACTGTGTTATTCCACTACGAGCCCGCATGGTTTCCATCTGCGACTTGCCCGCCTTGGTGTAATATCTGTTTACTGTGTGGATGGTCACCAAGTCCTGGGAACACTTCATGCAGAGGGGCGATAGACTGAATTCTGTATTTGCTCTTTTTCGTTCAGCTTGTGTTAACATCCTCTTACGAATCCACTGAAAAATATTCTTGACCAGACTGAGCCTTAAATGTTGTTGAACTAGCTAAAACAGGAAAGTTTCATGAAATTCCGTAATTGCTTAGAATACCCATTTTTCCATGTTTAACATTTTTTTTCCCTCAGGATAAACTCTAATATAAAAAAATGTATTTTTTTAGGGAACCGTTCTGACTTTTATAGAAGATATATTTTGAGTGCTCTCCTTTTTTTTTTTTTTTGGTTTATGAAGGATAATTATTCTTGTGATGGAGATTTTTATGGGATGATGGGCTCAGAGCTCAGAGTCCCTTTTATGAAAGAAAAGGAAGAGAGGTCAACATTCATTCATTAACTTAATTCAATTAACAAAAGCTTGTAGGGTGCACTGAAGGTGCCAAACAGAATGTGAAGAGGCCCTCTCCCTCCAGGAGTAGATAAAACAGACATAGTATGTATTACAATAGGACTTAACAGGTAGTAAGAACAAATCATTTGTAATGTGATGAGTGTTGTAAAAGGGGCGGTACAGGACTCTAGGGGCTCCTGGGGTATCTGTTGCTTCATTCGGAGATGCATTCCTCAGATTAGGAGAACCCAAGAGTATTGTAAAATTAAGATGCCATTAGAATATTTTTGAAGTGTACAGAGTTATAAACCAAATATGATATGTAGACTAAGTTGGTTTTCAGACGCTGAAGAATCTCAAATTGGGATAAAGATGAATTTTCTTTCCGACTTGGCAGATTAGGGTGAAATGCGGAACCAAAGTGATAGAACAACATAACAAAATTTTGACAAAGTTGAAATAATAATAATGATCATGTTATTATTCACGAAGAAGCTTGCTAGGGCTTAAGTGCATTTTACTCTCTTTACCGGGTGTCCTTCTTCTCTCCCTTTCTCTCTTGCTGCCTCTTTTTGTATAAAACAACAGTCCTCAGGAATGGAATAGTAGGCTTAATTATGCGCTCACCACTTAAAACAAACAAAAGGGGAAAAAAGAACAAAATGAAGGAGGAAATAACTTGCCCTTTCTTTCCTTGATCGTTTTTAACTGGACAACACAGATGGTGATTATTTGAGTGTGAAAATTGGGTTGTAAAATGAATATCTCCAAAAATGTCAAGAGTAAATGCCCTTTTGCAGGCAAACATGGTCCTGAATGAATTCCAACAACACGCTGCCCAAGGCGCTTCATTCCATGTAAATTGAGCTTAAAGGAAAATTTGTCTCTTAGAGAGCTTTTAATAGGACCAAAGTACACTTCACTGAAAAGAAAAGGAGCTCATGGTTTCTTGAGTAGTTTATGGTTTACAATTGAGAAAAGGTACCAGGTTCTGGGTTTTGAAGTGTAAAGAATCTGCCAAAACACAGTTAATGGGATCAGGTATTTCAACAGCCAAGCTGATGTCAATGATCTCCCCCCACCTCTTTTTTTTTTTTTTTAACATTTTAGTCTTTTTTTAAAAAATTAAGTTTATGTATTTATTTTGAGAGAGACAGAGAGAGTGAGAGGGAGAGAGAGAGCAAGAGCAAGCTCTGTGCTGCCAGAATGGAGCTCTATGTGGGGCTTGAACTCAAGAACCCTGAGATCATGACTTGAGCCGAAACCAAGAGTCAGACGCTTAACTGACCGAGCCATCCAGCGCCCTTCATCGTCTTCTGAATGAGGTTAGGAAAAGGTATAAAACTTGGTAAGAAAAATGGATTCATCTCTACCAACATAACTCTCTCCTTTTAAAATAGCCATACAACCTGGTTATGAGATACAAATTTTATGAATGAATCCTTGAAAGGCACAGCATTCATTTAGATATACAAGAGATGGAGTGAATGCAAGGAAGGCAATTTTATAATTAAATGTAGTGCAGATTCCACGCCAAGTGGTTACTTTCTCATGGGTGCTAAGGCAGAGAGCTATATAGATGCAAATAAACACATGATGGGGAAGGGCTCAGAAGAAAAACTTTCAGTCAAAATCTAGAAGAAAAAAAAAAGGTGAGTTTCTTCCTTGCCCAAATGACCTTTTCTTCTTGGGAATTGGCAGAAAAAACTGGATAAAGAAGCTAGGGCTAATGAATACTCTTTTCTTTTTAATGATACCTGGGGGCAGTTCACTCACGTTAAGCTATCTTCATGCTCTGTGGGGTTTCTAAGCAGATTTCTTCCTCTGAAATGGTGCAACATTTTCCCCTCTTGGCCACGTAGAAGTGTGTGGGTCTAGAACTGCTAGAACCAGCACAGACAAGAAGCCAGGGGAAGTCTCCATAGAACCAATCCCAACTTTCTTCCTAGGGAAGGACTGACTGTCCAGCATACTGGATCCCAATGGGTTGAACATATTTAAGTCTTAGCGGATGTATGTAAGAGTCCGAGGTGAGGGAGAGAGTATAATGGGAGAAGAAGGAATTCTGGGAGATGGTGGCTCTTACCATCTGTTGGGAGCCCATCTAGGTCATCCAGAAGTAGATCAGAGATAATGTGCAAGAATGAAGAAGAAGACCAGCTTCCGGCCTCAAGAACCCAGTGAGAGGGCCAGGCTTTACTCTCCCCACTATGCTGCAGGGATAGATTGTATTTCCTCCCTGAGACCTAGAGGAAAAACCGGACACCAGAAACTAGTGAAAAGGGCTAGTTAGGGCATACAAAAGGGATAAGCAGGGGAACCCTGACCAGATGCTCCCAGAAGTGCCTGGTTGCCTAAATCCATCTCCAAGGTACATGGATGATGAGCCCAGAGCCACAGACTATGTCCACACTTCATTTGCTGGTGAGGAAGACCCCAAACATACCATCACAACTAATTGGCTCCTTGCATTGGGCAGGGGCCAAGGGAAGCTCTGTCTGCAAGTGACAGATGCCATTGAAATCGTGTGTAGGTGTGTGTGTGTGTGTGTGTGTGTGTGTGTGTGTGTGTGTGTTTTGGGGGGTGGATAGTAGAATTCTGGGCAGACCCCCCCCCAAATTAATAACTGCTTAAGAACCATTGTAATTTCACAGAAAGACTTTTTCTAAGTCATACTATCTGAAATACTGGTATTGATCATTACACACACACACACACACACACACACACACACACACACACACACACACAGGTTACAAGACTGATTTTACAGGTAAGGAAGATAAGAGGAAAAAGCCAGAAGTGATCATTTCAGTTGTAGTGAAAATTGTTTTCAAATTTGGTATCCCAAATTTGCTTTTCTATATGACCTCTGTTTATTATGCGTCAAGATAGTTCATTTACTTTATTCCTACATCTGCAGATCTTTTAAGAGTCTATTATTGTGGAAAGATATTTTAAGAGCTTTGCATTTAAAAGAAATGCTTTGGTGAATAGTCTTTTCCATAGTCTCTCATTATTAGTAGTTCTGCACCAGATTAATGCTTCATACAGCTCGATTATTTGGGTAACAGATTTTTTACTTTTAATAATCAGCTATTCATTCATTTCTGTTAGGCATAGGGAAGGGTTGTGAAAAGAAGTAGGTTATAAGGGTTGACTCTTGTGTTGCAGTTGACATTGTTTCTCTTCTGATTTGTTCAACCCATTAGAGTTTATTTCAGGCAGTTCTGTAGAAAACAAACAAAACACTAATACAGGGCCAAAAGAAAAAAAAAAAAAAGCAAAACCCAAGCTAAGAAGGCAAAGGCTCAGGGAGATAAAGACAGCTTCACTAATGAGTCCCCAACTGATTAAAAGTAAATACATTTCTATTCCTAGAAAAGTATAAGTAACATTTGTTGCCACAAACTGTTTAACTTTAGCAAAAATAAAGAGTTGCCCTTAAATTTGTTATGGGAGGACAGAAACACTGAAGCTAATTATTTCCCAGGTGTCTCTGGTCTGAATTTAGAAATGAGCTACTAATGGCAACATGTGGGATGGACCCATCTTGACAGAAACTCCTCATTATTGTTATCTTTAAGGGGACACTATCACTGTTGAGCATGGACTCTGCCCATGGTACTGACTAGATTCATGGGAGTTCCACGGTATAACATGGGGTTAAGCTCTTAGACTCTAGACTAAAAACCATCTGGGTTTGATTCTTAGTCCTGGCTGTGTGACTTTGGGCAAACAGCTTGTGTCAGTTAGCTTTGACCGTGTAACAAACTATCCAAATTTAGTGGCTTAAAAAAAAATCATCACGTATTGGTCATGATTTTGTGGGTTGACAATTTACCTGGGTTTAGCTGGGACAACTTATTTTTGTTCTTCGTAGTATTGGCTGGCTCAACATAGGTCTGGTGCCTTAGATGGGGCCCTCCCTCACGGTATTTCTTTTCATCTAACAAACTAGCCTGGGTTTCTTTATATGGTGGCTGAAAGCTCCCAGCAGCAAGAGATGATAAGATCTGATGAGCAAGCATCTTTCAAACCTTGACTTGTATCACATTTGCTATTATCTCATTGACTAGAGCAAGTCATGTGACCAAGCCCAGATTTAAAATTTATAGATATAGACTCTACGTTTTGAAGAGGCATGCATATAGGAGGTTGTGACCAAATTTGGAACCGTAATAGCCACAATTTATCACACCACTTCTAGATTCCCATTGGTAACATGAGGGTATCACACGGTACCTATGCACAGGGTTCTTGAGACTAACTGAAATAATCCATGGAAAGTGCCCAGCACAAGGATCAATAAATGTTCGCTGTAATTACTGCCATTAAGAAAGGAAGACAGAAAGAGAAATCAGGGAGAAAGAATAGAACAGAAGAAGGGGGTGGCAGTGGACCTTGAAGGCTGAGGTAGGAGGGGACTGTATGGTGGCCATGTAGATGGATGCTATGAGGAGCTAATACTTAATTGGGTCTTGGTTATTGTTATCACTGAGCTTTGAGGTTTCATTAGGTCTTCAACAATTTAGAAACCGGTCTTTCCCTACCAGAAAAACGGATTCTTTCAAATTTTAAATTTCAAGAATTTTCTCTCTTTAGTAACAGTGATTGTGTTAGGATGGTGGGATCATGGGTAGGTTTTCTTTACTGTTTTGTGTATTTTCTATAATGGGGTTACGTAGCCTTTACAATAAAAAGAAAGCATTAAAAAATACCTTAGTTTTGGAACAAAAGTTCTTTTCAGAAAGACTCTGGAATTCTAAACAGTTTTGCATTTGTTTATAAAGTTGACAATTTTCAAAATTTCCTTTGTTACCTTGGATGTATCAGTCAGTTTTCTCAGTATACCCTGAAAACTCCCTTGCCATGTGCAAGCTATCTGCCTATCTGCTTTTTTGAGAGATTAGAACTTCCTGATTCCAGAATTCCTAAAGGTTCCATTTGGAACAAGCATTTGTTTATGCAGTGGTACAAGTTAAAACTCCATTTAGCTTTCTGGTCTTTTGGAAGTTGGGTTCTATAAATTTAAAATTATCTTTACAAGTATGGACCTGAAATATTAGCAGTATAAATTTAGAGAAGAATGTTAAATGAGTAATCACACACATTCTAGCCTAAATTAATTAAAAGAGCCTGGAAGTTTAAATTTATCCTCTACCCTCTTGCCAAATTTGTTAGAAAGTGCAAAAAAAGTCACAGCTGAAATTATGGGGTTTAGACCAGACTTTTTTTTCCAGATTTTTAACAATATAATTTATTGCCATATTGGCTAACATACAGTGTATACAGCATGCTCTTGGTTTTGGGGGGTGGATTCCCGTCATTCATCGCTTGCATACAACACCCAGTGCTCATCCCAACAAATGTCCTCCGCAATGCCCATCGCCTATTTTCCCCTCTCCCCTGCCCCCCCACCCCCATCAACCCTCAGTTTGTTCTCTGTATTTAAGAGTCTCTTATGGTTTGCCTCCCTCCCTCTCTGTTTGTAACTATTTTTCCCCTTTCCCTTCCCCCATGATCTTCTGTTAAGTTTCTTAAGTTCCACATATGAGTGAAAACATGATATTTGTCTTTCTCTGACTGACTTAATTCACTCCAGTTCCATCCATGTTGCTACAAATGGCAGGATTTCATTCTTTCTTATTGCCAAGTAGTATTCCATTGTATATATAAACCACATTTTGTTTATCCATTCACCAGTTGATGGACATTTAGGCTCTTTCCATAATTTGGCCATTGTTGAAAGTGCTGCTATAAACATTGGGATACATGTGCCCCTATGAGTCAACACTCTTGTATTCTTTGGATAAATTCCTACTAGTGCTATTGATGGGTCGTAGGGTAGATCTACTTTTAATATTCTGAGGAACCTCCACACTGTTTTCCAGTTTGCACCAGTTTGCATTCCCACTAATAGTGCACATTTCTCCACATCCGTGCCGGCATCTGTTGCTTCCTGAGTTGTTAATTTTAGCCATCCTGACCAGTGTGAGGTGGTATCTCAGTGTGGTTTTGATTTGTATTTCCCTGATGAGTGAAGTTGAGCATTTTTTTCATGTGTCTGTTGGCTATCTGGATGTCTTCTTTAGAAAAGTGTCTATTCATGTCTTCTGCCCATTTCTTCACTGGATTATTTGTTTTTTGGGTGTTGAGTTGATAGTTTTTAAAATAGATTTTGGGTACTAACCCGTTATCCAATATGTCATTTGCAAATACCTTTTCCTATTCCATCGATTGCCTTTCAGTTTTGTTGATTGTTTCCTTTGCAGTGCAGAAGCTTTTTATCTTGATGAGGTCCCAGTAGTTCATTTTTGCTTTTAATTCCCTTGCCTTTGGAGACATGTCAAACAAGAAATTGCTGCGGCTGAGGTCAAAGAGGTTGTTGCCCGTTTTCTCCTCTAGGGTTTTGATGGTTTCCTGTCTCACATTTAGGTCTTTCATCCATTTTGAGGTTGTTTTTGTGAATGGTGTAAGAAAGTGGTCTAGTTTCATTCTTCTGCATGTTGCTGTCCAGTTCTCCCAGCATCACTTGCTAAAGAGACTCTTTTTTCCACTGGATACTCTTTCCTGCTTTGTCAAAGATTAGTTGGCCATATATTTGTGGGTCCAATTCTAGGTTCTCTATTTTATTCCGTTTAGATCAGATTTTTATTTGATGAACTTTGTAAGAGTACCAGGATATGCTTAAGTCTTTGTACATCTGAAAAGCCAGGTCATTCCCCATTTCTCAAAGTGTGGTCTGTGGACTAGTTTGTGCAGAATCATTAGAGGGCCTTTTTATAAGTCCGATTATCTTTTGGGGGCCTTGCACCTGTCCACAGATTCAGGCCTGGGGCTCCCAGGCACTGGAACACTGTGGTTTCCCGGCAGAGGCCCCTTTGCTTTGTCCCTGAAGCCTCTGCTCCTCCCAGCTCAGGACCCCATACCTACCACCTCTCATTCTGAGTTCCTGTTCAATGTGGGCTGATTATGAATCTAGGTCAGTGGTCTGAAAAAGTTTTCTGGAAAGGGTCAAAGAGCAAATGTTACAGTCTTTGCAAGCTACTGGGTCTCTGTCACAACTCTTCAACTTTGCTACTGTAGCATGAAAGTAGCCTTTAGACAGTATGTAATGAGTGGGTGTGGCTGTGCTCCAATAAAAGTTTACTTACAAAATAGGCAGCCAGCCAGGTTTGGCCAACTCTTGATCTAGACGGACAGTTGTCTGGAACCTTTCAGTTTTTTCCATCCTGGAACCCAGCTCAAGTTAAGAAAACAAAACAAAACAACCATGTTCTGTTCATTTCCTCAGACAACCTAGATTTATGCAAAACGAGGTCAGAGTACATCTTGGCATCCCCAGAGCCCCTTCAGAAGAAACAAGGTGTTCAGCATAGGTTCTTCTGATTATGTAGCTGGGGGTTGGGTAAGGCAGCAGGTTTGGACCATAGTGGTTGAAATGACAACCATTTTCTGAATGGAATGGGATGGGAGGACAGCAAGATTAAGAGACTTCTGTAAGGTCATCAGTTGAGTGGGTGGCTGGATTAGTTGCTGACTGTGAAGATCCCTCTGTATTCTCCAGAGCGATGGATAGCTGACTTGAGCTGGCATCAGGATCACCCAGGCACTGTGCAAACACGGATTGCCGGGCCCCACTGCCACTGTTTCGGGATCAGTAGGTCCAGGTGGGGGCCAGCGATTCTGCATTTCTAACAAGTTTGTGAGTGATGTCGATGCCGCCGTCCTGACCACACCTTGAGAACCACTGAGAGCCAGAGGCTCTTACCACATGTGGCATGAGCCTGCGTGCTTGTTTTATGACGCTTTCCAGCAGCTTCTGTTTCTCATTCTGAGAAATGTAAAGTGCTTTCCCGATTCAAGACTATAGAATCGTTATTTTCCTTCTGGGTAGCAAGCCCTAGCACATCTCAGACTGGCAATCCACACTGGCATTGTTAATTTTTGACGTGAAGTTAGTCCAAACAAGGTAAACACTCCAGTAATTGGTATGGGAAACAGCCTAACCGTCATGAAGCTCTGACCCCAGTGCTTCCTGGTCCCCAGAATGAACGCATGGTCACCTGGCCATTTTCTGGAGCGAGTTCTTTACCAGCTTCCCGTGGCATCCCCACACAGTGCTTCAACCCCTCTGCTTTCCTGATGTGTCCAGTCACATTTTAATGGCTGGCATGGCTTTGAAGCTTTCCCCATGGAACCAATTTTCACCCTCAGCGCAGGGAAGCTCCTGTCCCTCAGCAAGGAGTCTACTTCAGTGATAAGTTTTCACACGGGTCTGGAACTCAAATGCATTTTGACTGTGGTCCTGATGGCAGTGCTTTAACATCGGCACCAGAAGTAGATTTGTCATGGAGCTTTTCTGATGAGACAGGCTCTCCAAGCTAATCGAGGCCGATGGCAGATTTTGTCAGCGAGATGAGATGTTGCCCACAGCTAGTCAGTCTGCTGGAATTTTTGGTGCTAATGGCACGGTTTCATTGAGAGGTATGTTTAGGGGAGTCACAGCTAATATGATTCTCGATCCTCCCAGGAAAATGGTGAACTTATAAATCGCAAGGCACTGATATTAAGGCAGCTGTTTTACACTAGCCCCAAATTCATGGCTAAGATTCCTTAATGAATTCTTTGGGGCAGGGGGAATAAAAGGCAGCCAACCAGACTGTTCAACTGAAATATCAAGAGCTTGAAAACAATCTTTAAAAGTCCTTCAACGTATTACACTTATCTCTGGAATTCTGAACAATACCCACATCAGTTTAAGGCTTCTGTTGATTGTAATCCAACAGAAATATCCTACCTCTTGGCTTGGCCCTGGGCAAACTTTGCACTGAAGTCATTCGTTTTGCTTTTTGTTGTGGTTACCTAACCTCAGTCAGAATGCAGCATGCTACCAAAAATGCGAGGTAGAGACTTTTCTAGTACCCGAGACTTCTCTTGGGTACTTTGGAAATAGGATGGACTCCACTGACTTTTTCTGAATTTGGTCTTTATTTTGAAGCTGTAAGACAGGCATGATTAGACATGGGAGGGGACTCGAATGTCTGGTTGAGAAACGACAGTCAGTCTCAGGACACACACACAGGCCTGGGATTACTAAGTTGGCTGGCCGCCTGGAAATATTTGCACCACTGTCTACCTCTCCCATTTTCTCAGAGGAAAGCCTGAGGACAGTGCATCTCGGCAACAATGCCTGCTCCCAACTGGAAGCTCTTCAAGTCTTTCAGTTCCAGAATCAGAATATTATATTGTTTTAAACTTTACCGGGTACACTATAATCATGTGGCTCTTCTAGATATTTTCCACTTTAATAAATTTGGTCCAGGAATCATCCTTACTGAGGGCTCCTTTACCGTAAGTAGTTCATCCTTAACTAGTAATTCAGACCCATGGATGAAGATTCATGAGGAAGTCAGCCCTCTTTGCTTTTTTGTTTCCAGGGGCAAACCCTTCTACAGCCCTTGTTGGTGAATTCATTCATTCATTCATTCATTCATTCATATATCAAATACGTACTGTGTGTTTATGGGAACCTAGCCTGGTGCTGGGAAGTGAGAAGTCACTGATGAGAACAGTATTCTTTTGGTCTTCTGAATTGGAGTTAGATGCGCAGGCAAATAATCGTAAAGTGGGATAATACATGAACAATAGATATTAATAATTAACACTTATGGGAGCATAGGGAACGTGAAATACTATTTGAAGAGGTCAGGAAGGTGCCATTTGATCAGAGTCTGGACGATGGCAGTGTGTTTACTAGGAAAGGAAGTAGAAAGGTAAGAGAAGAGGAAAGCAAAGCAAAGGGCATAGTGTATGTGGCAGGACGTTTGTACTCACTAATTGTTCACGTGCACCCCTATATTTGTCAGTTTCCTTGCAGTTGGATTGGGTCCATGTGACTGAATCTTAGTGACAGGGATTGCGAGCAGAAATGATGCATCACTTAGTATCCTAGTCATTTAACTGTTGGTGTGCCTTGCGCATTTCTGTCTTCTCCTGCTGCCACATACAGGCGTACCTCATTTTATGGCATTTGTTTTACTGAACTTTGCAGATATTGTGTTTTTTTTTTGTTGTTTGTTTGTTTTGTTTTACAAATTGAGGGTTTGTGGTAGCCTTGAACTAAGCAAGTGTGTCGGCACCATTTTTCTAACAGCAACTGCTCACTTTGTGTTTCTGTGTCACATTTTGGTGATTCTTGCCATATTTCAAAATGTTCGTTATTATTATATTTGGTGTGGTGATCCATAATCAGTGGTCTTTAAAATGTAATTAAATCATCACATTTATTAAAATTCTCACAACCCTTTGATATCTCACCAAAAGCAGCACAAGTCATCTCATTATTACTAATGACATTTCTTAACCAGTTGATTAAGGTAATTATTATAAATGTCTTGTAGAAAGTTAGAAAATATAGATCACAAGAATGATAAAATAAACACGCAAGATATTTACGCTAAGCATTGTATACGTGTACAGATCTTTTTATGCATATTATGTTTATATGCATATCCTATACATCATGTATGTGTGTGTTAAAATACTTGTGCATTATTTTTCATTAATTTTTTTAATGTTTATTTACTTTTGAGAGAGAGAGAGGGAGAGAGAGAGACAGAGCACGAGCAGGGAAGGGGCAGAGGGAGAGGGAGAAAGAATCGGAAGCAGGCTCCCGCCTCTGAGCTGTCAGCACAGAGCCTGATGCGGGGCTAGAACTCATGAGCTGTGAGATCATGACCTGAGCTGAAGGTGGACACTTAACCGACTGAGCCACCCAGGTGCCCCCATACTTGTGCATTGTTAATTTAAAATCAGGTCATAATACACATGCTGTTTTGTAGTCTACTTTTTCATTTACCAATCTTTGCCTTTTCATACCAACAAAATGTTTTTCTAATTCCTAATCTAGTTTTAGTTTGTCTAATTCTGCTGAAACATCATATATATGTATATATATATATGCACACATATCTATCTATATATATGCACACACAGGTATGCATATATTTATTCATTATGAAGTATAGTTGACATTATAACATTTTATTAGTTTCAGGTGTACAATATGGTGGTTTGAAATGTGTATAAATTACTCAATGCTCACCATAAGTGTAGTCACCGTCCAATCAATGATCTTTGAGTTAATATTGTAATTGTTTAGCATGCCGTGAACCATGCCCATACAAGATGGCAGACTTAACCAATAAATATTGTGTGTATTCTGACTGCTCCACTGACCAACTGGCCATTCCCCGTCTGTCTTACCTTCTTCAGGTCTCCCTGTTCCCTGGGACACAACAATATTGAAATTAGGCCCATTAATAACCCGACAATGGCCTTTACATATTCAAGTGATTGGAAGAGTTGCACCTCTCTCATTTTAAATAAAAAACTAGCAGTGATTAAGCATAGTGAGATTAAGCATAGTGATTAAGCATAGGCATGTCAAAAGATAAGCTGAAAGCTAGGCCTTTTGTACTAGTTGGCCAAGTTGCGAATGCAAAGGAGAAGTTTTTGAAGGACATTAAAAGTGCTGAGCCAGTGAATGCACCAATGATAAGAAAGCAAAACAGCTTTATTTCTGATATGGAGAAAGTTTGAGTGATCTGGATAGAAGATCCAATCAGCTACAACGTTCTCTTAAGCCCAAGCCTAATCCAGAGCAGGGCCCTAACTCTCTTCAAGTCTGTGAAGGCTGAGAGAGGTGAGGAAGCTGCAGAAGAAAAGTCTGAAGCTAGCGGAGGTTGGTTCATGAGGTTGGAGGAAAGAAGCTGTCTCTATAACATCAGAGTACAAGGTGAAACAGCACATGATGATGTAGAAACTGCAGCAAGTTATCTAGAAGATCTAGAAGACAGATTAATGATAGATAGACGATAATTAATGAAGGCGGCTACACTAAACAGATTTTCATTGTAGACAAACAACTTTCTTTTGCTTTCATAGCTAGAGAGGAAAACTCAATACCTGGTCTCAAAGCTTCAAAGGACAGGCAGACTCTTGTTAGGAACTAATACAGCTGTGACTTCAAGTTGAAGTCAATGCTCATTTACCATCCTCTAAATTCTAAAGTCCTAAAATTACACTAAATCTACAATGCCTGTACTCTATAGATGGGAAAACCAGACCTGGATGATAGCACAGCTCGTTACAACATGGTTTACTGAATATTTTAAGCCTACTGCTGAGAATTACTGCTCAAAAAAAAAAAGATTCCTTTCAAAATATTACTGCTCATTAATGATGCACGTGGTCACCCAAGGGCTCTTCTGGAGATATACAATGAGATGAATGTGGTTTTCTTCCTTTTTTTTTAAATGTTTGTTTATTTTTGAGTGAGAGAGAGTGTGCATGAGTGGGGGAAGGGCCGAGGGAGAAGGGGACAGATAATTTGAAGCAGGCTTCATGCTGACAGCAGAGAGTCCAAAGTGGAGCTCGAACTCGTGAACCATGAGATCATCACCTGAGCTGAAGTCAGACACTTAACCAACTGAGCCCCCCCAGGCACCCCAAGATGAATGTGGTTTTCATGCCTGCTCACACAGTATCCATTCTGTAGCCCATGATCAGGAGTAATTTTGACTTTCAAGTCTTATCTTTAAATAATTAGAGATTATTATCTAATAAGTAATTGAATTATACTATTAATAATACAAGTTTAAAATTTTATTATTTCCAGTCTTACTATTTTGTAAGGTTATTATTACCATAGATCGTGATTCCTCTGACGGATATGGGCAAAGTCAATGGAGAACCTTCTGGAAAAGATTCACAATTCAAGCTGCCATTAAGAACATCCATAATTCATGGGAACAGGTCAAAATATTAGCATTAACAGGAGTTTGGAAGAAGTGGATTCCATAGTCATGGAGGACTTTGACGGATTCCAGACTTCAGTGGAAGAAGTTACTGAGGATGTGGTGGAAATAGCAAGAGAACCAGAATTAGAAGTGGAGCCTGAGGATGTGACTGAATTGAAATCTCATGATAAAATTTGAATGGATGAGAAGTTGCTTCTTGTGGATGAACAAAGAAAGTCATTTCTTGAGATGGAAACTACTCCTGGTGAAGATGCTGTGAAGATTATTATTTTTTTAATGTCTGTTTATTTATTTTGAGAGGGGTGAGGGGTAGAAAGAGAAGGCAAGAGAGAACCCCAAGCAGGCTCCAGGATGTCAGTGCAGAGCCTGACGTGGGACTTGGTCTCACAAACCATGAAATCATGACCTGAGCCAAGATCAAAAGTTGGACACTTAACCCAGCTGAGCCACCCAGGTGCTCTGCTGTGAAGATTACTGTAATGACAATAAAGGATTTAGAGTATTCCATAAACATGGTTGATAAAGCAGAGGCAAAGTTTGAGAGGGTTGATTCCCATATGAAAGAAGTTCTACTGTGGGTGAAATGCTATCAAACAGTATTGCATGCTACAGAAAAACTGTTCATGAAAAGATGAGTCAATGGATGCAGCAGATTTGACTTTTGTCTTATTTTAAGAAATTGCCACGGCCACCCAGCCTTTAGCAACCACCATCCTGATCAGTCAGCAGCCGTCAACATGGAGACAAGACTCTCTACTAATGAAAAGATTATGACTCACTGAAAGCTCGGATGATGATGAGCACTTTTAGCAAGAAAGTCTTTTAAATTATGGTATGTGTGTGCATTTTTAATAATAATGCTATTGTATACTTACTATACTAGAGTGTAGTGTAAACAACTTATGTGTACTGGGAAATCAAAAAATTCATTTGTTATAAATTCATATAAGATAGTCAATGAAGACTATCTCTTTATTGTGATATTCGCCTTATTGTAGTGGTCTGGAACTAAACCTGCCATATGTCCAAGGTATGCCTGTAATTGGTAGTAGTATTTTGAAATCGGTGAAATTTTATTGTGTTAATAAGCTTGTCTGTTATGGTAGTTGGAATTAATTACTCTGACTGAGGTAGTATGTGAAAAGGTTTGGAGACAGAGAAGAGTATAGCATATTTGGAGAATGTTCGAAACTTTAGTAGAGTTGGAGGCTAACATATGGAGGAAAGACTTTATGGGTAGTTTGTAACTAGACAGGGATTGTTTTGTAAGCCAGGATGAAGAGATTGGATTTCATTCTTGAAACAGCTAGGAGATATGGAAAGTTTTTATTCAGGGTAGTTATGTAATCAGGGTTGAATTTTGGAGGTGTAACGATGGTGGAGTGTATAGGATGAATCAATGGGAAGACGCTGCAGCTGGAAATCAGTTAGAAGTCACTATGATGGTCTGGAAATATTTCTAATTTTTGCACCAGAGTACTTAGATAAAGAAGGGGATTGTCCTGCTGTCCCATCGTGGGTCAGCAAATTATGGTCATCTGTTTTTGTAAATAAAGTGTGATTGGAATGGAGCTACAATCATTCACACATGTATTGTCTGTGGCTGCTTTCTCCCTGTAATGAGAGAGTTGAGTAATTTTGACAAGGACTGTATAGCCCCCAAAGCCTAAAATATTTGTTATCTGGCCCTTTAAGAAAAAGTTTGCCGATCCCTGCATTAGACCATAAGGACAGGCATCCGTTGAACCACTGTGCTTGATCAGATACCTGTAATCTGGCTGCTTGTATCAAGGACGGGTGTGTACCAACTAAGTTCAAGTTTGTTATTATACACCTGTTTAACTCCCCTATGTGGGAACATAGTATTGAGAAGTAACCTCTCTTCTCTCCACCCCTCTAACTGGTGGATTTCAATGGAAATAGGAGACATATGTGAATGGTGAGGTATCAAGAATGTGATGGTCACTATTTCTTTATTGGAAGGGGTTAATAGCTTACAGGTGGCTACATGTGTATGTGCTTTGTTTATTTAGTACTCTGTGCTGAACAGGGGGTGAGTTGGGCCATAACCTTTAATTTATTTTATTTTTTTAATTGTTTTTTAAATTTTTTTTTTGAGAGAGAGAGAGAGAGTGAGCGTGAGAGGGGGAGGGGCAGAGAGAGAGAGAGAGAGAGAGAGAGAGGAGACACAGAATCTGAAACAGACTCCAGGCTCTGAGCTGTCAGCACAAAGCCCAACGAGGGTCTCAAACTCAGAAATGACGAGATCATGACCGAGCCGAAGTCAGACGCTCAACTGACTGAGCCACCCAGGTGCCCCAAGCCATAATCTTTCAAAGTGACTGCCTAGTTCATGGTCTACTCTGTTTTTCCAAATTTCCACGTGCAGAGTTTAAAATCCAGATCAATGGGATGGTGCAAAAAGCCAGATTTGGTGTCTGGTCGTGTATACATGCATGCACTGAGGTGACATGTACTATATGCAGTTATGCACCTAGCTTTTAAAATGTGACTCTGTATTCTTGGAGCTTGTTCCTTTTCAGTAAGTATTGAGCTGTCTCATTCTTTGTGTTGGTAATAAAATCAGTATTTTGATCTTTGACTTTTAAATTGATTCAGAATTCAGAATAGAGAGGATGTGCAATTGAGTAGCCTTCTCAAACTCCTGTCTATTATATGAAGTCTGGAAGCCTCAAGATGAGACACTGGACACCCACTTGGGGACCTAAACATTATGCAAGGAAATTAAGGCAGCTGGTGGTGTGGTTTGGAAGAAGGCTTTGGAAAGGGTTGGTCTCTCAGATTTTTCTTTGTAATTTGTGACGTCTTTATTGCTGGCAGTCACATGTGTGTGTCTATTTTTATGGGGCACAGGCTATGAGAGCCAGGTTGCTGTTTTTGACCTTAGCAGGTGCACTGGATGTAAAACAAACATTATTTTTTGGTTGTATAGGTTTTTTGGCATTGATAAGTAAAAACATCTTTGTTTTCTTTGCATGTTTCTCTGCAGATCAGGACTTAGGAACACTGATGTGTATGGTTCTAGCCTTTAATATAAAGGGATTGGTAGCAGTCACTAATTGGCTTCCTCGAATCCTATTTAACTTGTTTTGACTTCTAACCACTTTTATGGTCAAAGTGAGGACAATGGCAATACTATCCTCCTGGTATCATGTAGTTTGCTCATGTGCTATTGAAGTCATTGTCGTTCTTTACCCAACATGGTCTCAAATTGACTTCCCCTGTCAATTATGCAACCTTCTATCATGATTGTGGATTACAAGGAACCAACCTGGCATGCAGACCCAGGCAGGATTCTGTTAATGAATTTGTAAAGAAGAATGGGTCCTTACAATACAGAGATGTCATCCTCTTAAGTTAGGTGGAAGAAAAGCTCAATGGAATTATCACAATCTCATCTTCTTAATAAAAGAAAATTTAAAAAGTCTCATGTAGGTCTTAGGGATTCAGGTTTGCTGAGACTCTCCAGGAGGAACTGGGTATGTTTAAATGCAGGCTTTCATCTAAAAAGTAGGAACAGGAACAGGAACAGTGGGAGATTGAAAGAAAAATAAAGTCATTTTTATTAGATCTAAGAAAGAGAAGAATTTCCTCAAGAAAAAGTTGAGATTGAATAGCCTAAGCTAGACAGGTAAGAAAAGGAAAAATGAGATCCATTAGATTGTAACAAAAGACTGGGTCTTGGAGGCTGGATAAGAGGGATCTGAAAGGAGGACATAGGCTGAGATCCTGGAGTCCAGGAGATCTAGGAGACTCTGGGCCAAATTCTCCTCTGCAGGCCTGACCCCCCCCCCCCCCCTTAACTCCTGCCATATATTTGGTGATTCAGTGTTTCCTCTTCTCCAGAGAAAGAAGGAAGTGATACATTGGGACAGTTAGTTATTGTTCTCAAGTTAAAGCACATTCAAAATGTGAATGCATTTTTCCCAGAAGGTAAATTTTATATCATTATAACCCATGGCTAATCCAATGCTTGCCAAGCATTCAAAAATTGTGGTAGCTTGATCTTTGAGGTCAGTTTATAAAACTTACCCCCAGTGATTGGATGCCTCTAATCATTTCTGACCAATCATTTCTTGCTCAGGAAGTTTTATAGAGAGGACCAGAGCACATCCACCTGCTGCCCCACTTGGCAGGAGTGATCTGATTGTGGACCAGCCCTCCATGTCTGCTGCCCTCAAAGGGAGGGAGTCCAGCCTGGGTAGGTGTCTGAAAGCATTTAACTCAAGAGCGGAAGGCTAAAACTCATGAATGATTATCTAAACGTTGAGTAGTCTGTGTAGAATCAAGGACAAAGTGGTAGTGACACAGCATGTATGGAGTAGCCTTGGAGTCAGTCAATGCATGGTTCAGGCCTGCAGAGATTGGCCTCTGGTCTCTAAGTCTCTCTGTGCCCTGGAATGTCTGCCTCCCAGACGATTTTAGAAGAAACGCAGTTGGGTCTTATTCTAAAGATGTTGGCAAGCAC
The DNA here is from genome assembly GCF_007474595.2 of Lynx canadensis. Lineage (NCBI taxonomy): Eukaryota > Metazoa > Chordata > Mammalia > Carnivora > Felidae > Lynx > Lynx canadensis. Next base: position 46,193,590 of record NC_044314.2, read on the forward strand.
CTCTAATACCATGCTAGACAAATGGAAAAGGGAAAGGAAATATAGCCAAGCATTTTGCTTGTCACAGGGGGACTAAGAGAGCTTTTGAACCTGGGGAGTGCCTAGGGTACAAAGAGGTCCAACAGAGGAGGGCAGCAAGATCTCAGAGTCAAGAGGCCCAGGGAGTCAAGAAGCCCCTATTGTCACTCTTCTTAGTGCTGTGGATGAGGAGTAGAAATAAAAGTCAAGGGGAAGCTTGGAGATGGGTCTTTTTGGACAGATTTGAGATAGGAAGACTAAAGAGATGAGCATTGAAAATTGTAATCAGAATTAAATGAGTTTCACGGTAGCACAGGGATTGTAGGTGGGAATACAGCTGTTGTTTATCCCCCCCAGGGAAGGCTCCTGGGAAATCTATGGAAGGAAAAGAGATAAGAGATAGGGAGGGTAGATAGACACACCAACTGGAACTAAGGAGAGAAACAACAGATTGTGTGTAGTCCTGGGATAATTGTTGTCTTGTAGGGAGGTATTTCCTGATGCAGGATTGTTCAAGTTAGGGAATAGAGCGTGGTCAAGATTAGTTTGAGCAATGGATGCCTTTTTCAGACCCACCAAGAAATCTTTGACTTTATTTCTTTCCTTATGGGGGGCACCAAGAGAATATGCAAGAATAGGTAAGAGAGATAAATAGCTGGGCTAGAAAGAAAAAGGGAAGCAAAAGGAAGGAAGGCTGTGGGATTTAGTCTTAGATGTGAGAGAGGAGGAATAGACTCAGCTTAAAAAGAAGGTTAAGAGGGGCACCTGGGTGGCTCAGTCGGTTGAGCGTCCGACTTCAGCTCAGGTCATGATCTCACAGTCTGTGAGTTTGAGCCCTGCCTCGGGCTCTGTGCTGACAGCTCAGAGCCTGGAGCCTGCTTCAGATTCTGTTCTCCCTCTCTCTCTGCCCCTCCCCTGCTCATGCTCTGTCTCTCTGTCTCAAAAATAAATAAAAACATTTTAAAAAAAAAAAAAAAAAAAAGAAGGTTAAGATCGGGAAGACTCAGCTCAAATGCCTATTGCAGTGAGGAGCAGGAAAACAGAGAAGTGGAACATTAGGGGCCTGTTGCACCGTGACTAATGGAAGGAGGAGAAAGGTCTGTTTCTGTTTTGCTGAAGTACAGGTATCATTCTCCCTTTGTGGATCTCAAGGTATCAACTGGCTTGGAGCTAGGAGGAGTAGAAAGCCCAATTTGACCTCAAGTCAATCAGGCTTCTCCAATCCAGTTTCACCGTTTGCAAAACTAAGCTTTGCTTCCATTTGGAGGCCCGACTCTGTTTCTCAGTTTGCTCAGAATTCAGTGTAGAGAGTGATCAATTAGACTAAAAAATAACCAGACTTTTATGTGCTAGGCTCTGTCCTAAGTTCTCTACATGCATCTTTTTATTTAAATTTCCCCAAAGCCTTGTGCAATGGATTGAAGTACCCCTTAGTGCATAATATCAAAGGATACATGGGATCAGCATGACTTATTACTGGTGATGTTGACCTTGACTACTTGGTTAGGGTGGTGTCTGTCAGATGAGTCCCCTGCAGTATTATTATTTTTCCCTTTTCATACTCCATTCATTACATACTGAATGTTTGTGTCCCCCCCCCCCCCCAATTCATACGTTGAAATCCTAACCCCCAATGTGATGATATTAGGAAGTGGAGCCTTTGGGAGGCGATTGGATCATGAGGGCAGAGCCTACATGGTTGGGATTAGTGCCTTGTAAAAAAGATCCTGGAGAGCTAGCCACGTGAGGATACAATGAGAAGTCAGCAGTGTGCAACCCAGAAGAGGGCCCTCATCAGAACTTGACTGTGCTGGCAGCCTGATCTGAGACTTCCAGCCACCAGAACCATGAGAAATAAATTTCTGTTCTTCATAAGCCTCCCAGTCTCTGGTACTTGGCAAACCTGATGGATATTAACCATAAAAGACTTTATATTTTTTAAAAGGCCTCTCCATTCTCTTTATTTCCAAAAATACACTTGTTCGTTGTGATTTTTCTCCACACTAGTCTACTTTTATAAATTCCTCAAAGATGAATATAAGATTCTTAGTCATTTTCACCATTTACGAAGCTGTGTGACTTGGGCGCGTTGCTATCCACTCTGTACATCAAGCAGGGATAGCACTAATGCATACGAAGTCTCTTAGCACAAGTGTCTCGTACAAAATAAGCTTCCACCAAATGTTAGCTGCTGTGGTTAGTATTACTGCCATTGTTATTATCACTCCTGTCCTTTATCCTCAGAATCTAGCACGGTGTCTGGTGCACAAAAGATGCTTAGAACTGCTTGCAGGACCAGCTGATCGACTGACTGAATGAGTGAGCGGATGGGTGCCTTCCGAGGTAGGCAGCTTTGTCTCCTGAGCTGCTGTCCCAGTATCATCAGTCTCCCACTGCCAGGAAATAAGGAGGTCTTGTTCACCATATGATTTCATCTACTCTGTTCTGCACCTCTCCAAATCTCATTGTCAGCTACCAACCACAGCCTAATAAAAGAAGACAAGCAATGGAAGTTCGATTTTCTTTGTCTTTTGTTTTCCACCCTAACGAGCCTGTGAATCTGAAGGGAACAACATGCCAAGTAGCTCCTGATGATTATTTTCAAGAAAGCCCATGTGAGGTTTGGGGCAGAAGGAACACATATGAGTAGTGCTACCTATAGCTCCTCCCCAAAACCACTATTAGAAGACAAGAAATCAATAGAAAGTTGGGGATCTATATAGAAGGTCTCATCTCAGAATAGATCCCTGAGTTCAAGCTAATAATACCTCGGCAAAGTGAGTTAATGGCAGTAAGAGTCCAAACTCTGGCTTTATACGATGTGCATTCTAATTCCACTTCCAGTACTTACACTGCTAACAAATTACTGAAGCTCTCTGAGACTCACGTTCTTCATCTGTCAAATGGGGCTTTGTGAATGGTGAAAGTGGGTAGGAACCTTATTTATCCTGGAGGAGTTCGTAAAGGATAGATTAATGTGAACAAAAATCACACTGAACGAGTATATTGGAAATAAGGAGAATGGAAAGACTTTTTGAAAATATCAAGTCCTTTACGTTTAATATCCATCAGGTTTGCCAAGAGTCAACATGCCTGGGCTTCTTTCTTGGACTCTGCATGATAAACACTTCCGCCTTCTGGACCCCCTCCCCACCCAACCGTTTCCCCTGGGGATCTTTAGTGTCACAGGTGATGTGGCGGCTTGAATTGCCCATTGGGCTGCAGGCTGACACCAGGGTGTCGTTCCTAGCCTACGGAAGGGACCCAGCCCAGGATACCTTGGTAATCTGGAGCAGGTAGCCCGACTGCATGAGGGGTAGGAACGGGGCATCCCCTTACTGTGTCCTCTGTGCCAGGAACATCCATTACTGTGTCTGCCTGTGCAGGCCAGAGACGCCACAGCTGCTGAGGAGACTGCAGATGGCTCTTAGTGTAACCTCTTCTAGTTGGCACAAAAGCATTTTGCTGGTTCTTTCCACGTTTGCCCGGCCCGATGGGGTCAAGGCACGAGCGGCATCCTTCCTGCTGAATCTCTTTTAATTAATTGCTTAATAGCCACCATTCTTTTTCTCGTCACCATGCTGCCGTCAGGGGCCTTAATTCCCGTAAGGCAGTGTGTGCTGAGTTCAGCCTGGGCAGTGGGCGTACCCCGATATGCGCCTGTGTCCCTGAAGTGGGCAGACCAGCCTCCTGTTTGCACACGCTGGGCGGCTGTGCATGCACACTGACTGCTAAGTACTCATTTACCCATGGTGGGTCTCTGAAATTGCAAATGTGGAGGTGGGGTGGCAGTATGGGGGTGGGTGAGGGGTGGGATGGTGTGTGTTGCATGCGACAAGTGCCCCCATTGTGTCCGCTTTTGAATGTGCAGTCGCGGAGCTAATGACACCTCTCAATTAAATTGCAGTTTCGCTCTCAGTCGCTTTGCCCTATTGTCCAGGCCACTTGACCTGTCAGGCAGAGAGGAGGGGGTGTGTGAGAAAGGAAAATCCCCTCCCTGCTCCCAGGGACAGAAGCCTGTTCGCATTCTGAGGGGCCCTCAACTTTTCAGAGCTGGCTCAGCCTATCGCTAGACGTAATCGGATGCAAATAAAACAAAGCCTTGGAGCTCTGGCCGTGCAGTGGTCTCTATCTGCACCACGAGTCACTGTGCCCATAGTAATGGCTCGCCTTGGAAGCCGCTATCAAGTGTGTGCGTGTTTTTCTTTTTGAGAGATGACAGTTCCCAAGTGAAAGGACACTTCAGCTCTGATAAAACTTTCCTTCTATTGTCTGAGTTTTGTGTTTGTTTTCTGGCAAAGCCCACTGCTGCCTGAGCATTGTGTGCTGCGGAACATTTTCCATTTTTGTACAGCGAGGCCAGCCAGGGTCTTTGGGGGGTTCTTACTAGTATTGCCTGAAGCGAATACCACAGCTCAATAGCAATTTAATATTGTAATCAGGGAGCAAACTGTGCAGTTTTGGCACATTGTGATAATTATTAACTACATCTATTAGTGTTACGGTTCTAGTAACTAATATTTACAAAAGGTTCCCTGTGTAGGGGAGACCTTGCCCAGACACAAATGTCTCAGTTATTCCTAAGTGATTGTCAGGGCCCTTTGAGCCAATGTGCATGTTAACTGTTTAAAGATAAAGCATCAATCCTGAGAAATGAGACTTCAAAGGCCTGCTTCATGAATAACAAATTCTCAGGGTGTAAACCTATACTGAGGTCTGGAACATTTTTCTTTTCTTTTTCTTTTTTCTTTTTTTCTTTTTTTTTTTTTTTTTTGAGTTTTTGAGAAAGTTTTCCTGGGGAAAAAAAAATCCAAGAGAAAAGTTAAGAGAGAGACAGAAAGAGAGAGAAAGAAAGAGAGAGAGAGAATGAATCAGAAGATAAAATAAAAAGGAAATACTGTTGGTGGCACCCAGGAGAAGTTAAAGTGTGTTTCCCTTTTCTGTGACGGTCGAGTCATTCTGGATGATCAGTGTTTGATTTTCTTGGCGCGTTAATGGTGGACCGGGTGTCAGGGGGTGGCTTTTGAGGGTGGGATGCCGTTGTATGCTGCCATTTCCACTGTTTAGCACAGATCTTCAGCAAAATCAGTTACCCCAGGGCCAATGGAACTGACCAAAGGCAGAGCATTCTCTGAGCCTCATAATTCTGCCATTGTTCCACTGATGTTCCCAGACAACACCAGGCCTTGTATCTGTCAGTTACAGATTCTTCTGGGTGAAAAACTGAATAATTTTATGAACTTAAGAGACTTGTTCATTCATAAGTGCGTTCACTGTTTAATTCGTCATTTATTGTGCACCTACTGTGGTATTGTTCTAAGTTTTGGGGATACAATAAGAGGGTAACAATTTCCTTTTCCCATAAAGCTTGCATTGCTCTCAGAGAAGAGCCTGATTAGTATAGTTGATCATTGAACAACACGTGTTTGAACTGCTCAGGTCCATTTATATGCAGATTATTTTTGATAAATACAATATAGTACTATAAATGTATTTCTTTTTCTTTCTTAAAATTATTATTTATTTAGCATTATTATTATTATTTAAATGTTTATTTATCCTGAGAGAGAGTGCATACACATGCATGCAAGCAGGGGGATGGGCAAAGAGAGAGGGAGAGAGAATCCCAGGCAGGCTCCATAGTCAGCCCAGAGCCCAGTGTGGGGCCTAATCTCACAATTCCCGAGATCATGACCTGAGCTGAAATCAAGAGTCAGAGGCTCAACCAACTGAGCTATCCAGGTGCCCCGTATTTTTAAAAAAAAGTTTATTTATTTTGAGAGAGAGAGAGAGAGAGACAGAGACAGAGAGAGAGAGAGAAAGAGAGAGACAGAATGTGTGTGTGTGTGTGTGTGTGTGTGTGCGCGCGTGTGTGTGTGTGTGTGCATGCGTGAGTGTGTGTGTGTGTGTGAGCAGGGGAGGAGCAGAGAGAGAGGGAGAGAGAAAATTCCAAGCAGGCTCTGTGCTCAGTGTGTAGCTGGACAAAGGGTTTGATCTCATGACCCACCATGAGATCATGACCTGAGCTGAAATCAGGAGTTGGACACTCAACTGACTGAGCTATCCAGGTGCCCCTGTATTTCTCTTTCTTTTTTTTTTAAAAAATTTTTTTTTTCAACATTTATTTATTTTTGGGACAGAGAGAGACAGAGCATGAACGGGGGAGGGGCAGAGAGAGAGGGAGACACAGAATCGGAAACAGGCTCCAGGCTCCGAGCCATCAGCCCAGAGCCCGACGCGGGGCTCCAACTCACGGACCGCGAGATCGTGACCTGGCTGAAGTCGGACGCTTAACCGACTGCGCCACCCAGGCGCCCCTGTATTTCTCTTTCTTATGATTTTCTTAATAAAATTCTATGTCTCTGGATTACTTCGTTGTAAGAATATAGTATGTAATATATATAACATACAAAATAATGTGTGAATTGACAGTTCATGTTATCACCAAAGCTTCTAATCAATAGTAGGCTATTAGTAGTTAAGTTTTTGGAGATTCAAAAGTTATACACAGATTTTTGACTACACGGGGAGGGTGTTGGTGCCCTTAACGTCCACATTGTTCAAGGGTCAAGTGTAATTGGATGAATATAGGAATAAAGCAGCTGGGAGAGTGACTATAAGTTGGTCATGGAAGTCCTCTGAGCAGATGACATTTGACCAGAAACTGGGAATAAGGATGAAAAGAGCCATGGCCCTCATTAAAAAATGCTTCTTGAAATTCATTCATTTGTCATTCCCATGGCCTTGGGTTTTTAATCTGCTGTCTGTGGAACTCTTGGGCAGTGTTTCCCAAAGTGTTTTAAAAATGATCTGCATTGGGGCGCCTGGGTGGCGCAGTCGGTTAAGCGTCCGACTTCAGCCAGGTCACGATCTCGCGGTCCGTGAGTTCGAGCCCCGCGTCAGGCTCTGGGCTGATGGCTCGGAGCCTGGAGCCTGTTTCCGATTCTGTGTCTCCCTCTCTCCCTGCCCCTCCCCCGTTCATGCTCTGTCTCTCTCTGTCCCAAAAATAAATAAACGTTGAAAAAAAAAATTAAAAAAAAAAAAATGATCTGCATTATAATAACCCTGGGGTTTTGTTTAAAATGCAAACTCCTGGGGCACCTGGGTGGCTCAGTCTGTTGCGCGTCTGACTTTGGCTCAGGTCATGATCTCACAGCTCATGAGTTCGAGCCCCTCATTGGGCTCTGTGCTGACAGCTCAGAGCCTGGAGCCTGCTTCAGATTCTGTGTCCACCTCTCTCTCTCTGCTCCTCCCCTGCTTGTGCTCTCTGTCTCAAAAATAAATAAACATTAAAAAAAATAAAAACTTTTAAAATGCAAACTCCTGGACTCTCTTCCAGACCTACTTAGAATTTCTGGGTTGGGGTCTTGGAATCTGCATTTTAAAGTGCTGTAGTGGAATTGATGAGCCTTCTGTAACCATATGCTAAGTGTTGTGTGTACATGCTTGTATATCAGATTTCAGAGTACTCTATCTCCCTTCCCCTCCACACACACACACACACACACACACACACACACACACAGACACGCAATGTTGAGGAGCTAAAGAGGAACTCAGGGCCTTTCCTATGTCTCATTCCACTTCCAGAGAAAAGAAATTTGGTTGTGAGTCAACCAACATAGATTCTCCAAGAAAATATGGTGATTTTCTGTAGTAGGAGGGCAACTTTTATGGGAGGAGGAGTGTCATGTAGAGTTGGATCAGGAGGAGCCAGAGAGATAAGTTTGAAGGTCATGTTCAGGGCAGAAGTAATGGGCTCAGGGCCAATCGTAGGTCGGCCCCTTAAGAGAGAAGAACGCTATCTTCCCTTCCTAGTGATTGGATGGTAAGAGAGATCTTGGGATGCCTTCTGCTGAGGAGGTAACTTCTCTTTCCCTGGTAAGGACAAGCAAGACCAAGTGAGGTCTAGAAGTGAGAAAGCATAGAATGAATGGCTGGGGTGGGTTCAGCCTTGGCTAAAGATGAAAAATACATGGAGGATATGTCATCATTTCTCCTTCAAATCCCTTGGCAGCCATTAGTCATCAATCACAGCAGTTTTCTGCCTCATAATCAATCTAAATGGATGATCTGGGCATCCATTACAAATAGATTAACATGAAACTAGTTGTTAGCTCTGGGTTTTAAGGAGAAAGACAGCAGGAATCTTTGAGGGTTCATCAGAATTCATTCATCCATTCATTCAACAAGTATTTATTGGGATTTACTGTGTGCCAGGCATTGTATTAGGTGCTGGGGATGCAGTGGTGAATAAAATAGACAAAAATCTCTGCTGTCTTACATCTCTTGTTCTGGTAGAATGTGAGAGACAATAAACAAAGAAGGAGATATATATGCAAAATGTTAGGTAATAGTAAGTGCTATCGGGGAAAAACAGAACAGAGTAGGCAGGGTTTTGTTGTTGTTGTTGTTGTTGTTGTTGTTGTTGTTTTAATGTTTTTTAAGAGACAACTTCATGGAAGTGACATTTAAGTGGAGACCTAGAGGAAGTGAGGCAGTGAGCCATGTGGGTATCTCCATGGCAGGAGACCAGAAAGAGATTTCTCTTTGAAATGCTAACCAGTAATTAGAGTGTGAAATTGCCTAGAGATACCTCTGGACCATACATTTCTTGGTAACCAAGCATCAAAGAGGTAGGCAGCTGAATGCAGGGCAGCTTACTGGGGATATGGAGCTTCAAGATGACGATCAGCCAGTCTTCAGGCATGACCAAATCATGGGAGTAGGGAGATAAGCTTCCAGACTCTAGATGCTATGTGATTAACTGAATGTGAACTAGTCATGAGTCATTTTAAATTTTATAACAATGGCTAGTATTTGAGTGTTTGCTATGTGTCTGGCATTGTTTTGAGTGCTTAACATGTGTTGACTTTATTTAATTACCGCCTTGAGGTTGATTATTATCAGCTTCACTTTACAAATAAAGAAAGTGAGGCACAGAGACATTGAGTAATGTGCTCAAAATTCCATGTGAACAAATGGCAGAATTGGGACTTTAAATCCAGGTAGTCTGACTCCGTAACTCTATGTTTTCTTGCCTCTCAGCTTTACTGTGTAGGAATGATCATACCTTTGAGTTTTAATCTGTATGTTTTTACTCTTACATTTTATGACCTATGACTCATCCTCTGCTTTGTCAAAAGTAGCCACATTTCCTTGAGGGGATTTGGGATTGTGATAGAAGAAGACAGACTCAATACTCAGTCTATTTGACTTTCAAGATGGGCTCTCTTAAGAATCACTAGAGGAGGAAAGCTGAGGACAGATTTTATGGCATAACAATCGATTGGAAAAAGGATACAGGGAAAATCAGTTCATCTTGGAGGAATTGGGTGGGGGCAGGGCAGTGACACCAATTAAATAGTATTTCCTTTTTGTGTTATCTTCTGATTCTCATTCTCTCTCTCTCTCTCTCTCTCTCTCTCTCTCTTATCTCTTAGATATTTTTTTCCCAGGAAAACTTTCCTCATAGGGTAAAGGAGCATAAATTTATGCCCTGAAGGGAGGGAGGGTGGGAAATGGGGGGAAGCCCATGGTGAGTTTATTGAGATACTATTGAGTACCGTCAGTGGCATTATCAAAGAAGTCCCTGGAGTGAGCCAATCCTGCAGAAGTTTCCTTGGATGTAAGAGATTGTAGCCAATGGCTTGAGTGGGGGGACTGGGAAGAATTGGATTTGCAGTTCTTGGGTCTATCATGTGAGGGTCATCTAGTGCCTGCTGCCTGCACATCGCCTATGAATCGTCCAGTAAAAGGAGACGTACCTGTGCCCAGAGACTTTGTTGAATTGCACTCGGATGGGCCTGAGGGTCCCCTGTCCCCTACTCTTCAGTGAGCCAGAGGCAATGGTGATGTAGAAGAGAAAGCCCAAGTACTAGTATTTGGTGAGGTTTAGACTGGCGTGGGTATATGAGGGCTGGTATGGTGAAAAGCAGTGTGTTGCGATTATATAAGCCAGTACCAACTATGAGTGAGTGGAGGTTCAATTTCTTGCAGTGACATCACGTAGCAGAAAGAAGCAAATGTAGATACTTCTGTTTGGAAAATTCAATTAAAAAAAAATGTTTATTTATTTTTGGGACAGAGACAGAGTGCGAGCAGGGGAGGGGCAGAGAGACAGGGAGGCACAGATCCAAAGCAGGCTCCAGGCTCTGAGCTGTCAGCACAGAGCCCGATGTGGGGCTCGAAGTCGTGGACTTTGAGATCATGACCTGAGCTGAAGTCGGACACTTAACTCACTGAGCCCCCCAGATGCCCCAATACTTTGTGTTTGGAAAATCCAGAGGAAGCGTTGGAATTCGAAGAGCTACTGGATTTCTGTAATCAGAGAACATGGATTCTCAGTAAATATAAAAGAGATCTCATTTCACTTTTTGTTTGTTTGCTTTTTTTTTTTTTTTTTTTTTGAGTGCTGTTAGGTCGTCTGAAGGGCCATGAGCTGCCAGCATGGCCTGTCTCTTATTCTCACTGGCATTGTCTCATTGTGAAGCACAGGCTCTAGGACCCAGTAGACATTAAATAATGTTTGTGGAATGAATGAATGCTGAGCCCTATATTAGCGAATGAAAATGCTACAAAATACTCTAAAACTGTTTAAGTTTTCCTCACTATATGTTTTTCCAGGTTGTTTGTTGAAAAGCCTGTTTCCTTTTGGAGAATTATTAACTGCACAAAAGTCAATGCCATTTCTGAATACTAGCAACAGTATTTCCACTTTTCAAATAGAAGCTGTAATAGTACAAAACATCTCACTTATATGGTCAACAAAGCTATAAAATATCTTAGAATTCATGTGAACAATATAAACAACACCTTCTGGAAAAATCTTAAAACCTACTGAAGGACACAAATGAAGACTAAATAGAATGGAATACAAACTTAAACAGTAAGATCTATAAGACCTGGCGAAAATCAAACTGTCTTAACAGCACCACGTGTGGATGAAAGAACTGCAAAATAGGAGTTTGCATACACAACTTGACCTGTGGGAAAGAAAAGTGGGGCAACGACGTTGGAGAGCAATCGGTGGTATAGTAAGAGAGATAAATTGGAAATAACCAAAATGTCCATTTATGAAGAGGGGAACGGATATATACACTCTGACTGTGTTTAGAACATGGATTAAAACAACATCCTATTGAACAATGTTACAGAGCGTTCTCAAATGAAAACACACACATACGAAGATAACTAACCTATTCTAATTCTCTAGAACTTAAAAATGTTGATCTTGTCATTTTCTTCTTTGTGCAGCACATGATGGATGAAGGTCCTTTGGCAAGGTCTCCTCAAGTGAATTAACATGTACATAAATGTATAAAATAGTATGACTGATTGGCAAGGTTAAAATAAAAAATATATATACCTAGGAAAGATAATGGAAAATGAGAAAAGATATTCTTTAAATATTTCAGTAGTCCAAAAAGGACACTCAGATAACATTTTACCATGTAAATGACAAAGAAACGTCCCCTGTATGATCTCAAAAGGCGTAACTCAGGTCAGTGTGAGAAGACGATAGAGAGGGAGATCTTGCATCAAACACACACACACACACACACACCTTCCTAGTAGTTAATGGTTTCAGAGCACCAGAATGCATCTCTTCTTTGTGTCAGTTACCCAATGCAGCACTCCTGGGCATTATTCAGGTGTCCAATCTCCATCGCTTTTGTGTTGCTACCTCATCAACATGCCATGTTCATGGCTGTTGGCAAAGGGGAAGAGAAAGCACAGAGGGTCATGCAGACAATTTTGTGTCCAGGCCTGAAAATGGCAGCTATCATTCCTTCATCATTAGATTGGCCCAATCCCAATCCTGTGACCCCACACACTTTAACTGCAGAGGAGGCTGGGAAGTGCAGTCTTCCTGTATGGCCAAGAAGAGAAAAAGGAAATGGGATTCAAACAGATGGCACTGTCTCTGCCTGATGTGCTAATGCAGAAGACAGTGTGAAAAGGTAGAGCTTTTTATGTTATTTATTTTATTTTTCACAGTGTCCTCTTCACTCCCCTCCTCCAGGGGGAAGATAATATCAGCTATAAATTGCCACCTAGAATAAGTCCCAGTTGTAATAGGAGGATAGAAGGCCAAAGCTATGACATAGTTAGAAAACTTAGAAAAACCTAATATGCTCGAGTCAGCAGGACCTGATGGCTTGCCCTGTAGGAAACTGAATGAATTTTCAACTTTCATCTTAGGACTATTAGCCAGTGTTTCCCCCCAAATCACAGAGGATTGGACAAGCCCCTCAGGATAGCAAAAGGGTAAATGAGGTGCCCATCTCTGAGAGAAAGACAGGATGACCCTGGATATTTCAGACCTGTGAGCTCAACATCAATACCTGGGATGATCCTGGAATAAATCATCAAATAATCAATTGGATAGCACCTGAAAGAACATAAAGTACTAAGTAGCAATCAGTAAAGCTTTGTAAAGAGCAAATAGTGCAAGGCCAATTTAATTTCCTTCCATGATTGTGAAAGGCTATATATACCAGGGGAATCGATAGATGGGATCTATCTCAATTTTAGTAAAGATTTTGATTTTTTTTAAAAATTAGGCATTGTCTTGGCCATGTTATAAAAGTATGTTCCTGTCTTCACTTCTGCTAGATGCTGGAAGGCTTCAGCCCAGGGGGAGTTATCAATGGCCTTGTATCAATCTGGGGGGGGGAACATATTGAGTGCCATCCCAGAGGTATTGGGGTCAGGATCTATCCTGCTCAATAACTATATTGATGGCCTGGATGAAGGAATTAAGAGTATGCTCATTAAATTTGCAGCTGGCACTAAATTAGGTGGGGTTGTTATTGCTCTGCAAGACAGAAATAAAATTCAAAATGGCCTTGACTCATTGAGAAAATGGCTGCACAAAACTGGGATAAATTTCAGCGGGGACAAGTGCAAAGTAGTACAGGTGCCCCCATAGTCCTAGAACAGTGCCTTGGGCATACTTGGTGCTCAGCAAATATCTGCAGTACCTTCCTTGTGGGGCCGTTGTAAGGATCAAAGTGTGATAATGATGCGGAAGTGCTCTGTAAACTGCAAAGTGCCCTATAAATGGTAAAGGTCTGCACCAATGCAAGGAAAGTTATTATTAAAGGCAAGGAAATATGTCCTGTGAGGCAATGTTAAGGGATCTGGAGCTGTTTAATCAAGAGAAGAGAAGAGAAGAATAAGGGATGATTTCATGAGAATAACCATTTTATGAAGATTTTCACAAAAGACATGATTATTCTCGATGTCAAGGAAAAATGGGCTTGGATGATACAAGACGAATATCGGTTAGATATGAAGAAGAACTTGCTATCTAGGTTGGGTCCACCTATGGGAAGTGCCCACACTTCTTTTGCCTTGTAGACATTAACATTTGCTCAATGTCGACCTTTCTAGTTCACTGTGACTCCCTGAGAGTAGAGTCTTTGCAGGTCTCTGTTGTATCCCTAGTATCTGGAATAGGATTTGACATATGGTATATGCACAATAAATATTTGTTGAATGAGTTAATGTCAGGGGCATAATATATTGGCTCAGAACTTGGGGAAGTCATCATTCTTAGATCTTTGGGGCAGCCAACGCAGATGACTTCTTGGCAGCTTCGGTGTTACCATCCGCGGCTTGGAGCTGTGGGTGTCCTCTCTCCTTCTCAGCTGTTGGATGAGCAAGATGAACTGAGCATGTGTTAAATTATATTTGGAGGCAGGAGCTCTTAATCTAAAGCCCATGCTTTGGCCTGTGGTGGGTCAGGGATCCCCCTGTGGCTAAAACATATTTTCCTGTATATGTGAATGTATCCTTGTTTCTCCCTAGGGAGAGGGGCCATCAGTTAAAAAAGGCTATACTCAGGTTTTAGGAAGAAGTCAAGTAGCAAGAGGGCTGGGTTGCCCTTCCCACGATGGGAAAGATGGCAGAGAAAATGCTTTGGTACAATTTGTGGTATAGGGAGTAGCTACTGCAAGGCTATTCAAACATGGAGTCTGATGGTAGTCATTTGGCACCTGAGAGGTCTGTCCATTGGCAGCAGAATGCCAGCCAACTGTTAGAAACCCAGGCCAGTCCTGGAAGAATGGGTGCTGAGATGTGTGTATGGGGAGGAAGGACTTCAGTCTCAAACTTAGAGGTGTGTGTAAAATTATTTTAGTCTCTAAAATAATGTAATTCTATTAGAACTACCATCCCTCTGGGCTAATAGGAACTAATTTCAAGTGTTTCAGAATTCCCCCATCTCTAGAGCCATGATAGGATTCTAGGCAGAGTTAGACCCCGTGGAAACTGGTCATATGGCTTCATAAGTTATTGATGAGACATCCATTGTTTAGTCTAGTCTGGGCAGCGAGGAAAGATAACTGGTTAGAATCGTGGGGTTTATGGATTGTACCCATGTAAGTAGGCTTGGGGGCTTGATGGGAGAGCTACAACTCAGAGCTGACACTAAGGAGTTTTGGGAAATCTAGAGACTGAGGTTTGACTAATGAACAACAAAGGAATTTAGGGAGAATGTGTGAGCCCAGTAGTCATTGGTGGTCTGTGGCTAATCCAGGGTAGTGCTGGAACAGCAGGACGTGTAAGACAATTGATACACTTTTAGCCTGAGGAAGATCTGGCTCAGGAAACAGGGTGGTAATGAGGGATATTATTAGCCTTTCAGTGGAGGGTTGGGGAGGCTGAGGCCCCAGACATGATGACACACACTAGCGAACCTGTACAGGCCTGACAAGTTTGGTCAGCCATCAAATGATGAGTTTACCTTGAAGTGTGATGCCTCCATTTAAGATGAAAATCATTTGGCAACCTGCCTTAAACATCACTTCTCTCTTTTCTCCAACTATTGGATAGACAGATTTTACTTTGCAACCTTTTAAAACATCAACTGCAAGGGGTGCCTGGCTGTTTCAGTCGGTGGAGTGCGTGACTTTGGCTTGGGGTTGCGAGTTTGAGCCCCATGTTGGATGTGGTGATTGCTTAAAAATAAAATCGGTAGGCACATAGATAGATAGATAGATAGATAGATAGATAGATAGATAGATAGATAGATCAAATATCAACTGCAAGGTTTATGTCTAAAATAGGGAGGCTTTTTGACATTGGATAAATTAGGACCAGCTGGTACTACCAGTGGTGGCAAAACGTGGAACAAAAGTAGCAGAAATATTGAGAGTAACGATGGTGTTTGGAGTGGACCTTGAGCTCCTTGGATATGGCATTAGTACTGATTCTTACTGCCTTCATCATTAGTATATTCAAGTGAAAACCAGGGGTGCTTGGGTGGCTCAGTCAGTTAAGCATCCGACTCTTGATTTCGGCTCAGGTCAGGATCCCAGGGTTGTGAAATTGAGCCCTGCGTCAGATTCTAGGCTGGATATAGAGCCTGCTTAAGATTCTCTCTCTCTCCCTCTCCCTCTCCCTCTCCCTCTACCCTGCTCACACGCACTCTCTCTGTCTCAAAAAATAAAATAAAATAAAATAAAATAAAATAAAATAAAATAAAATAAAATAAATATAAAATAAAATGAAAACCAGATGAATGAACACGTGCCTTTACTCAAGTCACTTAAAGAACCTAGGGAATCAGACATTAGGGAAGTCGCACAATGTCTAGAATAAGCTAACTCAGGTAAAGATTAAGCAATTTGTTTCAAGCCAAATTGTGGCTCAGTTGTGAAGACATTAAGGTCAGTGTTCCCAATTTCCAACTTCTTCCTTGCATCAAGATGCCACAATTCCTCCCTTCCAACAATCTAATCATGTGTAATAGTTTCTAAATATATGTCCTCTTTTTTTCTTTATTCACTATTTTTCCCTTGTTCCTTTTCTCTCAAATACAATTCCTGTTAGGGTAATATTTATATTTTTAGCTTAACTTTGCAGTTGGGAAAATGGTGACTGAGAGCTTTGGCAATGCCCTTGTCTGAGACAGGATAAGGGGCAAATGTTCCTAGGATTTATTTTCATTCTTAGATGCCCCGATTATATAATATTCAGAGCAACAATGTCCTTTGGAAAGTGTCTCCCTTGGAGGCTTCTGCATTTAAAGCAATGCTTCTGTACTTAAAATATGATTTTACAATCCCCTTCCAAACAATAAGTGTTCCAAATGAAATTTCATTGCCATTTAAGTAAACTAGGGTTTGAAATTTTAGGGTGGATCTGTTAGGAGGCTTGGACCCTTGAGGGTAACTAGGGAAATATTAGTAGGAGGGCAGGGGAGAGGAAAGGGGAACTTCGTACCCTGGTGGTAAGTGTGATTTGCCATTCAATGGGAAAAATGACTTACTGGAGTATATTCCATTTCTGAGTATATCTCTCTATTCTCACCAGAGCAATTTCTGAAGGGATTTGTTTTTAGCCCTATTGCTATTAGTCTTGATTTTTCTGTAACAAAAGCACCAGAGCAGCGTCTACTTGCTCCTGTTTTCTGAGTGCCAGGCACTATTCTCAATGTTTTATATATTGTAGTTCATTTGATGTCACAACAGTGTATGAGGTAGATGTTATCATTGTCCTCATTTCACAGATGATGAAACCGAGGCACAGAAAAGGCAAGTAATTTCCCTAAATTCCCGCAGCTAGTATGACAGACAGAAGGGAAAGTTGGCCCCAGAGTATTTAATCTTCTCTTTAGATGATGTGGCTATTCTCCAGGATCCTTTGGGAACCACTTTGTCTCCTCTTTCTTTCTTTCAATTATCTATCTGTTTGTTTGTTTGTTTGTTTATTTATTTATTTATTTATTTATTTATGAGAGAGAAAGAGAGAGAGAATGAGCAGGGGAGAAGCAGAAAGACACAGAATCCGAAGCAGGCTCCAGACTCTGAGCTGTCAACACAGAGCCCAGCGCGGGGTTCAAACCCACGAACCATGAGATCATGACCTGAGCTGAAGTCAGATGCTTAACTGACTGAGCCACCCAGGCGCCCCTCTCCTCTTTCTTTCCATGCCCCATCTGTGCTTACATCTTGTTGATTTCCTTCACAGAATTTTCTCATGTACCCCTTCCTTCCTATTCAGACTATTAAAGCAAAGTCTCTGCTACTTTCTTCTGCCTTCTAAGGTCTTTCCTTCTAATCCAGGCAGTATATTTCTGCCTTCTAAAGATATTGCTCCCAACATGTCTCCCTTCTGAACACAGATCATAAATGGTTTCCATTCCCACATTTACAGAGGAAAATCTCTTTCCTGACACTGCAAACCCTCACCATATGACATCAACCTGACTCTCTAACCACATCTCCCATTGCCTCTACACACAGCCTCTGCTTTGGCGAGTCTAGGAGTGCAATGAGCCTGCCATATGCATTTCTGCCTGTGCCTTTGCCTCTGCCTGCCCAGAATATCTGTTGCCCTTCTCATTACCATTTTAAGCCTACTTGTTTTTCATAGCTAACCTGAAATCTCAACTTCTCCCTAAACTCCCCTTCTCTCAACTCCTCTAGCACTTATCAATGTTATAGAGTATTTTCTTAAAGTTCTGTTTGCAACTATTGAAACTTGGAGGCTGAGATGAAAAGGAATGCTTGTATGTGAATAGCTCCCTTTTTGGGTGTGCTTTTCCCCCTCTATTTGGAAAAGGTAGATGTTAGAGTCATAATACTGAAGATTCAGATAGTAATCCTGTGTTGATTCAAAATATTTTGTAAGTCAAAAGATAATTTTGTAATGGTGAACAGGGCTGACCCAACTAGGGGGGCCCAACCGGAAGATCTATTGAACTTTTCCTTCTGAGTTAGATAAGGTAGTTGAGCAAACAGTAACTAGTCACCCTCTCCTCTACCTACGTTCTAGGAAAGAATTATCTAATGTGGGAAAAGTTCCCTGTTTCTGAGGCAGTGGGAAAGAACTAGAGTGTGAAGCTAGTTCTCTGATGGCCAGACTGGGCCTGGGGGACACGTTCTAAGTGCTAGGCCCTGGTCATAGGCAGGGACTCTTGCAATCAATGTTTCAATCCCATTCTGTCAGGATGATGTCCTGGGACCTAACTTTACTAACTAGCACCCCCTGAGAAGGGGAGTTAGGGATCTTTGAGGTTTATCCATATTTTTTTGTAGTGCTAGTCATCTTTTTTTAATTTTATTTTTAATTTTTCAAAATTTACATCCAAATTAGTTAGCATATAGTGCAACAATGATTTCAGGAGTAGATTCCTTAGTGCCCCTTACCAATTTAGCCCATCCCCCCTCCCACAACCCCTTCAGTAACCCTCAGTTTGTTCTCCATATTTATGAGTCTCTTCTGTTTTGTCCCCCTCCCTCTTTTTATATTATTTTTGTTTCCCTTCCCTTATATTCATCTGTTTTGTCTCTGAAAGTCCTCATGTGAGTGAAATCATACGATTTTTGTCTGACTGACTAATTTCACTTAGCATAATACCCTACAGCTCCATCCACATAGTTGCAAATGGCAAGATTTCATTCTTTTTGATTGCTGAGTAATACTCCATTGTATGTATGTGTGTGTGTGTGTGTGTATAGATAGATAGATATGTGTGTGTGTGTGTATATATATATATATATATATATATATATATATATATATCTCACATCGTCTTTATCCATTTGTCCATCAATGGACATTTGGGCTCTTTCCATACTTGGGCTATTGTTGATAGTGCTGCTATAAACATGGGAGTGCATATGTCCCTTCGAAACAGCACACCTGTATGCCTTGGATAAATGCCTAGTAGTGCAATTGCTGGGTCGTAGGGTAGTTCTATTTTTAGTTTTTTGAGGAACCTCCATACTGTTTTCCAGAGTGGCTGCACCAGCTTTCATTCCCATTAGTCATCTTTTTAAAGGGATATAGGTGGTCTCTGTCTCTAAATATCTCCTCCTCTCAGGGTAGAAACAGTGTTAACCTTTGTACATATACCACAATTTTAGCACAATGCTTTGTATGTATGCATGCATTCGGTGCTTAATAGTTGAATTTATTGATGATAGCTGTATCAATGAATCTCATCTCTCCAATCCAACCCAACCCATACTTAATCAT
Organism: Lynx canadensis; assembly: GCF_007474595.2. Lineage (NCBI taxonomy): Eukaryota > Metazoa > Chordata > Mammalia > Carnivora > Felidae > Lynx > Lynx canadensis. The sequence continues at coordinate 46,212,601 of NC_044314.2, forward strand.
CTTCCTGCTCAAAGAACCCTTGCTTAACTTTAGAACTACCCTAGCGTGTAACACACCTTGAGAAACACAGCTTCTATCATGGGTTTTTTTTCCCACTAGGTACTGTGTGAACAAAAGCACAGAAAGCCATGTCATCAACATTCAAATGAGAGTGCAAATTCCTACAATTAATGAAGATGTATTATTGTGTAGTTACTGAAATGCTCACACTGCCAGAGGGGAGACACAGTTCATGAAGATGCCCAGGTTGATGGCAGTGCAAGGAAACTTCACATGATAAGTTTGGTGAAGGATGCCACAGAAAAGGAGTCTGACTCTGCAAGCACGTTAGGAAGCAACTCAGTTGACTTGGCAGAGTTTTGAAAGGTATTTAACTTCGAGGTACAGACTTGATGAAATGAAGGCTCTGCATTTAAAGGAGGCCCAGTGTGGCTCTGTATAGGGCTATTTTATTTTTTATTTATATTTTTAAAATTTATTTATTTATTTGTGAGAGAGAATGAGAGAGAGAGAGAGAGAGACAGAGACAGAGACAGGCTCCCAAGCAGGCACGAACTGTGAGATCATGACCTGAGCCAAAATAAAGAGTTGGATGCTTCACTGATTGAGCCATCCAGGTGCGCCATGTGTGGGACTAGTTTAATTGAACCGACTGAGAAATTGGAAATGAGGAACGTCCAGAGGTGAGCTCCAGGGCCTGGGCCCTCCATGAGGTGGGCTTGTTTGTGGCAGGTTTTGGCTCTCCATCCAGATGTCTGGTGACCTCAAGATATATTTTAAGAATGGATGTATGTATTCCTATAAAGCATTTTGAAATTTTGAATGAAAATTTTGTTCAAACTTGTCTGCAAAGCTGAGATGAATTTACACATCTGTCATTTCTAACCAAAATATTTCTAGTGTGGGTTTGTTCATTCCTCATTAATTCATTTTATTTTTTTTCATTCATTAATCCATCCAATATGTATAAAGCATGTGCTAAACTCCAAGGCTATACAAAATGAATAAGGTCAAGTTACTCTCAAAGGGTTTTTATTCCCCAGGAGAGGAAGATACAGTCGTTTAAAGAAACGCACTAAAATATTATAGATGCTGATAAATGTAGGTATGGGTTTCCGGGTGTCCATGAAAGAGAAAGAGGGTGGGAGAGATTGGCCCCTGGGATGACGGGATAGTCAGAGAAAGATTCAGCGAGGAAGAAATTCTTGGGTTGAACTTTAAGGAAAGATAACGATCAGATGAATAGATGGGTATGTATGCGGAACAGAGGGGAGAAGGCATTCCAGGCAGACAGTGAAATAAGGGCAAAGTCAAGAAGTTGTGACTGGCTTGGCTTACTCAGGGGCCCCCTTCAGCTGGGTGTAGCTGAGTTGTGGAGAGCTGTGGAGAGCAGGCTGGGAGGTGGCAAGAGGGGGCAAAGGGGCAGCTGAATTACGTGCAGAGGGTCTTGTGCCCCCAGCTTGGGAGTGTGTATGCTGTTTAGACACTATAAGATGTTTTGCTTGTTTTTTAAAAACTAAATCATAAATATTACTCCCATCTCACTAGTTGTCCCACTACTATCCTTTTTCTATACTAGGACTGAGTCCAGGCCCCCATCCTGCCTTTAGTTGTCACATCTTCATACTTTCCTCCAACTGTGAAAGTTTCTCAGTCTTTCCTTGTTCTTGTGACCTTGACCTTCTTGAAGAGTGTGGGTCAGGTATTTGGAGAATATCCTTGATTTCGGTTCACCTGGCATTTTTTCATGATTAGACAGGGATTATGGATTTTGGGAAAGAATACCAGAGAGGTGAAGTGCCCTCTCAGTGCATCACATCGAGGGATACATGAGAGCAACATTTCTTTGTTTTTTCTTGTTTAATTTTTTAATGTTTATTTATTTTCGATAGAGAAACAGAGTGCACGTGGGGGAGGGGCAGAGAGAGAGACACACACACACACAGAATCTGAAGCAGGCTCCAAGCCTGAGGTGTCAGCACAGAGCCTGATACGGGGCTTGAACCCGCAGACAGTGAGATCATGACCTGAGCCGAAGTCTGACGCTTAACAGACTGAGCCACCCAGGTGCCCTGAGATCAACATTTCTTATTACTGGTGATGTTGACCTTTGCCTCTGGTAAAAGGGTATCTGTTAGATTACTCCATTGAAATGTTATTGTTTTTTCCTTTTCATTTGTTATGGAATGAATGTTCATGTCCCCCAGAATTCATTATGTTGAATCCCTAATGCCCCATGTGGTGGTATTAGGAGATGGGCCTTTGGATGGTGATTAGGTCAAGAGGGTAGAGGCTTCATGAATGTGATTACTGTCCTTATAAAAGAGACCCCAGTGAGCTCCCTTGCCCATTCTGTCGTGTGAGGGCACAGTGAGAACACAGCTGTCTATGGACCAGAAGTGGGCTCTTACCAGGCACCCAAACTGCTGGCACTTAGATCTTAGACGTCCAGCCTCTGGAATTGTGAGAAGTAAGGTCCTGTTGTTTCTAAGCCACCTACTTATGATATTCTGTTGTAGCAGCCCACACTGACTAAGACATCAGTCTTTAGAAGCGACGAAGTCCAGCTCATACTCATAGGGAGGGGGATTAAGCTGCACTTCCTGGAGAGAAGAGTATCAAAGAATATATTCAAACCACCACAGTAATTAGTAAATATTATAGGGAAGATAATTTGAGGCTACACAAAATCTTGTTTCTCCATAACGGTTCACCTTCTAATTTTAATATTCATCAGAGAGTCTTGCCTGCAGCAACAATTACTGTGGTGTTCGAATGGCGATTTTCTGTTTCTCTCATTTCTTTTATTTTTTATTATTGGAGAGTCTTCTGTAAGGGAGATTTGCCCCTTCTCCCCCACTTATTTATTTATTCAGTTATTTATATCGTCATGGACCCATGGATATTTATTAATTATTTCAGTCAATTTTTTGTCATAGCCAATACTATTGTTATTATTTTTTTCTTTACTTATTCTAGCTTTGGCCATTGGGAATGCTTTCAGGTTGTCTCCTCTGTTCTGATGTGCTCCCATCACTGTGAGTGTGTGTCTCTGTGTGTGTTTTGGTCACATCTGTGCTTTCTGGCATTGCAGGGTGCTCCAGACTCTATTGTATCTTACCTTATATGGTATCCTATCTCAGCTCTAGAATCAGCCATTTCTCCAAAGGACTTTGGTTCCTTGTATTGAAGAATGGTATTTAGAAACCAGTATCGGGGCACTGGGTGTGCTTGTTGGTGCTGTGTCACTGCTTCTAAATTTTTATGAGAAATACCGTAAGGCTAATTAGAGTGTGCCCCAATAGGCGATCAGCAGTGAGTAGCACAGGAGCCAGGAAGGTGAATGAGGAAGTCATGCCAGTTTCCTAGTGAGAAATGAGGAGGTGCAGCACCTCAGCAGTGGCAGTACTGACAGACAGGAGGGTGAAGTATTTTGTGGATTGTCTAGACACTGGGTTTCAGCAGACCTCGCCTCTCACTTCTGCTCTGCTACTTGCTGGCTGTGTAACTTTGTACACATCTCTTGGCCTTGTAGCCTCATCTAGAAAAAGAGGCTAACAATGCTTGTGGAGGAATCAAGTGAAAGTCCTTGGTGATGCCAAACCACTGTCTCAATGTGAGAATTTGAGTTTATTGATAAATGCTCTTCAGCTTTTCCCTTCGTCCTCTTGGTAGTGAAGGACCCAGCACCGTAGAGAGAGAAAGAAGCCTGGGATCAGCCATAGATGGGCAGGATATAGAGGTTTAGAGAAAGGCTGACAGACACCCAGTCGGTGTGGGTGCTCGGGGCTGGATGTTTGTGTCCTCTCCAAATTCATATGTTGGCTTACCCAATGTGACTCTTTCTGAAGATAGAGTCTTAAGGAGGTATTTAAAGTTACTTAGGTCATAATAATGGGGCCCTGATCTGATAAAACTGTGGTTTTATAAGAAGAGGAAGAGAGAGAGAGAGAGAGAGAGAGAGAGAGAGAGAGAACTCTCTCCCTCTGACACATGAGGACACAATGAGAAGGCACTGTCTACAAGCTGGAGAGTCCTCACCAGGAACTGAATTGGCTGGCACCTTGATCTGCGACTTCCAGCCTCCACCACTGTGAGAAAATCAATTTCTGTTGTTTAAACTACCCAGTTTATGGTATTTGTTATGGAAGCATAAGCTGACTGATACACTGGCTATAAGCCAGAAATTTATAGGCTATGCAGGAGTTTTGAGCAAAGCCACAGAGCATATTTAAGACCAGTGACCAGAAGCTAACAGCTGAGAAGACTACCCCGCAACTTGTCCATTGTTCCCTTGGGGCTTGCCCAAGCATGGCTGGCCTGAAGCTGGGAAATGACTGAGAACACCTGGCTGGAGTGGGAGCAAGAAGGCTCCTCCTGCTGGTACTGCCAGCGTTAGCTAGACACCATGAGGCTACAGAAGAATGTTTATCAGGGATGTCCTATTTCCTTTGCAGCAAATAAAGTCAGTTAGTAGGTTTCCCATTTCCTCTCCAAATTATGATTTGTAGTCTGAAAATGACTTTTTTTTGATTTGTGCTTTGCCCTATATAGAAAACAGCAGACCCCAGCCATCCCCGTGTGGAGGGCATAGACAGCGTGACCTTTGTTGCATGTGGTCTTGCTATTAGTCAGCCAAGCACCCACTCCAAGATCTGAGAGGTCTCGTATTTGGGATTTTAATAATATATTCTAAATCATTTTGAAGCCCTGAAAGGAGCTAGAAATTTGGGTGGCTTTTCTGCTCTGTTCCACTGCCTTTGCTTCCAACTGTTTGCCTCACTGGGCTGGGCCCTGGTCCATGAGAACGTCTTTCTCATGTGACTTCCTCTCTCTTTTCTGTCCTCCCTCCCAGAGCCATCCCCTGCCCCTCACCTCCTCCTTGGCTTGCCACCTCCAGAGTCTCATTTCTTCTTTTTTTTAATGTTTATTTATTTGAGAAGGGGAGAGAGAGAGAGAGAGAGAGAGAGAGAATGAGAATGAGCGGGGGAGGGTTAGAGAGAGGGAGGAGACACAGGATCCAGGCTCTGAGCCATCAGTACAGATCCTGATGCAGGGCTTGAACTGTGAGATCATGACCTGAGCAGGAGTCAGATGCTTAACCGACTGAGCCACTCAGGCACCCCTAGCGTCTCACTTCTTCTTGTGCTGGCTGTCAGTCCTCCTGCACTCTCTGGCTCTCTGCTGCCTCTCAGGAGGCTGAGGGTGGAGCAGAAAGAGAGTGGAGGGTGAAAGGCACCTTCACAGACTTAGGATGAAGTATGTGCAAAATAATGAAATCTTCTCTGGGCCTAGGCTGACAACCCTGTGGGGAATTAGGCTGAAACAGGTCTCTTTCAGTCATTTTAGTTCAGCATATACAAATCCTAGGAGGAGGTGGGAAGAAGGAAGAAATACATGATTTTTCAAGAAGAATGTAATACTTGGGGCCCCATGGTGGCTCAGTCAGTTAAGCATCTGACTTTGATTCAGGTCATGATCTTGTGGTTCATGAGTTCAAGCCCTGCATTGGGCTCTGTGCTGACAGCTCAGAGCCTGGAACCTGCTTCGGATTCTATGTCTCCTTCTTTCTCTGCCCCTCCCCTGCTTGCACACTCTCTCTCCCTCTCTCACAAAAATAGACATTAAAAAAAGAATATTTTAATACCTAATACTGAACTATGTTCAGTGGTCTAAGCATTTTCCATGCATTGAATAGTCTCAGGAATCCCATTATGTAGGCACTGGTATTATCCTCACCTTACCAGTGGGGAAACTGAGGCTCACAGAGGTGAAATAGCTTATTCATGTTCTTGCAGCTAGTAAGTGGCAGAGCAGGATTACAAATTCAGGTCAGCCTGACTCCAGAGCCCATCTTCTAATTATTATACGATGCCTCTATATGAAGTTAAAGAATTAAATCACCTATGGTAATACATATAGTAAAGTACCTTTACTAAGATGGGTATGTACCTCTGGTATTGGAAACACATAAGAAAACTGGGGATGGGTGGAAGTGAAAGAACACATATGCACCTGACTGAGAGGTAAATGACAATAGGTGACAGACCCAAGTCTTGGCTGGAGAGGGAGCTCTGCTGTGGTGTGGAGGCCCCTGACCCCATCTCCCTCATGGCTGGCATGGTTCCTAAGCTTATTTCTTTTTCTTAAACCACCTAGCAACTCTTTTCCCATAGCGGCTCCTTTAGTTCATTCAACTCTCCAATATAACCTAGTCTTCTACATAATTTAGGAACTTCTTTGATGTTGCATGATTTGCTGGGTTTGTAATCTGTAAGTTATGTGGGGGAAATTTCTTATAATTCCACCGGGCCACAGTGGACTAAGGTCTAATGATTCCATCCTCACCTAGTGTGGGCTTCCCATGTGGGACCTCCCACACAGGTGCAAGTAATTTTGGACCAGTTGGTTCTTTAACCCAAATGTCTAGTTGTCCCATTTTCACTGCTCCTAGAAATAGCTCCTAGATGTCATAAGTTCTTTTGATATATGGTAGAATGTCATTCTCTCTGCTTTGTTTTCTTCTTATGACCCTGTATAGGAATGATTTGTTTTGACATTTTGGTCACATAGAGGATATATCAGACTTTGCCTTTGTCCCAAATAGAAAATGTTGTTTGTGTAAGAAAGAACCAAAGGTTTGAGATGTTTATATTGTACAGACCTAATTTTTCTGTTACCTATTGCTGCACAACAAAATAACCCAAAACTTATTGGCTTAAGAATAATTTCATATCGCCTTTCCAAGTTCTGTGGATTGACAGGGCTCAGCTCAAGGGTTCTTGCCTGATTGAAGTCACATGTGTCTCATGTGGTTGAAGTCAGACACAGTTGAAGCTGGAATCATTTGAAGGCTTGACTGGACCAGATACCCACATGACTTCTTCACTCCCATGTTTTTCATGTCAGTTAAAAGGGCTGGCCAGCCATCTTTCTTTCTTCCCATGGGACCTCTCCTTAGCATGGTGCTCTCAGGGTTGTTGGGCTTGTAACACAGTGGATGGCTTCTCCTAGAGCAAAAGTCACAAGGTTTCTCATGACATAATAACTTCGGGGGTCACACCAAGTACCTTCTGCCACATTTTGTACTGGTCACACATTCACTGTGCAAGGGGACTATACAAGATCAGGAGGTATGATTCACTGGGGAAGGGGCATCTTTAAAGAGTAGTTACCTTAGTCTGCACTCTACCTCCAATAATTAATATAACTTCAGATGCAGAATACACTCACTCTTCAGTGCAAGACTCTATCTCCTTCCCTCACAAACAAGATTTGACTTGCAAAATCTTGTTTCATTTTGGCATGAGGCTTAGTGTTCCGGGTGTCTGGGTGCTTCGTTACATAGCACTTTAAAACTTCCGGCTTCAAATAGCTGCCATTTTATTATGATGATGCTGTGGGTTGTTTGGGCTCTTCTGGGAGGTTTTCCTGCTCCTGGGAGGTTCTCCTAGTCCCATGAAGTTGACTCAGGCTATAGTCATCCATGGCTTGGCTGGGCTAGAAGGGCCAAGATGACTCACCACGTGGCTGGCAGCTGATACTTCCATTCCGGGCCTTTAGCATAGAATGATAAACACCTGCAGACTTTGACTACTTCTGGTTCAGACCTCTGCCTGGACCAGGGTTGGGCTAATCTGAGCAGGTGGAACATGTGACCCCTCCACGAGGTTTCCTTCTGGGCTGACATTAGCTCAGGACCACACGGGCCCCAGGAACTGAAAGGATGAGTACTTCACACCTCCCAGGAGGTGGGTGAAGATCAATGCCTCTCATGTCACGTTCCTGCCCCACCCTCACTTCAAATCTCACTAGCTTCTTCTTTTTTTTTTTTCTCCATGATCAAGTGGGGTTTATTCCAGGAAGGCAGGATTGACTTAACATTAGAAAACCAATATACTTCACAATCTTAACAAAATGAAAGAAAACATGAGCATCTTAATAGATGCTCCCTAGCTTCTTTAGTAACCATTATTGGGTGTATTTTCTCTCTTTCTAGCATATGCTCCTAGCCCCCATTCATGATGACAGGCGGCAAACAGATCTGAAAGACATGCGCACCCTAAAGCAAAGTCACGCCGAGCCTTTACCCTGCTTGACGGCCACTGTTGCCAGTGCTGCCCAGATCTATTCAAAATCTCCATCTGTATCTTGTTTACCCTCTTATTCCAATCCTTACTCACATGTGGAGTTACCCTGGAGGGAACTGTGTTGTGGTGAGAACGCAAAACCAAATAGAAATCATCCTGCGCCCAAAGGAGCTAATTGTCACATAAGGGAGAAGAGACAAATTTACAACTAACCGGACTATATTGTAGAGACGAAGTCAGGCTGTAAGAACGGTGCAGACTGCATAGTATAGGAGGTCAGAGGACAGAGAACTTCTACTTCTGTTTTCTGTCTTTGATTCTTCTCCCAGCTCTGGACAAATGGCTATATTTCATACTCCCTGTTTCCCATAGGTCTAATGAGGAAAACATACCTACTCTGATATGTCTTACTGGGAGCAATGAGAGTCAGTGACAAGGTATCCGTAAAGGCTTTGGGATTTTTATTTTCATAGAGTCCAAACACGTCTTTAACCTCCCAGCGCGTGGAACTGAGGGGGGCGGGTGGAGTGGTCTAGATCTGCATGTGTGTGCGTGTGTGCGCACGCGTGCACGCGCATGTGTGTGACTGCCACACTCCAAATGAGGCCTCAGGGTAATAAGCAGAGGGCCTGCTGGGACCACCAATTTCTTTTTCCCATCTGTGATGGCTGGGGCCCCTTGCTTCACACTGGGAAGGGTATCAGCAAACTCTCCTCTGTCTTGTTGTGTGGCCGCCTTTAATTCATATTTGCATGTGTTGTGAGACCAGCCAGGCCGCTGAATGACTGCCCAGGAGTGGAGCTTGTGATGATGTAGAGAAATGAAATCACTGTTTAATGAGAATCGGTGAGATAAGGTCCACAGATGGACCATTCAGAGGACTGCATTTGAACCACAGTATTCCATTCATTTTATAATACACCTTACTGTGGGCTTAAATTGCATTCTTGGAAAATTTAGCCCAGCACGACTAGTTGTTTTTAGAATAGCATCACTAACGTAATGTTGTGTTCAATAAGCCTGTTGCATAAAAGGTTATCATGTAATTTTTATCATTATAAGTCTCCAGTGCTTCTAGAACTTCCCTTCAGAAACAGTGCAAAATGATGTTTTTGATGCAACTGTGTTTCTAAGAAAGTTCTAAAAAGCCGTGGCTATGAATCCTCTGCCTCAGTTTACCTTTTGGAAGATTGCTTCCTGCCTTTTACAGAAGTTCCTTTTATAAATCAACTTTCTAAAGGAACATACTAGTGGTATTTTTCCTATAGTGTTTAATCTTTGACTAGAGTTTTAATTGTAGTCCCCACCCCCCATTTTTATCTAGGTAGTATGTTGGACTAAGCGTAGCGTTTGGAGACAGACAAACTAGAGTCTGAATCCCAACTCTTGACAGTACTAGCTGTGAGCATGGACCAGTTACATAATGTTTTGAAGTGAATTTTTTGATGGAGTTGAAAGGATTTGAGATAAGGCAGGTTGAACACACTCAGCACATAGCCTACCCCACGGAAAAACTCAATAATCAATCCTAGCTATTATTATCGTCAACGTAAGAATGATAAAATCTCTAATTTAGACCCTCTAACCCAACTATGACTAGATTTTTGACAATTTCCCCTGACCTTGTGTTGTCTGTATCTGTAGAGCTCCTGTTCTTTTCAGAAGACCCTTTATGCATAACTAACTTCAGGTCCATGAGTTCTTGTCAGTGGGAAACTAATATATGAATTAAGCATATATTTCATAAGAGATTTTTATATTGATGTGCTTACATAAATGTACTTTTCAACAGTCAAAAGTAGCTTGTCATGAGTAGTTCATTTCACGAGATAAAAAGACAGGAAAACACTCAGTGGCACTTAAAAGGGCAATTCTGTGTAACACAGATCCTCATTAAGTTACCCAAGATCTCGTGCTTGTCTGTGCTGCTCTCAAGAAGAATATTGGAGAACAAAATAGCTGGCCACAATGGGGGATAGGCTATGGGAGCAAATCGGTTGGAAAGGAAAGGAAAAGCTTTCTAGGAATTTCTAATCACAGAGAATTTAGGCTGGAGGAGTTGGCCGTGGTGTTCTCAGAACAGGCTTCGAATCTGATATTGGATTAAAAAATTGGTTGAGGGAGGGAGTGGTTCCTCAGAATGAAGCTTTTTCCAGGCTCCCTCTGGCTTTGTTTTTGCCTAGGGCGTTGTTTTTTGTTTGCCAAACCCGAGGCTTCCTCGCTGGCCCGGTTTCCGTCAGCGGCCCAGGGCTGCTTCTCTGATGTGGGTGAATTTGCCCCTCTGAGGTAGGACAGGGCAGCTGTGTGTCCCCAGGCTGGGCGAGGCGGATGAGCTGCCTTGAGGCCTGGCTGGATGCGTTCTCACCGCTGTCCTTACACCGTGATCTCTTCTCGGATCTTCAACACATGTGACCTCTGCCAGCCGCGCCTGAGCTCCTCAGCTCTGCTGCCTCTGGGAGCCAGGCCTGGAGACAAAGGGGCTGGCTCCACGTTAGATGCCAGCTATCTTTTTTTTCTTCTTTTTGTTCCTGCACGGTCTCTGGGAACACTTACTAATCATATCAGACCCTGAAACAATTTAAGCCTCTCGTATCTGCGAAGCATGAGAGCTGTTGCTGGCACACAAACGAATCCCAAACTACCTCAACACAATAACACACACATTTTTAAATTTTAGCCTGAAATGTACCATTAATCAACCATCAACAAGCATTCGTTCATTTATCAAGTGCTGTGTTCGATGGTGTGGGGGAGACAGCCCCGGTCTGAAAGAGTTAGTCAGATCGTTATGGGGGAATCTTGTCCCCCACCCCCCTGAATGGACCCCTTTGTTACAGAAACATTGTTATGGGTCGCACTGTGCTACCCCAGATTCATATGTTGAAGTTCCAGTGACTAGTACCTCAGAATGTGACCTTATTTGGAAGGAGTCCTTGCACATGTGCTTATTATTAGTGAAGGTGAGGCTACTCGGGAACAAGATGGGCCCCTAATCCTGTATGACTGGTGTCCTTATGAAAAGGGAAATTTAGAGACTGACATACACACAGGGAGAACGTCATGTGAAGATTGGAGTTATGTTGCCATAGGCCAAGAAACTACCAGAAGCTGGGAGAGAGGCCAGGAAAAGCTCCTTCCTCAGAACCTTTGATGGAGCCATGCCACTTCTGACACCTTGATTTCAGACTCCTGGCCTCAGAACCGTGAGACAATAAATTCCTGTTGTGGCACTTCATTATGGCAACCCCAGCAAACCAATAGCAACATGAAGCACGTGTCCACCCATTTCTACTGGGAAAAACTGTCAACTCACCATTGACTTGAATGCACAGTCTTGGCCGACTCCGCCCCGTTTTGCCAACACAGCTCAGATGTCACTCAGTCAGGACTGCCATTTCCAAAGAGGCCCCTGTGCCCTCTATCCTAGTCCCCTCTTTATTCCTACATACACTTGTCACTGCCTGATGTGATTTTGCTTACTTTCATTGATTTTTTTATTATCTATTTCCCACACCAGAACTCAAGCTCCTGGAGGTCAGTGCTCCTCTTTGTTTTGTTCAGTGCTTGGCACATAGTAGGTGTTTGAAAAATATTTGTTGTGAGAAGAAATAAACGAGAAATTGATATTTAATTCGGGAATGTTCAGTTTCTGTGTATAATCAGAGCTGTGCTTCTGGACACTGTTGATTTTCTTTCTTTCTTTTTTCCCTCCCTCTCTCTCTCTCTCTCTCTCCTCGCTCTCTCCCTCTCCTTCTCTCTTGAGAGAAAGAATTTGGACTCACTGCATGAACACAGACAACACGGGCTGGAGATGTTCTTGCTCCGGTCTGGATGAGCATGGTTCTGTTTGGTTTCATATCCTGCTTCATCTTTGAGCTGCAGAGGACAGATGGTCAGTTCTCAGACCTGCCTGACCAACTCCCCTGGGAAGAAAGACACTTGGAGGGAGCTAGACTGGCACGTGACACTGAGCATGATGGCCTCCAGCACTGAAGGGATCAGACCCCTTCCTCAGGGTCCTTAGCTGCAGGTGTTTCCTCCATCTCCGCATTCAGGAAGAAGAGACCGTGTGGGCCCAGGAGTGAGGGGCTAATGTGTGGATGTAGCTAAGCCGTCCTGAGACATCAGAAAGAAATAGGAAGTGGTACCGTGTGAAGGCCCTGCTTCCTGCCTTTGAGCCCCAGTCAAACCTGAGAGAGACTCAGAAACATGATTTGCTCATGGGACGATAATGTGGCTGTGTTTGTGTTCACCAGCTAGAGAAATACAGGAAGATTGGTCTGAGGTGATAGGCGGTGGGTGGAGGAGGCCACTGAGGAAATGCCTCAGATAAACTTTTCTGGGATAAAATCCTCAACCAGAAGGGTGACAGAGGGAACAGAGAGGAAAGAATTGACATAATTGTTGACAATGTGTTTGGTGGCCGATGAAATGTTATTTTTATTTATGTATGATTTACACTCCTAGAAGGATTTGAGGGGGATGACCCATTGGAGGTGAGGAAAGAGTTATGAACCAACCTAAATTCTCAAGCCTGAGTGATGAGGAAAAGAAAGTATCCTTATCTGAGGCAGGAAGGGCTGGGAGGAGAAAATACTTGTGAGCAGACAGTGATGTGTTCAGTGTTGGATTAGTCACTTTTGAGGTGATGAAGGGACCTGCAAAGAGAAGAGCCCACGAGACTATTATAAACATATTGCTCAAAGAATTCCTGTCTTTGATACAAGTCAGGGTATCTGGAAAAAAAAAAAAAAACAAATCTATGTGATTAGTCCATAAATATGAACTCCTGAATTTGTAGCTGTAACCATTGTTTGTTTTTTTACTGCTTCTGAGTATAATACCTTTGCTCTACATGAATTGTAATTTTGATGACCACATGTGTACTCATGCACACACACACACACACCACCACCACCACCACCAAGAAGTCTGTTTTCTGCAGTTGTATCCCAGGATCTTGAAATTATAGCAAATTGCTGGAAGCTTTGCTTTTCTGTGTCCTAGGAGAGCCCTTTGGTCTTCAGTCTTCACTCCAAGGGGTTACCCCACTTCTTTCCTGGATAGGAGTTTCCTCATGTGTCCTGTGATCTCTCCCTCGTTTCTTGAGTAGTGGGAATGGGCTACAGCAGTCTTACTTTTTTGTTGTGACAGATTGCCACACTCTAGAGCCCATTCAAGTAACTTCTTCTGCCTGCCTTCCTCTCAGAGAAGCTTTTAGTGATCTCCTTGGAAAACCACATGAGACAATGTGCAGTAGCTAGGGTTCTCGCTCAGCAAATGAGCACCACATGAAGGACTTAGAAGCAAAAGAAAGAGGTTAGAGCCATGAGAAGTTTCCAAAGTTGCTGATGTGTGAAAATGTCTAATTGGCAAGCATACCCTCCTTAGACTCAGGAGTGGGAGGGCATCGTTTATTACTCCCTTTTGGAACTGCTTGTTTCATAGAATCTACAAGGTTTTATTTTTATTTTCTACATATGTGTGTTAAAGAATTACTTAACTTAATTACCGATACTTAAATCTTAAACTGTCTTAGTTTCAACTGGGTCTAAGAGAAAGATCTCTTTCTCTCTCTCTCTCTCTCTCTCTCTCTCTCTCTCTCTCTCTCTCTCGATGTAGCTATAGATATAAGTATATCTATATCTATATATATTTGTTTCTAAGTCTTTACAAACATTAATAATTTAAAAAATTACATAAGTTAAACATTCAAACAAACGATCAGGATATAGATTAATGAGTAAAATCTGTTATCTTCTGTCACCCCTGAATTCCATTGCTCTCAGGAGGTAGCCAGTGAACAGTTCCATATGTAGCTCTTTGTGCCTCTTTCTGTATATTTAAATATATACTTGGAATGCTCTGCCCCCAGGTGATCACATGACTGTCTCTTCTAGTTCAGATGCCATTTCCAGAGGGAGGTCTTCTTTGGTGAAACAGTTTAAATGAGCTCTGCCCTACCCCATGCCGCCTTTTATATAATACCCTTTTGGTTTTCTTCATGGCGTTTATTGCCATTTGCAATAGGCAGAATAATGCCCTCTTCCCCTCCAAAGGTGTTCATGCCCTACTCCCTGGAACCTGTGAATATGTTACCTTCCATGGCAAAGAGGACTCAATGTGATGTGATTAAAGGTATAGACCTTGAGATAGGGAGATTATTCTGCATTATGTTTGGGGGACCCAATCTAATTCCGTTAAGTCCTTAAAAGTGAAGGCTGGGTAAGCGAGAAGGACAAGAGATTCATAGTGTGAGGGAGACTTGACTGTGTTTGTTGGCTTTGTAAATGGAGGAAGAGGCCATCTGCCAAAGAATACAGGTGGCTTCTAGAAGCTAGGAATGACCTTCAGATAACAGCTGGCAGAGAAATGGGGACCTCAGTCCTACAATCACAAGAACTGAATTCTGCCAACAACTTGAATGACCTAAGAAATAGATCCTTCCCTTTCGCCTCCGGAAAGAAATGCAGCCCTTTCTGGGCAAGACTCAGGTTGGGCTTGTAACCTACAGAGCTGTGAGATAATACATTTGTGTTATTTAAGCCTCTAGGTGTGCGGTAATTTGTTATAGCAGCAATAGAAAACTAGCACACTGTCAGATTATTTTGCTCTTCATTGGTGTGCTTGTTTATTGTCTACCTGCCCACCCAAACATAAACATTAGGAGAGACTCTATCTGTTTGGTTACCACTTTATCTCTACTGATTAGAACAGTTCCTGGCATGTAGCAGGTGTTAGTTTTGTTGTTGTTGTATTGTGTTCATACAGATACAATGCATCACTTTTTTTTTTTCCACTCTACTCCATTCAGTCAGTGATTGGATGTGTAATCATCTTATTAACCATTCCCTTACTGTTGGACATAAAGGTTGTTTTCAGTTTTTCAGTATGTGCATCTCTGGGCACATGTCCCAAGTATTTCCAAGGGATAGAAATGGAGTTATTGGATCAAAGGGTAAGCCCTTTTAAGTTTGAGGGACACTGCTAAATGCGTATTTAACATTTTAACCTTGAAAATGTTATACCAAGGGACATCCCAGTAACAGTATGAGTAACTGTTTCCCTACATTCTTCACCATGTTGGTCCTTTTAGCCCATTTGATTAATTTTTAGCTGGCCGATAGAAATATCTTTTTGTGTTTTAGTGTTTGCATTTCACTGATCTGAAAGTTGAACAGCTTTTCTTAAATCTATCTGCTATTTGTGTGTGTGTGTTTTTTTTCTGTGAATTTTTTTCTGGTGTCAGAATTTTAAAATTTGAACACTGACTCTAGCGGTTACTAACTGTAAAACTTAGGGCAAGTTATGAAATTTCTCTGTACCTCAGTTTTTTGCCTATAAAATGGAGACACTAATAGCATCTGATCGAAGGGTCATTATGCAAATTAGTTGAGTTTCTATATGTGAAGCACTTAGGTTATTGCTTGGCAATAATATCCTCTTGGTTAATGTTACCTAATCCTTGTCCGCTTTTTTTTTCTCTTAGGTTGCTTTGTTTTTTTGATTTGCAAAAGTTCTTTATATATTATAGAAAGTCATCTGTTGTCTGAAACACATTTATTGCAGATGTTGCAAATTTTTTTCTCCTCCTTGTTTGCCTTTGAGCTTTGCTTGTAGTGTATTTCATCTAAAAGAATTGAAAAATTTCTAATCTACTTATCTTTTTCTTTATAGAGCTTTATATAGAACATACATAATATTATTTTCTTGCTCAGAAAGATATTCCTAATCCCAAGGTTATAAAAGTCTTCCATATTTTCTTCCTCTATATTAATTTGTGCGTGTGTGTGTGTGTGTGTGTGTGTAGCTCTTGAATTACCTTGGAATTTATTTTTGTATATGGAGTGATGTAGGAATCAGAGTTTTCTTCCAAAGTACAGAAATGACTTTCCCAGTGCTATTAATTGCATATATTCTTCCCTTTCTTTATGGATTTATTTATGTATTTATTTGTTTATTTATCTATGTTTATTTATTTATTTTGAAAGAGAGAGAGAGAGAGAGTGAGCAGGGGAGGGGTAGAAAGAGAGAATCCTAAGCAGGCTTTGCACTGTCAGCACAGAGCCTAACGCCGGGCTAGAACTCCTGAACTGTGAGACCGTGACCTGAGCCGAAATCAAGAGTCAGATGCTTAAGCAACTGAGCCACCCAGGCACCCCCCCCCCCTTTCTTTACTGACTTAAAATGCTTAGGACGCCTGGGTGGCTCAGTCGGTTGAGCGACCAACTTCAGCTCAGGTCATGATCTCACGGTCTGTGGGTTCGAGCCCCACATCGGGCTCTGTGCTGACAGCTCAGAGCCTGGATCCTGCTTCTGATTCTGTGTCTCCCTCTCTCTGTGCCCCTCCCCCACTCATGCTCTGTCTCTCTCTGTCTCAGAAATAAACATTAAAAAATTTTTTTAAATGTTTGATTAATTTTATGTATTAGATTCACATATATGTGAGACTTTTCCATTTATTCCTCCCTGTTTACTCTTTTGTGTTGCTCTGGAAGCATAAATGCCACACCATTTTAATTTACATAGCTACATAGTGTATTTAATACTTGTGCAAGTTCACATTTTAATTTTTTTGCTAAGCTTTCTTGAATATTTTTAGTCTTTTCTCTTTTATGTGAACTTTGTAATCAAGTAAGTCAAGTTCATTTAGATTAGTTTAAGAATTTTTTTTAAGTTTATTTTAAGAGATAAAATAAAAGAGATTAAGAGAGTGCACACACACACACACACACACACGTACGTGCGTGCACAAGTAGGGGAGGGGCAGAGAGAAGGAAAGACAGAATCCCAAGTAGGCTCTGCACTGATGTCACAGATCCCAATGCGGGGCTCAAACCCACAAACTGTGAGATCATGACCTGAGGCGAGATCAAAGAATTGGATGCTTAACTGACTGCACCACTTAGGTGCCCACCCCTAGATTATTTTTAATATCTAGATTAATTTGGAGAGATTTTTACATACAAAATATTGACTTTTTTAGCACATTTATTATTAGGCTTAATCTTAAGTGTTTTGTTATTGCCATGATAAGATCTTTTATTCATTATATTTTTTAAGTGAACGTTGTTGATAAATAAAAATACTAGTGGTTTCTGTATGTTGATCTTATATCTGGTGATCTTATGTATCTCATACATTAGTTACAATAATTTTCTAGTTGATTCTTTTAGATTTCTGTTAGATAATCATATCATACACAAATAGTTTTCTTTCTCTCTCTTTCAGTTTTCTCATCTCATTTCTTTTTTTTTTCTTTAATTTTTTTTTTTTAATTTTTTTTTCAACGTTTTTATTTATTTTTGGGACAGAGAGAGACAGAGCATGAACGGGGGAGGGGCAGAGAGAGAGGGAGACACAGAATCGGAAACAGGCTCCAGGCTCCGAGCCATCAGCCCAGAGCCTGATGCGGGGCTCGAACTCACGGACCGCGAGATCGTGACCTGGCTGAAGTCGGACGCTTAACCGACTGCGCCACCCAGGCGCCCCGTTTTTTTTTCTTTAATTTTTAAAAATATTTATTTTTGAGAGAGAGAGCATGAACAGAGGGTAAGGGCAGAGAGAGAGGGAGATACCTAATCCAAACCAGGCTCCAGGCTCTGAGCTGTCAGCACAGAGCCTGACACGGGGCTCGAACTCACAAACCATGAGATCATGACCTGAGCTTAAGTTGGATGCTTAACCAACTGAGCCACCCAGGTGCCCCCCTTTGCCCCGACCCCATCTCATTTCTCTTCCATACTTCTTGCTCTGGCTATGCCCACCAGTGTGATGGTCATAATTGCTGGCAGAATTTCTTGTCCTGACTTTGATTTAAATAGAAGAGGTTTTATTGCTCCTTACTTAACTCGTTTTGGCTATGTATAAATAGAGTTTTAGATTTTTTTTATGACTTAAACCCCCCTTCCTTGCTTTTAAAACACTATATGCAGGCAGTAGATTGCATGTTGGTATAAAGAATAAGAATAGGTCTTCAAAAAGAGTTCTCCTTGGTACAGTGATATGGGAAGAAAAGAGGGAGGAAGTATGAGGGATAAAGTGTAAGAAAAATGGAATGAAAAAGAGGGAGAGAAAAGCTAGGAGAGGGGAAGCAAAAGCAAAGCAAGACAAAAACAGCAGAGGATGTGTCTTCCCAGACCGCAGTAGAAACAACTTCCCTTTTGGGTGGAAGAAAGGACACATGTGGCAGGAAGAAGGGGACATGGAGGGTGGACAATGGGTAAGGATGGTTATGGTGGGCATCTTCATGCATCAGTACTGAGGGGGAATGGTAGATAAAGCTTTAACAGGAAAGCTTTCCCAACACGCTGCTGGCAACCGTGTGCTAGTCTAAGTAGTGACAGTGCCCTACTAAAACATCATTACCACTCCAACAAATGTTACCCATGGGCCATGAGTGTCTGGGCGTGGGAGAGTAGCTTGTGTGCTCAAGACTGGATGTGCAAGTCGGCCACCTAATCAGCCCTGGAGTTATCAGCATATTTTCCTTTCTAGAGTCCATTTGGCCCACACCCTCCACCCGTCTACCACAGAGGCGGGCTACTCATAGAACACATCACAGAATGCTTTAAATGTTCTGCCAATTTTCAGCTCTCACAAAGCAAGTAAGTGCACTATGGAAAGATAAGGATTTTCCTCTATAAGTGAATTCAGAATGACCATAACTCAAGTTTCCCTCAGTGTCTCATTACGACATGATGGCAGACCTTATGTGCACCTGCCTCTCTAAACATGCCAGACTGTGACACCTGAAGTTTTCCATGTCCATATTATTTTTGATGGTCTTTTCCTCATAATCAGCCATTTCCTCCTTCCTGTAAACCATTTACTAGGAATAAGGTTAAGTCAGTTTATCTTCTAAATGGCAGCTGGTTTTTTCTTTTTTCCCCTCTCTCTCAAAGGTACCTCTAGCAACTGTCTTCTCCTAGGTTGTCTCTGTACTTTGTAGTACATGGCACTTGTACCGATGTTGGTGTCACTTGTTCCCTTGGACCATATGGCCTCTGAGGGCTGACACTCTCGTTTCTTCTTTCCTTCTTTCATTCTTAACATAGTGCCTGGCACACAGATGGTGATGTGTACATTTGTTGAATAAATTAATACATGAGAGAAATGAGTGAGAGAGCACATTCAAACGTATTTTCCTTAGGAATGATCTCATGCTAGTAGTTTGGAGTGAGTGGGTTTATCAAGGCAAATGTAAGGATGGAAGTAATCATTTTGCCAGATATACTTTAGTAGTTTTGCTTGATAAACCACTTCCTTGATTCGTTCTATGAATATTGGTTGGTATCTATTGATATTGCTGTTGAGTAGTGCACCACCACCAGACTATTGGAGAGCACTTTTGGAGGTATAGGAGCTCATGTCATCTTTGAAGCCTAACTCGTTATTTCTCTCATTATTTCTATGAAATGGTACATGCTGGGGCATAATTTTCTTCTGGGCTCTGTGTCCAGAAAGCTGTTCTTCCCGGTGCAGAGCTGAGTAGATCCTCTCTCTGTTCACAGTCCTTTGTCCATTTAAAAAGCAGAGTCTTTGCCTAGAGGCCAGTGGTCCCCTGGCTGCCAATAGGGAGGGATCGCCTTGGGGAAGGGCATGACAGTGCTCCAAGGGAGGGTTGCTGGCTGGGTGAATTTCCACTCCTTTTTAGGCACTTACTTCTCCCCAGTCCTGCTTTGGCTGGCCTCCGTTTGGGGCCTCTGGGTTGTCAGAATAGATAGGACCACATGCCCACAATCTTACCTGAAGGTTCCTCCACACTGTGTCCTGTGAACGGGAGCAGAGGAGAAAGACCACTTGTTTTCTTAGTGGAGAAAATGAGGCAGGATCCGTATCAATATAGCGTTTTTGAAGATAACCTAGTGCCCTAAAAAATAGATGGATTTCAGCTTCGTAAAATCTAGACTTCAAGAAAAGTACCTTACAAATAAATTGGTTTAATCTCTTTATTTTACAAAGGAAAACATTGGTACCTGGAGATCACCTGGTGCTAAAATCAAGACTGAATATCAGAGCCTCCAGTCCAGGACATGGTAATGGTGATCCCATGGTGATCTAGAATTATATGATGGTAAACATTTATTTACAACTTTTGAGTAAAGCAAGAAATAGCTTTAGTTCTAATCCAGGAATAAAGTACTACATTTTCAAGATAGGGAATGTGGAAGTTTGCTATTTTAGTTACTTGCTTATATATTAGTTGTGAGTTTTCAGAAGTAGGGACACCCGGCCAAAGTATAAAACTGATTTATTATTTGAGTATGCAATTTTAGAAAAAAAGTGGCAGCGCAGAGTTGAGAGCAGGGATTAAGCAACGGGTCCTCGTCTGCCTCTGCCCCTAGCTTCTGTGGGGCCGTCAAGCTCCACTCAGCTCTGGGAGCTCATCTGTGAAATGTTTTCTTTCCCCTGTAGAATCATGAAGACACACATGAGCAAAGACATGTCAAAGTGCTTTGAAACATACTTTCTCTACAGAATCGAATTGCATTCCTGTATGTATGTTACGATGCGGAGCTAGTAACTTAAGATGTATTCCTGGGGACTTTACCCCCCAAACGCCAAGCATTACCTTCTTTACAGACTTTCCCCCCAAAAGATAAGGCTTCGCAGCTGTTGTTAACTTTGGAGAGAGAGTTGATGAGGAAAAGGGAATAATGCAAGACTGTGGGTTTCTGCTCCCAGTCTGTCGGCTCCTTGTCACGCGCCTGCCCTCTGGCTGGGGCCGTCCGTGACAGCAAAAGTGCATTCTTGGGCCTCCAAAACTGAAAACCCTCTGCTCCTTCGCTTCAAAGCATCCACTGTCGAGTAGTGGCAGTGTCTCAATCTGCAGCGTCAACAATTCCTTAAAGTTGCTTAAAAAGAATTCTGACTCTTTCGGTCTTTATGTGGTTTTGGAAATTGTTGACGGAAAATTGCCCTAATTTAAGCATCTTAAATTTCTAAGATGTTTTATGAAGCTGAGCTCATGTACTCCAAAATGTGTCACAGGGGTGGGTGGGTTGAATAAAAGCCCAAAGAAGAAGAGAAGAGGGCTGAGGAGGAAGGAGAGATAGTGCTAACCGAAGAAAGCTGGGACAGCTGGTCGCCAGCTCCCCCTGGCAGCCGAGTTTCCTGCTCCAGTCCAGCCACTTGGTCTTAACTGGGAGAAGGAAGCGTTGAAGCAACAGGTTGTTGACACACACTCACCTTGTGTCATTATAAGCAGATGGCTCTTTCAACACCCTCCCTGTCAACATCCAGGTCACTGTGTTGGGTTTTTGTGACACATTTCACCCCTCACAGTTACCGAGTCACATGGTAGAGAGTAGGTAAATGGTCTTAGCTGCCCCCATAACTTCCCCCCCTTTTCCTGCTCGGGCTTGTTTCTGTTTCTGACAGTTCTTCACATAAATCAGTGGTAAAAATCTCTCACGTTAGCGGGCAGCGGAAGGTTTAAATCATTTTCCGTGAAGTCGCTTATGTTGCTGCATCATTGATGCTTTATCACTTCTTTTTAGCTCTTTCTTTGGCGAGGCAAGGATATCTATATTAGGCAAATGAAAAATGAACTGCACTCTTATCCTCTTGCTAATACAGCTGGTACTCTTCCAAAAAATCATACACTACCACTGACAAATCGCTGTAATAATCACAAGCCTAAGCTTTAATTTCTTGGACCATTTTTAGGAAGCATTCATTTTTCAGCTATTAGGACGGGCAAAATTGATTGTTTTGAAAACAATGTCTAGGGCTTGTAATGCTTTCTTACTTGGGGTCTGAAATTTATTATTAGAAGCCTCAGTTCTGTTGCTGACACTAACGCATGGCCCCAGGAAGATCTGTCTGTTGCTTTGTGCCTCAGTTTCCTCATCTAATAACGTCTCTCATCCCCCGTGTCCAGGACAGATCAAGTGACAGACATGTAAAATCTGTCTCTTTAAGAAGATACGTTAATGCAAAGTATTACTAACTGACGCTCAGATATCTTCTTTTCAGTTGAGAATATGTACTTTATTCTTCAGAAGACATCTTTGAAAATTTAAGAACTCAAAACTGTAAGCTAAAAAAATGAAGCATGCCCAGAGCTGTCCCCAAAGAATGTCCCTGAGAGAGCCACTTTGGCTCCAACATGAACTGGTTGTTTCTAAAAGCCAATACCTGAGGAAAGAGAATGAATGTTACCCAGTAACCAAAAACCAAAAGAAGAAACAAGGCTGCTGATGGGCAGAGAGGGCATTGTCCCTTGTTCTGTCCCTTGTTCTATACCCCTTCGTTATTCTTATCAAGGTGAATCTATAAGGGAGACAAGTTTCATTTCTGAAGGTGCCCTACATGGCTTTTCTTCTTTTTGTAGTGTGTCTTCTCTTCTCATGGACATCCTAGCCACTGGGCAGCTGACGCCCTCATGGTGTTTCTCAGCTCAGTTAAGTGTCCTGCCTTGGCCTGCTGTCCTGGGAGTGCCTCGAACTCTGGATTCAGTGTAATCTTATTTCCCAACAGAATTTACCCCTCTTTTGCCATTTTCCCTCACGACCTTAGCAAGTAATAGTAGATACCGTAACAATGCCTGAAAGTATCTCCATCTGATGAGGGAACGTTCATGTCTTAATCTAAAGGAGGAATGAATATTGGCCATGAGCCATGCTGTGACAGAAGAACTCTCTGGTATTAGATCATTCTTGTTCCAGTTCCCTAGTGTTATTCTCAACTGACATGGAAGCCTGGTCCATGAAAGGCCAGCTTCTAGGTCGCAGGAGGACACGGGACTCTAGATTCATCTGAACATCTCAAAACAGAAAAAACTAGCCAGGAGCTTGTGCAACTGATAAGCAATATGCACCTGCTTACTTTCCCATGTCTCTGAACAAAGAGGTCAGGCTAGGGATGTGAGCTTCCAGGAAATGACTGACCCAGAAGCCACAAATGCTTTCAGAAGCCCTGGAATTAGAAATGGTAATGAACTCATAAATGGGTGAGGGGGAAGGATTAACATGTGAGCTGCCCATTTCCATGGATACAAGGCTCCTTTCATTTATTTTTACTGGGCTTTTACAGGGAGTCAGAGCTCCAAATCTGATAGGACATCTGTGCTTCATTAGCTGTGTTTCATTAGGTTTATAATGTGATTTAAACGGACCCCTCAAAGCTGCAACAAGGGAGGCTCCTCAGAGTCCCAAGTTCCAGGCGCTGCCTTGCAGGGGGCCCACGAAATGGCTACATGAATGGGGATGAGTGTGCGGAGGTCACGGGGCCACTGGATGATGGATCTCAGGCTAGGATGAGGTCAGAAACATCTTTTATTCTGCAATTAAGATCTTAAAAAGGAGGCCCGCTACTTCTGAGAGCATCTCTGTAGGGAAAAAGAACTTGGCTGTGAGGGCCTGGAAGGCTCTGCTAATTCTTGCCGTTGGGGCTCTGTCACCTACCGCTGGAGCTGTCCCCCCTTCTCCTTTGGGAGTCAGTACAATTAACACGTGTTTTCTAGGTTGTGAGAGGAAATGGAAAACATGACGGCAGTTTGGTGGACTACAACAGGAAGCAGGAAGCAGCCACTTTTTGAGCATTCCCTCCAGCAACGATTAAAGTAGAAGCAGGTAGTCAGTCATGTGACAGGGCTGAAATGTATAAACTGGGTATCACACTGCTCTGAGAATAGTTGCTATGGTAACCCAGACAGAGATGGAACAGCAGTAAAGGAGAGCTGCCCTGAAAGCAAATGTTATTGATTAAATGAGATTTTTTTTGGGGGGGGGGTGGGTTTCCGGCAGTGGTGAGCGTGGATGTAGGAGGCAGGTGAACCCACTGTAATGACGGTCCGAAGATCATGGTTTGGTTGTATATTGACAAATCTTGCCGGAAGTCCTCACGGACACCAGAAGTTTAAATGGTCACCTGCACAAGCGCCCGTTTCCTTGGCTGAACTTTTGGATTTCAGCGTTACATGATAAAGTCATTGTTTCTTTTTTTTTTTAATGTTTTTTTTAAATTTATTTTTGAGACAGAGAGAGACAGAGCATGAACAGCGGAGGGACAGAGAGAGAGGGAGACACAGAATCCGAAGCAGGCTCCAGGCTCTGAGCTGTCAGCACAGAGCCCAACGCGGGGCTCGAACTCACGAACCATGAGATCATGACCTGAGCCGAAGTCGGATGCTTAACTGACTGAGCCACCAGGCGCCCCTAGAGTCGTTGTTTCTTAAGAAAATCTAAGATGTAGGGGTCAGGTGGCATTGCAAAGCCTTGAGTTCAAAATCCAATCATCTGAAGAGGGGTTATTTTCCTGTAGAGTTTATGGCTGTGTCCACTAAGCACCTGATTATTCCTAATCGAGTCCTTAAATTCTGCCTTAAATTGTTCACATTACCACTCCGGAGGCAGCTATTTTGTTTAGGAGACAGGGTGGATCTCTAAACGCATCCTCATTCCAACTCTGGAAAGCAGACTCCCTGCGAACTTCTTGCCTGTAACCCATCCACACTACTTTTCCCTTAACTGTAAGATTGAGAAAAGAATTCCTGTCCTACTTTTCAGGATAATTGTGAGAAATAACTTATTAATGACTATAAAGCAGCTTGAAAATACACGCTCTTCACAAATGCAAGGTGATGAAAAATTCATGCGAGTAACAGTAACGACAGTTGCATCAAGGCCACTGAGAAGGTAGTTGGGAGTGTGCCCTGAGGTCTGAAGGGAGAGTAAGGACCTATGAATAGGAAATATCCCTTGATGTGTACCAAGCCAGATATGAGAACAGCCAGATACCCTGGACTTCCTGAGCTGTCATCTGTGTGCGCAACTGTGCAACTCAGTGTCCTCTATGGGGACAAATTGAAGATTCGGCAACAGCTTTTTTTTTTTTTTTTAAGAATTGTTGGTCTAATATTCATCGTCCTCAGCATGTCCTTACCATGAGCTGGTTGGAATGATGTTCTGAAATAACCAATATTTCTCACTCCTGAGGCTGATGACCTTCCCTTTGTCCCTTTGCCTTTCCTTTATGCAGCAAAGCTGTACAATACAATACAGCCCTCTGCCAGCAGATCTGTTACTAAAGGAATTCATGCATCTTGCATCTTGAAGATGCATTATTAATGCCTGGACAAATCACATCAGGTGAAACGCAGCAAGTCCCTGGCACTGAAAAAAAGGAACAAAGGCTGGTTCTACAAGAGAGCGATGGATGAGACAAATTATAACAGCTGGGAGTTTCTTGTAAGTAAGATGGCATAAAAACCAGAAATGCTAAAATTGTGTGCACAGACAGCAACTTCGCATTTTTGTGGTAAAACAGATTACACGTGGTGCTGGAAGAAAGCCACCCTAATTGTGGCTTCGTTAAAGTCATGGTGATGTGACTCTTTGAATTTCTCAACAAAAGGGGCCAGCTTGCTGGTGACCAAATTCTTCCAAGTGCAACCCGAGGCTCTTGTACGTGATTTCCGAAATGGTCTAGGAAGGATGGGTTTTTCTAATGGAGCCAGTAATCAACTCTGGCCGTGCAGGGGAAAAAATGAAATGTGGCTTGGGAGCATCCACCAGGGAAGTCGGGGAAGGGAGTCCATGGGGGGGGGGGGCGGAGTCCCTCTTGTCATCTGTCCTGTCCAGGTGGGGGTGCGTGGATAGGTTCGCATGAAATAGTGTGTGCTTGCGTGTGATTCACCCTCCTGCACGAGGGCTCACGGATCCTTTCAACTTCTAAACTGGGCAATTGGAGATAGATAAATATCAGATTTATTTCGAATGGATTAGGAAAGGCCATGAGTGCACAATCATTTAGCTGTGCAGACCCATGACTGTACCTACTCCCAGCGGTCACTAATGACACACGAGCTGCTTGAGCACTGATGAGTCTCCCGCCTCTTTTTGTGTAGGGGCCATGGCAGGGAGGATTTGTTTTCAATTGCAGGCAACAGCTAAAGTTTATGATGATATTAAAGGGAGGCATTTTTTAAACCTACTGCTATGTAATCAGTTTATTAAATAAGATTGCTTTTGGCACCTTGAAAGAAGTGATATTCTTTTTAAATATAAAGAGCTGCTGATATGTTGAAAACAGAAAACAGTGGTTTCTCTGTGTGTGTGCATGCGCGCGCGCGTGTGTGTGCCTCTTGCCTACCGTTCTCTTGTGGTTTCTGTGTAATATTGCCCGCATTTTCTATTTGGAGAATCACTTTCCTCTACATATACTCAGCAACAAACATGAAACCACCTAATTATATTTTCATAATCATGATTAAAAACCATCTAAATTATCCTGCTTGATGTACTCAAAGAGTTTGTTGATTGCTTTTTGATGTGTATTAGAGCTTTATGCAGAGCCACATCAAATGATTTGCTTCACAATGAAATAAAGGGGAAAAAAGCCTTTAGCGTGCACACACGCTTACTTAAAATATACATATATAATTCATAGTTGGCTAATTAGCCAGCATCAACACAAAATCCATGACCATGAAATAATTGTAGAAAGGCTGATTACCTTTAAATAGTACATTAATTTTCACTTCGTATATATACATATATATATAATATACATATATATATATTTTTTTTTCTTCTTCACAATATTGATTCTACCTTTTACAGAAACCATCATTCTTTTGGACCACCAGCATCTCAAAGGGTTTTTCCACATTCTGGAGTTAAGATTTGAACTTTGGGATTAACTTTTATGACACGAATCACATGTAAATATGCTCCTTTGAGTGATAAAGGGATTATGAGCCAGTTCACATGAAGGAACAGGAATGAACTCCAGTGTGAGCTAGTCTTGCTGATCCCCCACAGAGGGGACGAGTGTCCCTTCCCTTCCTCCTGGGGAACAACAGTGTAAAGACTCCTCCTGGGTTTTTTTCATTTACACACGTTGCTTCATCCCAGGGTAGGAAGGACTTACTTTAGGCCTTTGACCCAAGGCACTTTGTTTGTATTTGTGGTAACATTGTAGGATGTGTCAAATTAGTCACCTTCGTTTGCACCCTCGGATTTCATCAGATGTTTAAAACACATACAGATTATTTCTGACAACGGTGTCTGTAACTCCATATTAGTAGGGTGTTTCACCCGGTTCGTGAGTCTTGACAGCACTGGAGGCCTGTCTGTTGCTTTTGGAGAGAAAGTTTGGAATAAGTGGGTAGCTGACAGATAGGGCAGTGCCTGCCAGAAGTGTAAGTCAAAGGGGAGAGGTGAGACATGTTTTCCACATTCAGACATATGGTGCTGATAGGTCTCAATAAAGAGTCAAACTAATGAAGGTTTTGAATTTTAATGAGGAAACAGGTACACTGAGTACCTGTTGTTTTCCAGGTACTAATTCTTTTTTTTTTTTTTTTAATATTTATCTTATTTTGAGAGAGAGAGAGAGAGAGAGAGATAGCAAGCACATGAGCAGGGGAGAGGCAGAGATGGAGAGGGAGAGAACCCCAAGCAGGCTCTGCACCACCAGTGCAGAGCCCGATGTGGGGCTTGAACTCACAAAACGTGAGAACATGACCTGAGCTGAAATCAAGAGTCAGACGCTTAACCAACTGAGCCACCCAGGCGCCCCCGTACTGGCTAATTCTGAAGGGTAATGATAAAACAAAGAAAACTGAGTTATGGTTACTCCTGTGGGTGGGGAAGTTATGTAGAAAAAGATTTGATACAGGATGCAAATTGATATAGTAGAAATATGTGCAAAGGACTATGGAAAATGGAGGAACAACTTCCTAAACAAGTTGGGAAAGGCTTTACTGAAGAGCACCTTGAAAGGTGAGCTGGAGGCTGCTACAGGAAGAGGCACTCTGGGCAGAGGAAATACTATGCATGCACAAAGGTCAGAAGTGTGGGGGGCATGGCGTGGGAGGGTATGTTGAGTACTTACATGTTAGCTGCATTTTAAATCATGAGGAGGGAGGAGACAGGAGATTCAGCTAGAAAGGCAAGAGGCTGGAGTGTAAATTGTTGATGTGCTGTGTTAGGAAATTTGACTTTATCTCATAGGCAAAGGCGAAGCTGGAGAATGACCTGTTTGGATTTGTGTTTTGGAAAGCTACCTCTTCTCAAGTGTGGGGGATGAACTGCAAAGTGGAAAGAAAGGTTGGCAGAAGGGAGAGCCGTTAGAAAGGAATTATAATATCTCTAGAGAGAGGCAGTGACAGCCTGAAACAAGGCAATGGCCATAGGGTAAAGGGGAGAAAGAAGTCCTTGACATCTGTCCCTGTCTCGACACAATGACCAGAGTTGTTAAAGCCCCTCCTTTAACATGGGCCCCAAACCAGCCACACCAGACCCTTCGCAGTTCCTGCCTTGGCAAGTGCTACTTAGAAACTGCTGACCCCTTTTCCAACCAGCTTATTTCTATTTTATTTCAAGAGGCACCTCCAGCACTAGCTCCTCTGGAGGCCTCGCTTCCCTTAGGCTGAGCTAGGTGTCCTCGTTGGGACTCCCACAGAACCTGACAGAAGTCTAAGGAAGCCATACCATAGTACCTGATGGTCTCCTTGAGGGCAGAGGCCACACCTTACAACATAATATAATCACAGTGGCGACCAAGCCATGGGCACTCCAGGAATATTCTTTGAATGGACAAATGCAGCGTTCAACTCTCATCTCATGAAATAGTTCAACAAAAGAAAACGAAATGCCTGTCATTGCTCAATAAATCTTTTTGGTTGACTCTGGACTTGTGGACTGTAGCTACAGAGTATAAAGTTGCGTGAGGAGTTGGCAGTTTTGTGGTGATTTAGATCGATACAGACCACCAATAGAAAAAAGAAAGGCCCCCAAAACTTATTGCTAACTTGCATAATGTAAACACATACATACAATGAATATATATAAAATGAATATATAATAAATGTGTGTAATGACTATATATAATGAATATATATAATGCATATATATAATGAACGTATATATATAATGAAGGCAGAGAGGGGAACCAGGCCAGAAAATCCCCATTATTACCATCTACATCAATATTCTTTTAGGCCAAGGTAACGAAGTAATGGTTTCTTGTCCACTCTCTCTTCTGTTGTGGAATGACAGACACTGAGTTAACTCAGATCTTTCAGTACACACAGGGCCGTATTCTTGGGTTACATACTGCCACAGAACCTTCAAATATGACATGATTATCACTATTATATTATTTTGTCTTTCCATAAGGAAATTTAGGAAATGCCATGATAGATGCTTAGTGACTGAGAGGAAATGTGATTGACTTTTCCTCCGGCTCTGTGTTGTGTCTTCTGGTCCTGGGCAACATCCCTCCTGGAGTCATTACAGTGATGATTAAACCTCTTGGTTTTTGACTATAAACATGTTTACCATGTTTCAAAATGGCCTAGTTTTCTTGAGATCCAGGGTTTCTTTTCTTCAGTTGTTTCTGGAAAGAGCTCCAAGGCAACCCAGAGAAATGGAAATAGCAGTAAACTGGTTCATATTTTGGCTTTACCTCAGACAGCTTTGTGACTTTTGAGAAGTCACTGAAACCATTAGGACTGCACTTCCTTTTTGTGAAATGATGTGGTCAGACTGAATATCTAATCCTTCTTTTCACTTGAGAAAGAATCCATACATATTGTAACCATTTATTTATCAAGAATTTAACTGTCGGCTTGGACAAAGCCCTGCTCTAGGACAGATAGCAGACACTGAAGGAATAGGAGCTCGTGTTTTGCATGTCTATTTTACCTCTGGAATTTGGGGGTTGTAGGTTTTGATTTTTCTTGAGGACTGACTCTATGTTATAAAAAAAAGTGATAATGGCTTTGAGTGTAGAGTTAGAAGGGAGTATAGAATCCTCTAATTGAATGTCCATTCTTTGTACAAATACCACATGGATGATTGTTTTTTTAGGTTATTCTTGAACACTTTCACAATAAGGGATTTATAAAGAAATCTTAAAGATTCCTAAGTATAAGGAAGTTCTTCCTTATGCTGAGATGAAAATAACGTCTGTGACATATAAATATTTTTTTTACATTTTTTATTTATTTTTGAGAGAGAGAGAGACAGAGAGACAGAGAGAGAGAGAACGAGTCGGGGAGGGACAGAGAGAGAGAGGGAGATACAGAATCTGAAGCAGGCTCCAAGCTCTGTGCTGACGTGGGGCTTGAACCTACAAACCATAAGATCGTGATCTGAGCTGAAGTAGGACGCTTAACCAACTGAGCCACCCAGGAGCCCCAACATACAAATATTTTTTATTCATTTATTTACTCACTCCATTTATTCCTGTAGCAAGTATTTATAGAGCACCCACCATTTATCAGGTGCAGTGCTAGACTTGGGAGAGAAAATAATAAAAAAGGCAGACTTTTTCTTGACTTTATTGATCTCACAGTCCACTGGATAGGTAGGCAATTAATTGAACAATCATAATACCTTCTCACAAGTATTGTGATAGTGGAAATACAGGTGTGCTATAGCAACGTATAGGATGATCTAAAAGCTGAACCAGTGATCATAGAGCTTCCTCAAGAGCCATCTAAGCTGAGGGCTGAAGAATGCAGCTGAGATCTAACCCTGTGTGGTAGGTAGTCTTTGAAACCCATGAAGACGGCATTCCCCTCAAGCCCTTTAAGCTAAATATAAAATATTTTTTTCAATTATCATTTCCAGACCTCATAAGTATGCCTGCAGGATCTTCTAATTTGCCAATTCTGTAATGTTGTGAGAAAATAAATGAAATTTGTTTGGTTTGACGTCTTCTTAGTGAACCCATTTGGGCTCCTAGTGGTAATCCTGTTTTCCTCTCAAAGTGCTTTACAAGCCACCTAGTTAATTGTCCATTAGAGAATTTAGTTGGGTGTCAGTATCAAGATTTATTCTGAAGTGTTTACTATTTAAAAATTAAAAATTTTGCCTACTTGTAGTTTTTTTTTTTCCCTTGGCCTCTCTGGTTCTAAAGGATTTTTCAAACATTACCAACAGTGGTTCTCCAGTTGCATTTGCAAGCCCTTACTCCTGGGAGTAATTATCTGAGCCAGGATACAATTTTCCTATCATCTCCACAATCCTACTCTTTGGTCGTGTCTTAATTATGTTTATTTTTCACTTTTCTGTTTGGTGATCCCCCTCCTTAGTGAAGATGATTTCAGGGTAAAAGTAGTTATTTTTTTCATATCACCTGATACTATTGCACCATCTTCCCAAACAGAAACATCATCCTTTTTGTTTTTCATCTCTTTGTACAAACAAGTATGACGAATGCTTTTTTTGTCTTTGTACTTTTCATCAGACCAAGTCAGCTTCTGGCCTGTGTGGACTTTGTGACATTCTTCATATGGTTTCATTGTCTCTTCTTCTTCCTCCTCTGAATCACTGATTATATAACTCTTATTTCTTTTTTATTCACATGATTTATTTAAAAATGAACTTATTGGAGGATCCTCTAAGCAATTATCTTGATTCCTCAGGATGTTTCCCTTTTGTTAATATTATTCCTTATTATATAATCAGACTTTGATTTTTAGTGCCTCCAATCCTTCTTTGTCCACATTTTATTTTAGTGTTGTAGTTTTCCTAATTAAAAAATATTCTTTTCTAAAAATCTAGGATGCACTAATTTTATGCCATAAAGAAAGAAGAAGAGGGGCGCCTGGGTGGCTCAGTTGATTAGGAATCCGACACTTGATTTCAGCTCAGTCTGTGATCTCATGGCTCGTGAGTTTGAGCCCTGGGTCAGGCTCTGAGCTGGCAGTGAGGGGCCTCTTTGGGATTCTCTGTCTCTCCCTTTCTCTCCGCTTCTCCCGCTCGTGCTTTCTCTCTCTCTCAAAATAAATAAATAAAATTTAAAAAGTTAAAAAAAAAAAGAAAGGAGAAGAGAATGAGTATTTATTGAGTGCTTACTGTCTTCCATCCCAATATTATGTACCTTATTCATTTTCTCAGCACTGTTTGGGGTTAGTTTGATGATTTCAGTTGTTCCAATGAGGAAATGGAGATTAGTAAAGAGCAAAACTGGGATCTGAGCCTGGCTCTGTCTGACTCCAAAGCTTTTTCTAATGTACCACAGGCTAATTTGCTGACACGTCTGTATGCTGTTTTATGTCTCATGGATTATGGATTACTATCACTTCTTTCGAAGGTCAGAATTCATCCTCTTTGGAGAGTAAATGGGATCCACATGCACCAGAGCTGTAGTTTCTACCATGTATCACATTGGTCTCCTCAATGATATTTTCACATATAATTTGGTTCCCTGTATCTTCCTAGTAATCTTTACTTTTTGTACCACTTGTAATTGATGACCACATGGTAAAAAAGGAGGAGCCCTTAGGAATAAAAGAACCTAGTCAAAGTCCTAGGGGTGTGTATTATTTATTTGTTGCTACATAACAATATCACCACAAACTTAGGCTCTTACAACAACACAGATTTATTATGTCACAGTTCCAATACATCAGGGGTCTGAGCACAATTTAGCTGGATCTTCTGCTTCAGGGTCTCTCTCAAGGCTGCTCTCAAGGTGTCATCTGGGGTGTAGACTCATCTGTGGCTTGACTGGGGAATGATCTACTACCAGCATTGAGCGCCTTGCAGGCTGCTGGCTGGAGGGCCCAAGGTTCTTGCTGCCTGTCACTGGAGGTTGCTTTCAGTTCCTTGCCACATTGGCCTTCCCAGCATGGTTTCCTTCAAGCTGGCAAGGGAGAGGCTCTCTTCTCAAGGCAAGCATGACAATCTTACATAACATAATCACATGCACGGAGCCATGGACGTGCCATCACTTTTACCAGAGTCTGTTGGTTAGTAGCAAGTCACAATGCTGTGTGCACATGGTGGGAGGATGCCACAGGCATGAATACCAGGAGGTGGAACAATGGAGACCGTTTTTAGAGTCTGTCTGGCACAGCATCCATTCTTTTGGATATCTCTATGACCTTTACAGTTCTCTGAGGATTTTCCTTGTCAACATCCTCTGCAACTATCATGAAAATACCTGCTGGCTGTTTCTGATTAAAGATTTTTTGGCTCCCTCTTTTTCTACTTTTAAGCCTGCTATCCTTCTGTGAACTTTCAGCATATAATAAGTTCTTTTTGTTACAATTCTTTCATATCACTATTTTAGCGCAGGTGCATACACACACACACACACACACACACACACACACACAGAGTATAGCACCTTATAGCATCTCTTCACAGCCCTTCCCAAAGACTTGTCACCAGTCTGGTCCCCATGGTCACATGCAACAGTCTGCTCTTGACCTATTGCTAATGATCATAAGTCACTTCCCAGATTTGAATTCTTTTCTTCCCATAAATATTAAAGGAAGGAAATTTGCTTCTTTCACCATGACCTTTCTAGTCTTCAAGGCTTGTTTATGTGTTTTAAAGAATTCATGTCAACATTATATCTCTTGCAGGAACTTTGGCCAATTTCTTCATTATAACCTACAAGAAATAGCCTGTGGTCAAGTTAATTCAAAGGAGAATGCATGAAGTCTGCAGCGCTGGCAGGCGGGAATGACAGTATTGACCCAAGTCTCTGTTGCTATCAGCCAAGTAGACCACTTATGTCGTAAAGAAAATCAGCACGGCTGGAACCTCAGCTGTGAGGGCCGGAGTTGGTATTTGTTTCTTTGGACTCTTGTTTCCCACCCAATATATTTTATTTTATTACAGGAAAAATAATTTAAGGCTTTGGCACAAAACAATTAAATAATTCAGAGACTAGTGATTTTTTTTCAAATTTGTAGCTGGATGAAATATTCATAAGATGTAGATCAGTAGGTCCATCTTAGATGGGCAGTGCATGAGACCACTGAAGCTTCATCATGGTGTGGCTGAAGAGCTCAAAGGCAGGCAGCCTTGGGCTTGGTATTCATTTAAAAAAAAAAACAACAAAAAACCACCACTCTGCACCATGGCCTTCAAATCCATTCTTCCATATCTAGACCCCTGGTGCTTGTCACTTGATGTGGCATCATTGACAGTGACTGGAACTTCCAACATACCTTTTGTCCTCTATGGTGTTTCCAATATCACTTTCAGTAAATTTTTAATGACCCTTTCAATTATGGGCCAAACAACATTTGACAGAATGCACCCTTGTCTAATACCAGCACTTAGACTGAAGTGGTGTTTTTAGACAGCAATTAGCATCCACAATGCTGTCATGATATTTGTGAACATACTTTAGGGTTGATCTTAATGATCCCATTACAATATTCTCTACTTTTTCACAAGTGTGATGGTCTTGCTTTTATGGTATTGTGCAGAAGCTGTGGATTTGGGTTTTGCTTGGAAAGGACTAAGCCTGTGTGTTTTTCTCTTCTGGGCCTGTAACCTGCTGGAACCAGATCTGCTGAAGGTTTTAGGGGCTCTCTAGTGTAGCCCTGAAGCACAGTGTGGGAGAGCTGTAGCCATTGTATGTGAAATTGCTAGGAGACAGAGCGACTACAGCAGGTGTCCTTGTGAACCAGTAGGTGAAAGGAAAGGTCTCATAGAAGTTTCCAAAAGCTGTAAGGCAAGACACAATGCTTCAATGTTTATCTTTTCCATAAAACAATTTTGAATTCTCTCAACTGTGTGTAAACTTCTAAATGTATAGCTGCTACTACATTTGGCTTGAATGAGTGAAATATACATAGGCAAGTTGATACATGAGCAATAATTCAGAAAACTTTGCCCCCAATACTCTTGGAAGCAAGGGATGAGAGGGTTGCTGTTTATTCCTAATTATTCCAGTCAGCATTATACAATTCTTATCTTGGGGCCTGGTTTTTATGGGTGTCACATGGTCGTAGATAACAACTTACATATGGGCTTAGCTAGGCCCCCTCTCTGATAATAGAGAGGAACCACCAGGAGGCTAAAGGACCCAATGAAGGCATAACCTCCATTGAATCCTAATAGGAACATACGGTTGATCTCTTTTTTCTCCCTGAACCTACAGTGCTCTGAGGACATTTTGCAGTTAAATGCTTATGAAAATAAAAACCTATTCTTCTGTAGTGTGTTTATATTGCCATCTAGCTATGACCTTGAAGTCAATCTCAGAGATCGATTTCTGACCTTTTCTGTTAGGAACATGCCTTTGCAGAGCTAAGGAAAATTCAATGGCATTCAATAAAGTTATTTTTGTATTAATCTGTTCTGTTTCCAAACCATAGTTATGGTTTTCCTGGTTGGTTTGTCTGTCTGTCTGTTTGTTTGTTTTTACCAACTGGGGTTTGGATTTCTAAATAAGAGGCCTAAAACTTCCAGATGGCATAGATATCATATTTCTACATTATGATCATATTTACTTAATATTTATCCAAAGAAAATACTCTTTATTTCAACTTAATAATGTAGAATACTTGCACACATTTCTCTGACTTTATTTCATATCCTGGAGTAGTACATCATCCTTTCTGCCCCAGGCCCTTTGCACCTGGTATTCCTTCTACCTGGAATGTGTTTTCCTTCATTTTTCCTAGTTAATTCACTTCTAAAATTTAGCTCAAAGTAGTTTTTCAGAGAATCTTACATAAAACCTTCTACTTTGCCTTGAACTAGGTCTGTTTCCCCAGTTAAAAATTTTGTATCTCTTCTTGGTGACCCAAATCTCAAATATAATTAAATAATATATTGTGCAACCAGTTATTCAACATCTGAATTCCCAGGCAGAATATACATGTCTTGAAGTTGAACAATTACAACTTCTTATTTACAGTCCTATACCAAGTCCCTCACTCAGATCTTTGCACTAGAAGATGTTCAATTACTATTTATTGATTGAATAAATGAATATTACTTGAATAATTTGACTAATTTTGATTAAATCTGTTATATCACCAAAGAAGAGCAATGTATATCTTAGGTCTAGTTCTGGTCTTGACTACCACTGTTTCTCTGATATCTCTGCCCTAGAATTGGGGTTTTATAGTGATGGATCCACTGGAATTTGTGGCCTGAAGTGGTTTATAGAAAATAAAATTTAAATACATTTGATTGTGCATTTCTAATTCATAATAATAGAAGCATGATTCAAATATGGATTAGAAAAGAGCTGAGAATAGCCATTGGGAAAAAAAGAGGTATTTCTTATATATTTTTGTTTGGAATAGAAATATATGTTTGGATCTTTCCTTGTATCTGAAGAGAAATTAGATGTCAAATAACATTTAACATGGGATAAGCAAACTATCTGATTTGATAGAAGAGGGACATTATATATTCTGAGATAGATTTGGAGATTCAACAACAAACTGAGGTTGAATAATCATCTTTCATGGGTACTTTGGTGGACATTGCTCATAATGAAAGGCTTACTTTAATTTTCTGATGGAAAAACTTGTTGCATAGGATCCCGTGTAGTTACATTTTATTTTCTTTATTAAAAAATTTTTTTTAACATTTATTCATTTTTGAGAGACAGGGAGAGACAGAGACAGAGAACTTGAAGCAGGCTCCAGGCTCTGTGCTGTCAGCACAGAGCCCAATATGGGGCTTGAACTCACGAACCATGAGATCATGACCTGAGCCGAAGTTGGACACTCAACCAACTGAGCCACCCAGGCACCCCATAGTTCCATATTAAAGAGGCTGACTCCAGAAGTTGATTCAGTTTCATGTGACTTCAGTTACATCAAAATACTTTATTCTTTGAGACTCTTCCATATACCAACTGTCAAACCAGCCTCTGCAACTCACACTTTTCTCAATATCTGTGCCAAATAGTATTCTCTGGAAAAATGAGAAAAGAGGATAATATTGTAAATCTTTCTAGGTTTATGCTGGATTTTAGTTTTTGCTGAGAATACGTGAAAAATGAAGTCTATCTCGAAGGGTTCATCACAATGCTGGAGCAAGTATTGGGTGATGAGCTATTCAATTATGTTACAGTTGATGGCACCATCTTGGATTTACTCCTCATCCCCAGTTGGTCATGTTGGATTTGGATTTTTGAATGCCAGAATGTTTTTAACAAAAGAAATATTTTCTATTAGGGGTTTATGGCAGAGGTCCTCTCTGGTGAACTGTTAATCCCTCAGTGCTAAGTGAGCTGCTTCTCTTCCTCAAGTCCTCAGCCCATGACATGGCATAAAAGCCTTCAATAAGTGAAAGAAACCACAGCACCGTTCAGTGTCCATGTAACTGCTGTATTTAGGTGGTATTATAAACATGCAGTTACAAGGATTCACACTTTTGCCCAGCAGTGTTAATGTAAACCTTCCTTTCCTTTGTGTTCATTTGTTTTTGCTTTGCCTTGAGGATAAGAAGATGCAAGCACTCAGAGTTGCAAACTTCAAAGGGAAATAGCATTTTTATCCCACTTGAGCAGGCAAGGATGAATGAGCCCTGCCCTCAACTTCAGACACCAAGTTTCTGGAGTTCCAGACAATCAGTGCTGGGGCAAGAGGCACACATTAAAGTCTGAAGGCTTTTTTAAAGTAAGGAAAATGACTTTTCAGTTACAAAAACCATATATGATCAAGTGGAAAATGGTGAGACAAATGTTGTGCATTACTTTCTAATAACATTTAACTATTATATGATGACTTTTTGATTTTGTGCCAGGTCTCCTATGAAAGTGAGATATTTTAAGGCAGGATCTATATCTTAATCATTTCTATATGCATAGGTTTAGTGTCTTTGTATCACATCCATAATATGATTATGTTAAATGACCAGGTAAAGTTACTGCAACCGTTGTATCAAGGCTACAGTTATATAGCCAATAACAGCACATGATCGCACAAGAGGTTTCAGATTATTCCATAAAATCAGCATAGTTCTTTAGACCAACTTTGATGGAGATCAGGCTGATTTTTTTTCTTCTAGAACCAGTGTGAGTGAATATATAGTTGAAAGTTTTCTGCATTGGTTTTCATTAGATAATTATTCACACAAAAAAGTAAAATAAAATAGAATCAAGAAACTCAGTATGTTTTCTGGAAAGGTTAAGATGATGTGGCCCTTTACTGACCTCATATTTTAGAGCAACTTATTAAGAAACGAGAATAGTAATTTGCCTATAAATATTACGCTGAGCTTCTTGATCATTGTTTGACAGCATTACCCAAATGCCATAATTGATATCAAATTGTAAGGCAGGAGGTCCAGCAATAGAACCTTGCAACTCATCTCTCCTTAGATGGCATATGGAGAAGGCAAATGACAGCTGGGTCCTGGAAAATCATCGCAGTGATTTAAACAGCTGAAAGGCTGAGCAATGTAATTTCTATTAATATATAGTGAAGAATTTTAAACTATAAACCCAGGCCCAGGCTTCTGGGAAGTGGTGAATAGACTAATTGGATGCATAGAAATAAGATTAAGAATCAACTCACTTTATGGATTAAAGACCTGAACATAAGACCTGAAATTCTAAAACTCCTAGAAGAAAACAGAGGGAGTAATCTCCTTGGCATCAATCTTGGCAATGATCATTTTGGATTTGACATCAAAAGCAAAGGCAACAAAGGCCAAAATAAATAAGTAGGACTACATCAGACTAAAAAGCTTCTGAGCAGCAAAGGAAACCATCAGCGAAATTAAAGGGCAGCCTATGGAATGGAAGAAAATATTTGTAAACCACATATCCTATAAGGAATTCACATCCAAAATACATAAAACACTCATACAACTTAAGAGCAAAAAGCCCAATAACCCAATTTAAAAAAATGGGCAAAACCCACACAGACATTTTTCCAAAGAAGATATTTAACTGGCCAACAGGTACATGAAAAGGTGCTCAACATCGCTAATCATCAAGAAAATGCAAATCAAAACCACAATGAGATATCACCTCATACCTTTTAGAATGGCCATTATCAAAAAAAGAAGAGATACCAAGTGCTACCACAGAGAGAAAATAGAACCCTTGTACACTTTTGGTGGAAATGTAAATTGGTGCACCCACTATGGAAAATAGTATGGAGGCTTCTTAAAAAATTGAATATAGAACTCTATCTACCATGTATATGATCCAGCAATCCTATTTCTGGGTATATATCCAAAGGAAATGAAAACAGGATATTGAAGAGTTATCTGCATGCCCATTTTCATTTCAGCATTATTCACAATAGCCAAGATCTAGAAAGCACCTAAGTATCTATCAGTGAATGAATGAATGAAGAAAATGTGGCATATGTATGCAGTGAAATATTAGTCAGCCATGGGAAAGAATGAAATCCTGCCATTTGTGATAACATGGATGAACCTTGAGGAAATTATCACTGTGCTAAGTGAAATAAGCCAGAAAGAGAAAGACAAATACTAGATGGACTGTGTGGAATCTAAAATAAAATTTAAAAAAGCCAAACTCTTAGAAACAGAGAGTAGAAAAGTGGTTGCCTGGGGCTGAGGGGTAGGAGAAATAGGGAGAGTTTGAGAAAAGGAATCTAATGCAAAACGTCATTAAGTATAATAGATAACACTGTGTTGTGTAGTTGAAATTTGCTAAGAGAGTAGAACTTAAATGTTTTCACCAAAAAAAGAAAAAAAAAGATAAGTACATGAAGTGATGGATGTGTTAATTAACTAGAGGAGACAGAGAATCCTTTCACAATGAAAAAAAAAAATCAAGTTGAAACAAAAGTCTGAGGCAGAGAGGGAACTCAGAATAAGACCCACACAGAATGGGTAGGGGGTGGGGTTACTTCCTGGAGATGTAGCAGGAGGAGGATGATGGGACTTGGCTATGGTGTGACAGTCCCACTTAGGAATAAGGTCAGTCTATGTATAGTAACTCTAAATTCTCAAAGGGATTCTTTTGCAGGTCTCAGTTTACAAGTGAATTGGAGAGTGTGCTATTTCTAGATCCTCATTCTTAGAACTCATAAGAACTGAACTCTGTGGGTAGGTTACTTAACCTTTTTGTGCCTCACTTTCCTCATCTGTAAAATGGGAGAAATAATTGTGTTTACCTCACAGGGTTGTTTAGAAGATAAAATGAGATAACACACGTTATGGGCTTAGAAGTGATCCCACATAGAAACCATTCAACAAAGGTCAGCTATTATTATTTCTAGAAGTTGATTAATGGGAAGAACCTTTTTCAAACTGGAAGACTAAAATCAGCAAAGTGCTTCATGTCATGGGGCTTAAAGAAAGAAGAATTGAGATATTTCTCTTTTGGTGTCAACAAGCATGCACAAATACTATTTTACAAAATTGATCTCTACACTACAAACATTTACTGGTGAATTTCTTTGTGCGAGATGCTTCTGGGTACTAATGGCAATATACGGTTGAATCAGCCTTCTACCCAGTAGAAGGAGAAATCTCATGCCTATTTACCTGGCCTTTCCCCCTTCTCTTTTCCTTTCATCTAACTCTCATATCCATAAAATTCCCTCATTTTCCTTTCTGATGGGGCAGCACAGAATGTCAGAGTTGAGCAAATAGCATCATGTTATTCACAGACCGTTAGGCAAGGACTGGATCTCACATTTGCCTGGGATTACTTGAGACCTATTATGGTTTTGCTTGTATAGTGGCACATTAGACATTTTTCTAGAACTTTACCACATTACAGGCCTATATTCCAGTCCCTGAATGCTTTAGTAGCATCTAGTAGGTTCAGGGTAGGTACCTGGCAAATCTTGGTTGAATGAATAGGATGTGTGGCCTCACAATCCTTTTTATCACCTGAACTCATTGAAGGGGGGTTTTCTTCCCTTCATTCCAAGAGAAGAAGTGCTCTTTTGATGAAAGAGGGAGTCCAGGTTAGTAATAATAATATCATCAAGCTGCGTTCTGAAGTGAGCACATGGTGAAATAAATTGTTTCCTACAGAAAATACGGAGCTAGGTCTGATAATCAGGACATGGGAGACTGACGTCACATGGGCAGAAATCCAAAATGTTGAAAATATTCTCTTGGTGAGTCTGAGGGGAAATAGGACATTCTCATACATTGCTGGTAGGAAGAAAAAATGGTATAAACCCAATGGATGGGATTGTGTAATAGCTAACTAAATCATGTACACATTTCCATTGACTAGAAGTCCCCTTTCTAGGAACCTGCCCCCAAAATAAACTGACAAAAATATTAGAACATACGTGCACAAAGCTATTTATTGTAGCACTACTTTTAATTTCAAAAGAGTAGAAATAACCTATGTTGTCTATCCACAAGGGTTCAGGTGAAAGAACAATTACACAATGACACAGTGGAGTACCATGCACCTGTGAAAATAAATGTGGAGTGTCTATGCATACACTGCTTTGAAGTGATCTCCTGGTTAAATGAAAACGCCAAAGTGCAGAACAATGTGCCTGATGAACTATCTCATATCCAAGAAAGGTGTAGGGTAAGCAGATATGAATATATCAGTTTATGCTTAAATAATGAAAGGATAAACCGAAGGCTAATAAAAATTGTTACCCCTAGGGGGATGGTGTAAGATCAGGGGGATGGGATCAGTGTTTTGTAGCATTGACTTTTGATCTACGTATATGTTTTACATAATCAACAAACAGAATTAAGTCAAAGTGAAACTAGCAAGCCCTCCAAATCAAAAGCAAAATGAAACAAGTGAATTAAAAAAATGTATTCCTCACGAGGCAGATGAACTCAAGCCAGGAGATGGTATGACAAACTTCATTTGTGCAGACCCAGAAACTGAGGCACCGGGAGCTGATTTCTGGCTCATGGAACATGATGCCAGAGGCACGATCTGATTTGCTCTTCTATCTTGGTTGGTTCACCAACCTGCTCTCATCGCATCTCCTTTCTTTATTTGGAAAATGGGCGTCTCGCAGGTATGTGACATGAATCCTTAACAAAGTCAACAGTAACACAATTTTAAAAAGACATCTTTTTAAGATGTACTTAAGTCATCTGGTCAGATTTACTGGGGAATGAGAAAAAACAAACAAACAAACAAACAAACAAACAAACTGTGAAGGGCAATTTAGGATTCCTGAAACCGATCGTCGCGTTTTGTGGAAGACGGATTTACACTCACGGGACTGAAGGTCTGTTGATGAAGAAGCTCTTGGAGCCTCAGCGCTGTCACGCCTTGGACATTGTCCTCGGAGCCATGTTCCCCGTATGCATGTATCACACACAAAAATGGCATCTGGCTCCTCAGCAGAGCTCGCCAAAGAAGCCAGTCCCAACTTTCACAGCAGCTTTCCTCCAAGTCGTTCTGGACGAAGATTCCAAACCGTGCTCCTAGCACTTTCAAAAAGTTTCTTCAGCCACGGGGAGAGAGCGAACGGCGCTGCAAAGCTGCCAAAACAGCATTCAAGTTTCCCTCTTGGAACGGCGAGAGGAGCCAGCTTCTTAGGAAGCAGCCTGCTGCTGCGGGATGACACGGGGGCCCCAGCAGCGTTGAGAAGTCTCTGACTACCCTGAAGTTGGAGGCCGTCCCGGGGAATCTATGCAGCGTAAGCTCCGGCGGGCCAAATGGCCACTCGGAACTGCCAAAGGCTGCCTGGATCACTAGTTCACATAAGCTTGGTCTCAGCAGGCTGCGATGCTGGCATTTGTTCAGTGGGGAAAAAATAAAATAAACTTTGTGTGGCAAGTGATAACCCTGACATTTCAATCTATTTACCACAATGATGTTTCCTAGAGTTACAGAGTAAAACAAATTAGAATTATAAATACCATCCAATTTTCCTAACAGCTCTTGTGAGTTATTAGTGGAAATCAAATCACCTTAGTCAATCAAAGGCAGCTTAAATACCACTATGCTGTTCCCCCTGAAGATCTGAA
Organism: Lynx canadensis; assembly: GCF_007474595.2. Taxonomy (NCBI): domain Eukaryota; kingdom Metazoa; phylum Chordata; class Mammalia; order Carnivora; family Felidae; genus Lynx; species Lynx canadensis. Next base: position 46,255,319 of record NC_044314.2, read on the forward strand.
AACACCTATCATTCCTATGGAGTGGTGTGGTAGAGACTAAACACTTCTGCATAAATATGAAAATCAAGTCAATGGTTTGTACTTCTACTACGTACAGTACTTAAACTTGGTTACCTTTCGGATGCAATGCCTATGGCTTCATGGGAACTCTGGGAATGAATGAAAATGTATCATTATCCTTTTTGCACGGGAAGTCATTGCATTCGTGTCAAACTATCTGCATGCGTAGAGGAATTTAAAATTGACGTTCACTCGTGATGATTCCACATGAAAAGTTGAGTCAGGGGCCTTTTGCAAGGAGACTTCTTGGTTAGGAGCAAGACACTCAGAAGGCTATTTGAAGTAAATCGTTCACTCCCGTCAACCTTCACCTGAGAAGGAAGCAGAGAGACCCACGTTTCTCTCATGGCCACGGGCTGTGGTAATTGCTGAATACTTGGATGAGTTGTCAACTTGATAGCTGTTTGTCATGTCCTACTTAATTGGAGCCCCATAGAACAATAATGAAGTATCCTCTCCATGCAGATGACTTTGTGATTGATGACCCAGCCGAGGAAATCATTTACAAATACAGCCCAAAATTCAGCCTGGTGATGGATCTCATCTGATATTCTCTTGGTCCTCCGACGGTGGCTCTTTGATTGACACCCACGGTATTGTGATAACCCAAGAGAAAAATCTTGCCTCTAGACACAACAAAGGCCCCTAAATTGACTCACTCTTATTGAAATAGAGTGAAACTTCGTTAGCCTCTTTTCTAGCTGACGGGAGGTTTAGTGCATATATATTTTTAATGCAGTGTGGGTGAACATATTACATTGGAAGTAATATCAGTTGATTGACGTTTTTAAAAATTGAGTTCCTTTTTTGCGTGGTCATTTTCTCAGTTAGATGTGCAGAAGCAAGAGGGTGCTGGAGGCCCTGGCAGTCTCTGCGTGGTGACGCCTCCTTTGGGAGGAGGTGCTGTAAAGGGCACGGAGGATGTGTTGATTTAATGATCAATTTCCACTCAAGCAAGTTTTCCCATCTCCTTTCAACAATGAATGGAGTCACATAACAACACATTTTCTTTTCTTTTCTTTCTTTCTTTTTTTTTTTTTTTTTTGCTGTTCAAGATACTCCAACTCGCCATTAGAAATAATTGGGTTAATTTAAAAGTTATAAATGAAGGATAGAATATTCCAAGAAAGTATGACCTAATAACCTGCAGCAGTCATTTGTAGGGAAAGATGCTATTAGTCCCAAGGAGGGCAATTGAGTGATATTTTTAAAAAAAGAATCAAATGGCTAGTATTCACCAGGAGTCATTCTCATTATAAGGCCAAGGAATCAACTCAGGAGAGAGGGGTCAGAAAAAAAATGAAAAGATGTGGAAGAACATCAAATTATGCGATTAACATTGTCTCTTGCAACGTAAAGTGCAATGCATTTATATACATGTAGACAGATTCCTACATTTACATTTTCCCTTTAGAACCATATTAAATAGAATTAATGTTTATCTATTGCTCTCAGAACTTAGAAGTGTACTCCCAAGGATTTTGAGCAAAGATATTGGCAAGAACATAGGGCAACTGACAATGATATATAGTGACCTATGATATCTCATTCCATTGGAAAGTAAATATAGGAAAATCCATCCATTCGTTTACTCAGCCAACCATTAATTCACAGTTACATATTGAGGGCCGATTAGATGACAGAAGTGCAGGGTTAAAATTAGATCTGTATCAATTTTGTGATTATAAGAATACATGTGATTATAGGTAGTACATATATAAATGCATGTTTACATGCATTCATTTGAATATTGTTGGGCACCTATCATATGTAAGATAGTGTGCTAGACTTAAGTGGAAATCCAGCAATGAAATGGAAATGCCACCCTGGCCCTCTGTGATTTATAATCAGCACTTGCCAGTCCTGGGGAAGGTAGAGCTTGCTTTAGGGAATGTTCCACAGAGTAGACAGCATCAGTGCTGGACCTGAAGGCTGGATTGGATTTCCCTTGGTGGGGTTGGGGAAAGAGAAAATAAAGGAAACTTCCTAACTATTCAGAGGTGGAAAATGGCAGGGAATGTTTAAGAATGACCATGTGGCAGGGCACAGTGTGGGAGCGGAATGGTGGAAGGAGCCAAGCGGAGCAGCTGCAGGAGATAAGGGACCGGATCTCGGCAGGCTTGCTTTGAATACTGGAGTGGAGAGTTTGAGCTCTGTCTTTACACATTAGGGTACCATTCGTGTTTTCTGAGGAAAGGTGTAATAAAATCAGGACTGGGCTAGAACACCCTTTATCATATGACGGTGTAGAGGATGTCTTTAAGGAAGAACAGACCCAGGTGTGGAGACCAATTAGACAAGAGGTGGGGACATAAACGGTGGGGAGATAAGCATGTTGAGAAGGAGCAAACTGACAGCTTTCATAACTGACTGGATGTGGGAGATAATGAAGGAGAAGCCAAGATGGCGCCACACTTTATTCACTGGAGTGGGGAGAAGGAACCTCAGAGGTGGGACATATTTGGAGCTAAAGATGGTAAACTCTACTTTATTCTGTGTGAACACAATATACAGTACAGTTTCTCCTAGTACTGTAATTTCTCCCTTTCACAGTAACATTTCTCCTAAAAGTAAAAATCGTTTTACTTCTTAGAATTAATTGGTCAATAGTTTCTTAAAGTTGGCATTGCTTGGGGAGTGATTCCCCATGGCAGGAAAAAGCAGTCTTAGGAGTGCTAGCATCTCTTTCTCAGCTTTCACATTTCAGGAGTCATGGCAGAGACTGCTCCTATGCGGGGATAAATGAATAAAGCTGACTCCTCCAGCCCCCATCACTAATTAAAGACCCAGCTGTTGGGAGCGAGGAGAGCACAGGTGCCGTGGCCGGGCTCAGTGCGAGCCAGGATTCTCTCCCCACCAGCCCTGCTTCCTGGGGAGCGATCCAGTGAGTGTGGGCAGCAGGGGAAGAGAGGATGAAATGGTCTAGGCATGCCTTCATTCCCTCACACGTTAGCCAGCAGGTGTATGCTTTTGTCCGTCTCCCGCTCACCTTGCTTGTCTCTCTGGCTCTTCCTTTTGGGTTTACTTTCTCCTATTATTTCCTTTTCTCCAATTCCTGATAATCCTAAACCACTTTACCCCCCCCCCCCCCACTCACAACCCCCCACCGGCTCATTGTCTAGTCTTTTAGCTTTTCTTCTTGACATTTTCTAGCCTCCAGTTTTATTATTTTTTTTTTATTATGAAATAGTCTAAACATACAGAAAAAAAAATCACAGAGACTAATGCCACAAACATCCACATACTATGAAACTTTAATAAATGTTAACATTTGGCCTTATTTGCTTTGGATCGTTTATTAAGAAATAAAAATACTGCCCCCCCCCAACTCAGTTAAAGCCTATTGGGTACATCTTCTTGATACTGTAATAGTTTCTCATTGCCCGGATGTCAGCACTGTCTTCAATCTGTCCTTTTTATTCCTATGCATGTTTTTATATTAGTACTAGACTCATTATATATATATATATATTCTATATATATACTAGACTCACTATATATATATATATTCTAGACTCACTATATATATATATATATCTCACATACAAACATTAAACAGTGTTGTTTTGCATGTTTTTAATCTTTGTACTGACAATATATTGATATTCTACCATTGGACTTTTTCTTTTTTTTCTCAATCTAATGCTTTTGAGATTTATCTATTTTGATAAATGTAGCTCTAATTCATTTATTTTGATTGCTGCATAAAGTTCTCATGTATGAATATACTACAATTTATTTATCCAGTTCGCCCTTAATAAACATTAAATTGGTTCCAATTTTTTTTTTTTTCTGCTACAACAAAAAAAGCTGCAGCGATCATTCTTGTGCGTATCTACTTGGGCACATATGCTGGAGAATTTATCTGGGTTACATGCCAAGAATTGGAATTGTTATATTGTCAGGCATGCTCTTTACTAATTATTGCCATATTGTTCTCCAGAGTTGTGGAGCCAGTTTGTATGCTCACCAGTGCTGTGTGCTAGGTCTTTCTCTTCATTCTCCTCAACATGCGGTACTATTAGGCTTTTAAGTTTGCCAATGTGTTGGGAATGAAATGGTGTCTCGTTGTTTTACTTTGCATTCCTTTAATTACAAACGAGATGGAGCATTTCTTCTTAAGTTTATTATAAATTCTAGTTTCCTCTTTGTGAAGTGCTTGGATATATACTTTGCCTATTTTTTCTAAGAGTTTTTCTTTGTGATTTTATGTTTTTCATATATTCCTTTTCATATTCTGATTTTATGTCTTTCATATATCTCTAAGAGTTTTTCTTTCTGATTTTATGTTTTTCATATACTTCATATATATGTATATGTATACATACACACACACACACACACACACACACACACACACACACACAATTTCTCCCAGTTCGGGGCTACAGTTTTCATTTTGCTTATGGTATCTTTTGGTGCAGAAAGCCTTTTTTTTTTTAAGTCTGTTTATTTATTTTGAGAGAGACAGAGAGAGAGAGAGAGAGAGAGAGAGAAAGAACCAGGGAGGGACAGAGGATCCGAAGCGGGCTGTGTGCTGACATCAGAGAACTCATGAACTCTGAGCCGAAGCTGGATGCTCAACCAACTGAGCCACCCAGGCTCCCCAGGTAGAAAAACTTCTAATTTAATAAGCTAAATGTATCAATCTTATATTTTTGTTTTGTTTTTGTTCCTTTTTTTCTATTGTCTTTGTTCTCTGGGTATAAATTCTAGAAATCTCATGAATTTAATTGGCTTGCCTTCCTACATTTTATTTTCCGAAATAATTTTTAAGGTGGAGATTGTAAATTTCTGTAACCTCACCCATATAACTTGTTTTGAGAGGGGTGACTTTGCAGGTGGAAGAAATTTTTGACTGCTACTTTTTTTGGTGTGTAGTTTAGTAGCTATTTCTTCAGTCAATTTTGTAAACTATATTTTTATAGAAGATTATCCATTTATTGGCATAAACTTATTCAAAGTATTTTTAAGGATGTATCTGTCTCTATCTATAGTTATGATCTTTTTGTTTGTAATATTCCTTAATAAGATCCTAGTTTTAAAAAAAATTTTTTTTTCAACGTTTATTTTTTTTGGGACAGAGAGAGACAGAGCATGAACGGGGGAGGGGCAGAGAGAGAGGGAGACACAGAATCGGAAACAGGCTCCAGGCTCTGAGCCATCAGCCCAGAGCCTGACGCGGGGCTCGAACTCACGGACCGCGAGATCGTGACCTGGCTGAAGTCGGACGCTTAACCGACTGCGCCACCCAGGCGCCCCGATCCTAGTTTTTTAAAGATCAACTTTTATTTTCTAGATTCCCCCTATTGTTTGTTTCTATTTTTTTTTAGCGTTTATTTTTGAGAGAGAGAGACACAGAGTGCAAGTGGAGGAGGGCCAGAGAGAGAGAGGCACACATAATCTGAAGCGGGCTCCAGGCTCTGAGCTGTCAGGACAGAGCCCGGTGTAGGACTCGAACCACGAATAGTGAGATCAGACCTGAGCCGAAGTCAGATGCTTAACCTACTGAACCACGCAGGCACGCCTTTTTTCTCTTTCATAAATGTCTTCTTTTACATTTTACTTCCTTCCTCATATCCTTTTATGGTGTACTTTTGTTCTTTTTCTAGTTTTTTTAATTTGAAGGCGTAATTATTTTATGTATGTATGTATGTTTTTATTTTTCCCAGCTTTATTGAGGTATACTTGATAAATATAATTGTAAGATATTTAAAGTGTACATGTCAGTAGTTTGATATACGTACACATTGTGAATGGATTCTTACCATCTGGTTGATGAACACATCCCTTTAAAAAACTATTGATTGTTTTGCAACAAGTTCATCAATGGCCATAGAGTTAATAACACTTTAGTTGCATATCATGAGTTTTGAAATATAATACTTTTAGCAACATTCAGTAACTTCTGCTCTGATTCTTTTAATCCATGGATGTGTAGAAGTCAAATTCTTTATTACCAAACACATATGTCTTAATTTACTCTATTTTTATGGTTGATTTTTTTGCCTTATGTTCAGAAAATATAGGCTTTATAATATAGATGAGTGGTAATGTGTTAGGGTTCCCTTTCTGATTTAGGTTATCTTTAGTTTTCATCAATGTGTGCTTATAAGGATATATGGTCTCTATTTTGGGCATATGGGATTTTACATGTATCTTAGGTCAAACCCAGTACTTTGTAGTTCAGATCTTTTATAGTCTTACTCTATTTTAAAATCTGATTTACCCATTATACTTGAGGACTATTAATTTCTCATTAATCTTCTCATATTTGGCTTCTATATTTCAAAGCTTGCTGACTAGAGCATGTTCAAGACAGAACAACTTAATGTCTTGCTATTAGGTACATATGATGTCATGTTTCACTCACTAAAGTATGTATTCATTCAGCCAACAAATATTTACTGGGTACTTCTGATGTGCCCGACACGGTTCCAGGTGCTGGGAATAAAACAGTGTGCATAACCAGGAAAGTTCTTGCTTTCGGGGACCTTATGCCCTAGCTGGGGAGAGAGATGATCTATCGTGAACAGCCAGCGACTGAGGTCAGGAGCTGCAGGTGCTGTAAAGGAGGAGGAAGCAGGGGAGGGGTGGGAGATGACAGGCTGGGATGGGGAGTTCCGTTCCCGGGATGATTAGAGAAGGCAGCCTGAGGAGATGACACTTGAAAAGGACTGAACAAAGCATGGAGGTGAGTCATGAAGATCGTTCCAGGCAGAGATGAAGGGAGAGCCCCCGAGGAGGAAGCATGCTGTATCAAGGACTGCCACTGTTAGGTTTGAGGAACGGTGAGGGCCAGAGTGACAGGGTAGGACTTTCTTTTTGGAAGGATACGTCTGTGGGCTGCATGGAGAGCTAAAGGTAATGAAACGAGAGGGGAGGTGGAGGGCCAGCAAGGAGGTTAATGTCACAGTCCAGGTGGCCGGGCTGACAGTGGTTTGCACTATAGGGATGATGGTAGATGTAGGAGGATTTCTGAATCCTGGTGATGAACTGGATGCCAGCTAAGATAGCAAGACAGGAATCAAGAATGGGTCCTAAGATTTTTGCCTGAGCAACTGGCTGAATAGGATTGCCATTTAGTAAGGGGAAAGACTTAGAGGATCTACAAGTGAAGAGTTATGCTTCATAACTAACACTGTAGTATTACTCTGGTGATGCCTCTTAATTATTGTGCCGGTTGTTTGCCTGTCTGCTCTCGTACCCACTCCCTGCCTCCCCCCTCCCTATTCCCCTGAGTCACAGGGGACTGCAGTTATTCTCACCCTTCCCCCACAACAGCAGCTGTTCTGAGGAGATGGCTAGCATCTTCTGCTGTGGGTGTGAGGATGGAAAGAGAAGGAGACATCCAGAGCCTGACCCTCAGTGCAAAGGTTGAGGCAAGAAAGAGCAGAGCAGAAAGAGCAAAGAGTATGTTGACTCGGGAGGAAAGTGAAGATTTTCTAGAAGGCTTTCTAGAAGGAAGGTATCATCAACTCTGTCAAATGTTGCAAAAAGTTGTGTAGGATGAAGATTGGAAACTGACCATTGGTTTTAGTAACATAAAGGTCTTTGGTAACACTGATTAGAGTGATTTTTTTTTTTTTTTTGTGGCATGAACTCAAGTTTGATTGGAGAGGATGCAAGGAAGAATTAGATCTATTTCATGTTTAGTGTTCTATTTTAATGCTATGAGTGCATTTTTGACTTGAATTCTACTGTAGTTCAGGTTTCTTTGGATACATGTATTAGTTTGCTAGGGCTGCCATAACAAAGTAGCTCAGACTAGGTGGCTTAAACAAAGAAATTAATTTTCTCACAGTTCTGGGGGCTTAATGTCCCAGATTGAGGGTGTCAGTGGGGCTGGTTTCCTCTGAGACTTCTCTCGTTGGCTTGGAGATGGCCGCCTTTTCCTGTGTCTTCACATCATCTTCGTCTTCCCCTCTGTATGTATCTGTGTCCAAATTTCGTCTTCTTGTAAGGACACCAGTCACATTGGATTAGAACCCACCCTAGTGACCTCATTTTAACTTAAATAGCTCTTTGTAGACTCTATCTCCAAACACGCCATCGTCAGAGGCCCTGTGGGTAGGACTTCAACATATGAACTGGGGGAAGGGAGACACTGTTCAGCCCTTAACAATTAGTAATTATCTAGTGCACCTTTCTTTCAATTTTTTTGTGTGGTTTTGTTTTAGGCATGTTTTTTATAAAGCAGCAAATGGCTAGGTTTTTAAAAATGCAATTTAAACAGATTCAGTTTAATACTATCTGATTGGTCTTCTATGTGTGACATTATCTTCTTTCATTTTATTGTGATTTTTATATTTGGATCCATTTCTGCCATATTCTTTTATGATTTCTATTTATTATTTTTTTCCCCTCTTATTTTCTCTTTGTCCTCCTAATTTCACATGAGCTGGATGAGTTTTCAATATAAGCCTTTCTCTATCCTGCCATTTGAAAGCTTTAGATTTCTTCTGGTCGATATCCTTAAATTATAAGCATGTGCATTTATCTATACATTTTTAAACAAAGCTTAAAATTATTCAGTATTTTTGTCTTCCAGAATATGCTTTAACTCTCCTTTGAACATATTCCATGTTATTGTTGCCTAGAGATTTAGATGCTCATTAAAAGTTAGTATTTTTATAATTGATTTTTAATTAAAATTTCCAGCATGTTTGATCAGTTTCTGTACTGAACCCTACATCTATGATGGTTTTTTCCCCCTATGTATAAACACCTATGACAAAGTTTATTTTATACATTAGGCACAGTAATAGATTTAACACCAAGAACTAATAAAATAGAACAGTTAGAACAATATACTGTAATAAAAGTTATGTGAAAGTGGTCTCTCTTTCTGTCTCAAAATATCTTATTATAGTGTGTTCCCCCTTCTTGTGATGACGTAAGATGATAAAATGAGATGAAGTGAGGTAAATGCCGTAGACATTGTGAGGTAGTGTTAGGCTGCTATTGACCTTCCAAGGCTATGTCAGGAAGAGGAGTATGGTTGATTGTGGTAACTGAAACATGGAAAGTGAAACTGGATAAGGAGGGACTCCTATCATTGTCCTTTGTATCAGCCATGATGATACATACCATGGTTACAAATAACTTTTAAAAAGTAATGGTTGATAAAACAAAGTTTTATTTCCTGCGCACATTCCAGGTCGGCTGGCGGTTCAGCTTCTGCATTCTGAAGCCCATCCTCACTACCGTGTCCATCTGGAAGGGTGCTGGTGGCTGAGGCAGAGGGGAAAGGGAACAGGAAGGCATGTGCTGGCTCTTAGAGCTTTCACATAAGGGAATTAACTATATATCACTTTGCTCACATTTGCTCAGATCAAGTCAAATGGCCAAGCCTGACTTGAAGAGGGACAGGAAAATATAATTCTCCCATGGGGGCGTGTGTGCGTGGGGGGGGGGGGGTGAATGTCAGGGGTTGGTGAGTTCTGTGGCAGGGGGTGAACGTCGCATCTCGGTGAATTCTGGCGGGGGGTGGTGAACGTGGGGTTTCGGTGAGTTCTGTGTGGGGGGTGAACGTCGGATCTCGGTGAATTCTGTGTGTGTGTGGGGTGAACGTTGAATCTCGGTGAGTTCTGGGAGGGGGTGAACGTCGGGTCTCCGTGAGTTCTGTGGGGGGTGGTGAACGTCGGATCTCGGTGAGTTGTGTGTTTGTAGGGGGGGTGAACGTCGGATCTCGATGAGTTCTGGGGGGGGGGGTTGAACGTCGGGCCTCAGTGAGTTCTGTGTGGGGGGGGTGAACGTCGGGTCTTGGTGAGTTCTGAAAGTCACTTGCATCCACTGTCGCTCTGTTTTCACTTTCCTTCCTGTGAAACATATTCTTTAATAATTCTTTTAATGAACATCTGTGGGTGGTAAGCTCTTTTATTTTTATAAGTGTAAAAAGCCTTTATTTTGCCCTTACTCTTAATTAAATGTTTAGCTGTGTATAAAATTTGAGCTTACTGTTTCTTTTCTTGAGCACTTGAAAATATCATTCCATTGTCTTTTGGCTTGTATTGTTGCTAATGAAAGTTTCATTGCCAGCTTAATTGCCATTATTTTGTGGCCATATGTCATTTTTGGCAGCTCGTAGTTTAGTTGTTGTTGTTGTTGTTGTTTTTAATCTGGGCATGGATTTATTCTTTATCTTGCTCAGAACTTGGAGTCATATTGAACCTAAGGTCTCCTGTCTTTCTTAACCCTGGGAATCCTCAGCCACTATTTCTTCAATTCTCTTCTTCTGGAGCTCCTGTTGGATACATGTTGGAGCTGTTCAAATTTACTACTTCCTTTCCAGTCTAAGGTTTATCCAGTAGATTTGTCCTTTACTTTTTTCTATTTCTCTGATTTCTTTTCCTTTATAAGACTTCCAGTTAATTATTTTTCATAAGCACCTTGTTTTATTTCTTTGATTTTATTTCATTATTATATTTTCTTGGATGTTGCTGCTTTTATGGCCATACTAATCATAAATATGTTACAGTCTTTGTTAGACTGTTTTATGACATTGATTTTATTTGGAGTGAGTTTAATTAGCTAATTAATTAGTTTATACTCTCTTTGTTAACATTACTTTTCTCTGTGTTTTGGAATTGGGGTTTATAAGCTCATCATAAGTGGGGAGATTGTTTTTTCCCTTGCTCCTTTCCTTTGTGCTTCCCTCTTTCTGCCTAGAGGTTTTGCTGTTGCCTTTACTCAGCCCCCTCACACCTTAGTTGAGGACAAGGTTTTATAATTGTACCATATATTTTTTTAAATTTTTAATGTTTATTTACTTTTGAGAGAGAGAGAGAGACAGAGTGTGAGTGGGAAAGAGGCAGACACACACACACACACACACACACACACACACACACACACAGAATCCGAAACAGGCTCCTGGCTCTGAGCTGTCACCACAGAGCCCCAAAGTCGGGCTTGAACTCATGAACTGTGAAATCATGACCTGAGCTGAAATCCAATGCTTAACCAACTGGGCCACCCAGGTACCCCAATTGTACCATATTTCTGATGGTACTGGGGACATAGCTGATCTATTCACAAGAGCTAGAATGAAGCTTGGTCCCTCCCACGTGGCTGGACTCCTGGCTTTGTAAAAATTGAAGCCTCAGGCCTCATTTAGCAGCATTTTTCAAAACTTCCTTTCAGGAGTAGTGGAGAGCCACCTTCCAGCTCTGGCTTCGAGTAGTGAACTTAGCTCTCCATTATCTTGTAGGAGCAACCATTACAGCTACCGCCAGCATCTGATAGGTCATGATTTGAGCATTATCACTCCTTTCCATCTGTGTTTTGGGTTCCTGTCTCTTTTTTGATCCGCAGGGAGTTTTGGCTTGCTTTGGAGCCTTGATACATCTTTCTGGTTTGTTGTTTGTTTTTCATTTTGTTATGTTTTCTTTCTCATCTGTTATTTATAAGTGTTTGAAACAGAAGAGGTGGATCAACTTTGAATTTTGAACTCACCAAGCCATTCTAAGAGGAAATACCTGTCTCCACTTCTAACCCCTTATTCCCCCCACCATATGGCTAGAGAGGAATTTACTTATCTATAGTATGGGGATAATAAATTGTACCTATTGTACAGAGCTATTGAAGAGATTACGTGAAATAATGAATGTGAAGAGCCTTTCTCAGTGCCCGTACATGGTAAGTAATTGTCAGGTATATACAGCTCAGGTGTCGCTCTATCATAAGGATTTATGCTCGGAAGTTTTTTCTAACAGTAGCAGGAAGGTGTATCCGGTAAGTACGTATGGCAGTGTCAGAGGTGCTGGAATGTCCCTGTTCCCCAAACAACTTTTTCTGAAATCTCAATATTAGAGAGACTTTTATTTGGATCACTGTATCCCTTTTTATTTTTATTTTTATTATTTTTTTTTTATTTTTTTATTTTTTATTTTTTTTTCAACGTTTATTTATTTTTGGGACAGAGAGAGACAGAGCATGAACGGGGGAGGAGCAGAGAGAGAGGGAGACACAGAATCGGAAACAGGCTCCAGGCTCTGAGCCGTCAGCCCAGAGCCTGACGCGGGGCTCGAACTCCCGGACCGCGAGATCGTGACCTGGCTGAAGTCGGACGCCCAACCGACTGCGCCACCCAGGCGCCCCACTGTATCCCTTTTTATTTATTTATTTATTTATTTATTTATTTATTTATTTATTTATTTTTGTATCCCTTTTTAAAGCAGAGGTTCCTATGGCAAAATTATATGTCAAACTGAGCAGCAGAGATTTCCCGACATCTACATTCCTATGTGTCAGTTTGGTTAAATTGATTTCCTGGTGCTGATTGGAGGGAAAAAGGAATTAGAGTTTTATTTGGGCAGGGAAAACTTATAACACTGCCCAGGATGGGCAGAAGGATCTGAGTGGGACATGCTAGTAGGGTTTCTAGCAACTGACAAACGGTGCCACACAGATGGACAGGAGCCTCCGGGGCAGGGATAAGGGTACAAGATGTATCATCCAGCTTAGACCTAAACCGTATTGTGGTAAGGAACAACTCCAGAACGTTGGTGAATTACAACAAAGGCTTATTTTGCCCATGGTATGCATCCTGCCTGGGAAAATTTAGAGCTCACGGCCAAAAGAAAGACCATGGTAAAGGCATGCAATGGCTCTATGCTTCTTCTTGGAGAAGGCACACCTCGCTTCCACTCACATGTTATTGATCAAAGCAAGTCACACAACCAAGCCTCAACTATAAAACAGTCCTCCACAGCTTATAGTGTAAGGTAGCTGATAGCTGCACAAGTGATACTAACAGATACACTGAAATCAACAAGTGTTAAATTCCTCTATTAGCTTCCCTAACACTATATTCTTACCATATCAAGCAGGGGCAGGGTACCCAAATGTGTCAACATTCTTTTAAGTAATGTTGCAAAACCATGAAGAATCAGGAAACTCATAAGATCAGTATCCAAGCTTGTTATGGACTGAATTCTGTCTCTTCCAAATTCATATTTTGAAGTCCTAAAACCCAGTACCTCAGAGTGTGACTATATTTGGAGATAAGGCCTTTAAAAGTGTGTCAGGTAAAGTGAGGTCATTTGGATAGCCCTAAATCAACTTGACTGGTGTCCTTATAAGAAAGAGAGATTAGGATACAGACACTCATGCCCAGGGTGAAGACATAAGGAAAAGATGGTCATCTACAGGCCAAGGAGAAAGGCCTCAGAAGAAACCCAAACCTGCTGACATCTTGGTCTTGGACTTCTATCCTCCAGAGCTGTGAGAGATCAATTTCTGTTGTTTAAGTCACCCAGTCCGTGACGTTTTTTTTTTTTTTTATGACATCTCCAGTTTTAACTTACAACATGAGAAATGTCTACTGACCTCCTCCCCGTCTATGACATGATGAAGAATAGCAAATGATTCTGGTCTATGCTTGATTTAGGGATTAGTGTTGAGGAATTCTCTTGGGGCTTTCCAAGAGCAAAGGCCATGTTCATTGCTACAAAAAGTCAGCCTCTCTGTTTCCCAGCCCTCAATGTCTTCTTGCTGGCCACCCCATTCAGATAACAATGGCTGAAGGCAAGGCCATTGGGAATGTTCCTTCTCACTGCTGGTGACAGTATAATGATTAGTCTAGCTAGTTGTGCCTATCTGCTTTTCTTCCCTCAAGTTAGATACAGGCACTTGAACTTGAGATTTGTTTATGATGAATTTATTCTTAAATTCTAAACAAGTAATGTATTATAGATGTGTTGGAGTCTAAAAAGGTAATCAAAATATGTTATAACTCTGTTGGTTCAATAGCTATATTGCACACTTGTTTCCACTCTGGTACTCTTTAGGGTTTGGTAGAAATAGCTGCCAGTGAATGTGTGTGCGTGTGTGTGTGTGTTAGCACATACTAGGTGCTCTTGTTCAATAAAGACATTGGGAAAAGAAATGATGAGATATACACTATTCTCTCTTCATGTAGGAAAATGCCAACCATACACACATCATTTAAAGTTGTTCTCAGTTGACATTCCCAGTCACATTTACCAGGAATGGAATTTTTCTCAGAGCCACCCTATCTGCAGAGTCTTACAGGGTCTTGGTGCTTAAAGCAAAGATGCCTCTATTTTGAACACTTGGGGTTTTTAAAAAAATCTAATTTACCCTGAAATCCCTTTTGCATTTTAAAAATTGTGTCTGAATTCTCAATGCAGTCAGAGTGACTGTTTGGTAGACAAAATGTATCCCCAAACCATCAAGGGATTTTCATGAGCAATTGGGATTACTCCAAAATACATTGCAGATTGGTATCAACTATCATATTTGAATTTGTATTCTAGCGCTGAGAGCCATTTGTAGCATTATAAATCATGGCCCCTCCCTCACAATTCAGAATGCTCCTGTCTATGACAAACACTAAATATGCTGTTGCTACAGTAGCAACATCAGAAATTGCCCAGAGATATCACACAAAACTGGATGACAGGAGAAAATTTCGTAATCACTTTATAAGTACAACCCTTCAATATAGCCCAATCTCCTTCCACCTGAGAAAAATTGAGAGGAGTTTGGATTGAGAATGTTAATTGGAAACTGATATGCTTGGCTTTCTGGCACAGTATTTAAATGTTGTCAGGGCTGTCTTCCTATCCAAGAAAGCTACAAAAAGTTAACTTACCTCTTTTTTTTTCCTCTAAAATGAAAGCTTAGATTCTAGAGAGTACAAACCAAATCCACAGAGAAAATCTTAAAATTGCAAACTCCATAGCTATGAATTGACCCTAATAATAGCTTTTATTATTTAGATGTAATAAAAATTCTAATGATCTGCAGAACAGTAAAATCTCTAGTTTAGCAGGAGATTGAAGTATTTTTTGGATTGTGCCTTATGAAAGCCATCAGAGACAATAGAGTCTTGATAGATACCCACTCTAACATTTGCAAAAAGCATTAACAATATATCACACTTCACTGCCAGCTGCAAACCCATAATATTATTCACAAATTATGTATTTAAGATTGGGGAGCCAGAGACATTTTTGTAATGCTAACATATTAAGACATCCCCTCCAGAGAGGTTCTATAGAACCTCTGCCTGCATTTTTCATATTCACCTTACTGCTTGACCATGTGATGATTTTGAAACTGTTGCCTGGCTACACCGATCCCTATTTCCTAGAGTATTATCTGTCAGTGCCCAGAGGGGTTATGTTCAGGAGTGTTACTTCCAAAAACTAGACTATAATTTATATAATTTATCTAAGGAAGTTTCTAAAACCATTAAAAATAATTTTAACTGTAAGTTGATTCAGTGTGAGGGAAGAGAAAAGTATTACTTTGAATAATGAAATGCTAATAAGACCAGAAAAATTGAAATTGAATATCATGCAGATAAACATGGGTATGGGGGTTATTATTTAAGACATACCTTTATTATTAGTTTGATTAACAAATGATATAAAAACTGTAGGATGGAAAAAAAATAAGTACATTTATACCAGATGCTTTTATAGAGACCTAAAACTTTTAAGTATCCCTGAGGAAGTCAAATTAATTTGTGATGAGATAGGAGTCTTTGATATCTCTATTAAGACTATAACAAGAAAGAGGCATATGGTGGAGGAATATCAGTAAGGTAGACATGTCTGGCTAAGTGGTGTAAAATGAAAGCATTAATTAAGACATGTGAACAATAATAATAACAATTTCAGCAGCAGTAACAGCAGTAATGATGGTAATAATAATTAAAAGCCAAGGTGAAGGGAAAAAGGAAGTGAGGGTGGGTAAAGGTCATTCGGTGTGGTTATGATTTTATCCAGACAATAATCAATCACTAAACACAACTCAATAGACCTAGTCTTGACAGTGGATTGGATTAACACAGTTCCTTTTATTAGCGTTAGATTATTGGACAGTAAGGGATCAGATTAGTCTGCTGTGCACTGCAGAGGAAGCAAGAAAGGAGGGACAGAAGGACTATCTGGGGAGAAAGATCAGGGATGGGAAGCAATCATAAGGTTAGCTTTTTAAGTGCTTGGTAGACAAAGATGGGACAGAAATTTGTGATTCAGAAAATTCCAGAAATTCATTATGGTTGCATTCTTTTCTCTGTGTCAACGTTTATTTGAGCCTTTGATAAATAATACAAATGATAAATTTGACTTGTACTTTTCTCTATTTATCTATCCATTCACCTGATGAAATTTGAGCAAGAGATAAGCATCTATCAAATTGGAAATAATTATATCAGCTTTCATTTATCCTCAGAAATAAGCACACAGTTGTGGTTAAGAGAATGAGTATGAGCCTAAGCTCAGTTTCCTCATTGATGAGATGAGGTCAAGAATATCTACCTGGCACAGCTGATGTGATAACTCAGTGAGATGGTGCATATTTGAGCAGTAAGCACTTGACCTGTCTCATAGTGTGCATTTAATAATCTGTAGACATTATGTTATTAAAACTATGAATATTTTTATTATTATTGATTATAAGTAAAAACAAAGTGGAGTGGCAGAATTTGCTTATGTTAATAGGAAAAATTTAATACATCATTCTAGGACTCATTGGGCATCTTTAAACACTTGAAGGAAAATATTATTCTCCTATTAAAAATATGATAAATAATAATTCCAAAACAACATCCTCAGAGAGATATGTATTCATATGAATAAGTATTTTACTCTATGCAATTTTCATATCCTAATGAAATTCAGATCAGAATTAATATATAATGAAAAAGTAGTTTTTATGAATAACTTACCCCTGTTGTACAGAAAGTTGGCAAATGATGTGTGTAGTATATTTAAGAAGCCCACAGTGTTCTCAGCTACTCCATTCGACATTTAGTTAATGCAACAGAGGGTTTCTACTTGACAGTGAAAAGAGAACATTACACAAGTCACCATGTTCTGCAGTTTTCTTGCCAGCCTGCTTTATGTCCATTTAACTTTTTATAGTTACCCTATGCCTGGCTAGAATTCAAACTACAAAGGGAGAATTCAACCTTTCCATTCCATGTTACCCTTAGCTTTTAATCAAACAAGATTTTAAAAATGAATATTGGCCCTAAAGTAATCTTTCCCCCATAAAACAACCAACGAAGGAAAACTCCTTAGATGGAATTTAGAGATTAAAAGCCTTTTTCAGGTAACAAGTAATCAAGACTGCTGCTTTCTTTACTTACCAGACACTGGGAACTTCCATTACTGGGTAGAATGGAATTATTTGTGTCAAACTTGCGATCCTGCTTAGAAGAACCAGAAAAGATGGGTAAAACGTACACACACACACACACACACACACATGCACGCACGCACACACACGCACACACACACAAAACATGTTTAAGGACATCATAGAAATGGAGAAGCAAAGAGTAACAGAAGGGTTAAGTTCTGGAAAAGAGAGAACCTCTAGAAATAACAATCTTCATTCTTTTTTTTTTTTTTTTTTTTTTTTGAAAGATTTTGTCAGTTCTGGGCCTAGGCTGAAGTGTTTTTTTGGGGAGCCTCAAACACATGATTACTTTTCTCTCTAAATATTTGCCAGGGGCACCTGGGTGGCTCCGTGGGTTGACCGTCCAACTGCAGCTCAGGTTATGATCTCACTCACAGTTTATGAGTTCCAGCCTCGCATCTGGCTTGCTGCTGTCAGCTCAGATCCCACGTCGAATCCTCTGTCCTCCCCTCCACTCTGCCTCTCCCCCATTCATACTCTCTTTCTCAAAAATAAATAAACATTAAAAAAATATTTGCCAAATTCTAATGTTTTCTGTGAAGCTAAGAAATCTAAATTTAAAAACAGATGGGGGATCGGGTGTTGGGGAAACAAAGACTCAGTTAATACTCTTGCTTTTAAAAGTGCCTTACTCAAGGAACCGGGTTAAGTCAGAACCATACTATCTTACGATAACTGAAGATAAGCCTTGACTCACCTTATTCCCTGATTGGATAAAGAGGATCATTCTCCTCCTGAGTCCATAATAACTAGCAGAAGAAATGATTAACTTTCTCTGGTGAAAGATAAAATCATCTGGAGTCATCATGTTTATCATTCAAACAAAAAATCATTAGGTATGACAAGAAACATCATAATACAATCAAACTCCAAGAGAAAATTTAGATTGTATAACACACTTATAGGTGATTTAGATATTGTAATTAAATCACATGGGCTTTCAAATAACTCTATTATGCTAAAAAAATAAACAAAAGAAATATAGATTAAAAATGGAAAAATTTCACCAGAAAATTAGACTCTAGGTAAAGCAAATAGAAATTTCAGAAATAAAAAAAATATGTGAAATTAAGTACCAGTGGATAAATTTAATAGATTAGACACAGAACAAGACAGGATTAAAAAATGAGAAGACAGATTAATAGAATATATCTCAAAATAAAGCAATACATAGAAGAAAGAATTGAAGTAAGAATAAGAATGTAGTAGATATTTGGGGTATAGTGAAAATATCTAACATACATATAATTAGATTTTAGATGAAGGAAGGGAAAGAAAAAACCAATCAGATGGATCAAATAAAAAATAAATAGTAAGATGTTACATGCAAACCCAATTTATCATTAATTACATTAAAAGTAAATGGACTAAATACTATCATCACTAAAAGACAAGGTGAGACTGAAAAACAAAAATCTACATATATGTTGATTACAAGGGTTACACCATAAATGTAAGGATAGTAGATGGAACACAACAAAGTACTAATCAAAAGAAAGCTATACTAATTAACTATACTAATATCAGACAAAATAGTCTTTAAGGTAAGTATCATTACCAGAGATGAAGAGACATTTCATAGGTACAAATGAGTCAGCTCAACAGGAAGATACTACAGTTTTAAATCTGCATGTCCCCAATAACATACTTTAAAAATTAAGCAAACATTAGTAGAACTAAAAAAGAGACCCAGAAATATTTCAGTATTATTAAGAATATAGAATATCGGTATAACTTGACCTAATTGACATATTCAGAACACTATATCCAACAACATCTAAATTCATATTCTTTTCAAGTGCACAGCAGATCTTTACTATAATTGATGATGTACCAGGTGAAAGTAAGCTCCAACCAATATCAAAATATTGAAATTATTCAGAGCATGTTCTCTGTCTGCAGTGTAAATAAGATAGAAACGAATCACAAACAGGTAACTAGAAAATGCCCAACTGTTTGGTAAGTTGATCGATAAACTTCTAAATAACCAATAGATGAAGAGGAAGCTTTAATAGTAATTGGAAAATGTTTTCATCTGAAAGATAATGGTATGGTATATCAGAAGTTATAGCATTGAGCTAAAGCAGTGCTCAGAGGAAAATTTAGAGACTTTAATGCATATATTGAAAAATAATAAAAGCTAAAAATCAATGATTTAAGCTTCTTTCTCAAGAAGCTAGAAAATAGAAAGAGCAAGCCAAATCCAAATAGAGTAGTAAGAAGGAAACAGTAAAGATGGGACCAGAAATCAATGAAATAGAAAATTAAATGCATGATAGAGTAAATGAACCAAACCAAAAATTGTTTCCTTGAAAACATTAATAAAATTGATAAGCCCTTAGAAAGATCGATCAAGGGGAAAACAGAGAAAACACAAATTACTAATGTCAAGAATGAAATAGGAGACATTACTACAGAGCCAAGAAAATAAGAAAATATTCATTATATAAAGAGATGAAAAATGATAAAATTCAATGAATTTATAATAATAATAAATTCAAATGAATTTATTATTTATCAAATTCTTAAAAGTAGAAGGGAACTTTCTTAAATTTGTAGATTATCTACAAAAAATGAAAACCACTAAAGCAAAAATCATACTTGTGGTGCAGTAGGGGAAGATTTCCCCTGAGACTGAGTATGACACATGAAAGTCTCCCCAAACTACTTTTATTCAACATTGAATTGAAGGCCTCAGTTGGCACATTAATGGCAACAACAAACAAACAAACAAAACTCAAATGAATAACAAGGCACGTGTATTGAAAAGGAAGAAATAAAATATCTATATTATTTATAAATGACATGATTTTCTCAAAAATGTAAATGAACCTAGAGACAAGCCATTATAATTAATATGTGAATTTAGCAAGATTTCAGGATACAAGAAAAATGATTAGAATTAATAAGTGAATTTTGCATGGTATGTAGATACAAGATCATTTGCTAACATAGATCTCTATTTTTATATACCAGAAACAAATAACTAGAAACTAACACTTAAAAAATGATACCATTTTACCATAGTAACAAAAAACATCGTATGTCTGAGAATAAATTTAATGTAAGGTATAAAATTAAAATACACATTTTAGGCTGCAAAACCATAATTCATTCTTGGGAGAAATTAAAAATCTAAATAACTAGGCCAATATACCATGGGCATAGATTGGAAGATTCAATATTGTAAAGATGTCAGTTTGTCCCAAACTGAACCATACATTCAATGTGATTACAATTAAAATCCCAGCATTTTTTCCCCAGGATAGTTAACATAAAGTGTGATATTAGTTTCAGGTGTACAATATAGTGATTCAGTAATTCTGTACATTACTCAGGGCTCATCATGGTAAATGTACACTTAATTCCCTTCACCTATTTCACCCATCCCCCTACCCACTTACCCTCTTAGCCATCAGTCTGTTCTCTATATTTAAGAGTCTGTTTTCTTGTTTGTCTCTTTTTTCTTTGTCTGTTTTGTTTCTGAAGTTCCACATATGAGTGAAATAATATGGTATATATGTTTCTGTGACTGACATATTTCACTCCTCATTATACTCTCTAGATCCATCCATATTGTTGCAAATGGCACCCTACTGAATGGGAGAAGATATTTGCAAAGGACATATCCAATAAAGGGTTAATATCCAAACTACATAAAGAACTTATACAAGTCAATACCCCCCCCCCCAAAAAAGATGTACAAATGGCCAACAGACACATGAAAAGAGGCTCAACATCACTAGTCATCAGGGAAATGCAAATCAAAACCACAATGAGATAGCACCTCACACCTGTCAGAATGACTAAAATAAAAAACACAAGAAACAGCAAGTGTTGGTGAGGATGTGGAGACAAAGGAACTCGCATGCTCTGTTGGTGGGAATGTAAACCAGTGCAGCCACTGTGGAAAACAGTATGGAGGTTCCTTAAAAAATTAAAAATAGAACTACCTTATGATCCAGTAATTTCACTATTGGGTGCTTACCCAAAGAATACAAAAACACTAATTTAAAAAGATGTACGCATCCCTGTGTTTATTGTGGCATTATTGACAATAGCCAAATTATGGAAGTAACCCAAGTGTTCATCAATAGACGGATGAATAAAGAAGAGTGGTGCATATACACAATGAAATATTACTCAGCTATAAAAAAGAATGAAATCATGCCAAAATCCCAGTATTTTTAATGGAAATTCACAGGCTGATTCTAAAATTCGTATGTAAGTACAAAGGATCTAAACAGTCTAAATAACCTTGAAGAAGAACAAAGATGGAGGACTTACTCTACTAGATTGAGGACTTATTTTAAAGCTATAGTGATTAAGAGAGTGTGATATTGATGCAAGGATAGATAATAGACCAGCAGAACAGGACATTCAGAAACAGACTCACACGTAGTCAGTTTTATGAAAAAGGTGACATTGCAGTGCAGTGGGAAAAGCAGAGTATTTTAAAATAAATGATGCTGGTTAATTGGGATATCCATAAAAAATATGAATTGTAGCCACTACCTCATAGCATATAAAAATAATCAACTCCAGATAAATTTTGATTCTAAATTTACAGGCCAAAAAATACAATTCTAAAATAAATCAGAGGAGAACATCTTCATGACCTTTTAATAAACAAAGAGTTCTTAAACAGGGCGTACATGCTCTAAGTATAAAAGAAAGGTTTTTGAAAAATTGGACTATATTAAAATGAAGAACGATTCATCAAAAGATGCTCATAAGAGAGTAAAAAGGCAAGCCAAGCCACAGAGTGGAAAAAGATATTTTCAAAACATGCAAATTCATATGTATTTTCACTATAAAAAACTTGTATCCACAATGTATAAAGTATAAATCAATAATGAAAAGACAGCATGGTTCCATTTATATAAAGTTCAAAAGCAGGCACAACTAAGCTACGGTGTAAAAACAGGGTCGTTATTAGCCTTGGCTGGATTAGTGCTAGACTGGAGCATGAGAGGAGATTGGGGGTCCTAGAGTTCTATTTCTTGATCTAAGTATTGGAGACATGTACGTGTTCATTTTGAGAAAAGTCATTGTAATTTGTGCAACTTCTACATGTATGTTCAACTTCAATAAATAGCTAAAAACAAAACAAGCAGTAATACCCTCACATACAGATCTGTTATTGTGTTCCAGAAAGCTCTAGAGGAAAGGCAGGGTAGCTGCTTGTGGGAAGATATTTCTCCATTCCAAATGCTGTGGTCAGTGGCCCCAACTGTTTTAGATCATACATCAGCAAAAAAAAAAAAAAAAAAAAAAAAAAAAAAGGTTTCAGCAAGAATTTACACATGTACTCATTATGAACACTGTAAAATATGTTTAGTACATCATAGCACCCTATGTACATGTTTTGTACACAATGAACACATGACCAAAATTAAGTATGTAAAAGACGAGAGAAAGATAGAATAAGCAAGATTTTAAAAAGAAGTTTTTTTCCATCAATTATAGAAATTCCATGATTTTTTGCCCCCTTAAAAAGAAAAGAAGAGCATGTGATTCAATATGTCAGTTATAATTAGATCATCATTGCTTTTTACCTCATATTGTGTCAGATGCTGAACTTATACTAGGAACAAAAGTATTCAGCTCAGCTATTTTTTTATTTACTTGTTATTGTATTATTTATGTTATCTTCAATTGTCAGTCTCTTTGAAAGAATCTTTTAAAGCCATTTGTCAATTTTGTAGGGGGTGATTCAGTTCGAACTAAATGATATAAGCCATAAATTCATTTAACCAGACACATGATATAAACTGTAAGTCATGGCAACACTTGAAAGTGCCTCTCTGGAAAATGTCCATTCCTTCCTAGGTGCCACATGACACCTGACCACTATCAATCCACACACTTAATGCATCTAAACAAATTTGTTTGTTACTTTAGAATGAGCAGAGGGAGATAGAAATTCTAATATTTTCTCCCCAGCTCCAGTGAGTTATCGTGAGGGCACCCAGAATGTATACACTTCTTCATAGGTAAGTGAAGTCACATAGTTTCCCTCATAAATGAAGACCAGAATTATATCTGGAACTAAGAAGTGTACAGATCTGTGTGAACTTCACTGTGCCCAATCCACAGATTAACAGTGATCAAGGACCACTGGGATGCTTTTAACACTACAACTCCACTGGACATAAAGCAAGATTTTCATGAAACAACTTTTTTCTCTAATTTTTTCAGAGTAAGAGCCATGGACTCTGAGTCTCACAGACTGTTGTGGTTCTAATCCTGTCCCTATTTAATTCTACCTCTATGGCAAATCTCTTCTTGGGCTTGTCACTTTACCTCTCTACATCCAATTTCTTCTACTATAAAATGAAGGATTTGTAAAAAGTAAACACAAAGGTCCCTTCTAGTTGTAACACGTTTTATGGCCCAAATTATATCCCCCTAAAATTCATATGTGGAAGTTCCAATCCTTAACTCCTCACAATGTGACTGTATTTGTAGACCACGCCTTTAGAGAGGTAATCAAGTTACAATGAGGTAATAAAGGTTGGATCGAATCCAGTAAGGTCGATGTCCTTATAAGAAAAGATTAGGACACAGATATGCACAGACAAAAGACATGTGAAGACACAGGGGGAAGATGGTCATCTATGATCTATGAGCTAAAGAGACGGGCTTCAGAAGGAAACACCTCAATTTCAGACCTCTAATCTCTAGAATAGTGAGAAAATAAATTTCTGTTGTTTAAGGCACCCAATAGGTGGTAACTTTGTTATGGCACCTCTAGTAAACAAGTACAATAAGTAAAATTTTTCGCGGCTTGATTGAGATATTAATTGACATAGTATTGTGTGAGTTTAAGGTGCGTAATGTAATGATTCAATACACACATATATTGCAAGATGATTACCACTAATAATTGCCACTCATAAGGTTAGTTAACACGTCCATCTCCTCCCATAGTTACAGCTTCTTGTGTGTGTGGTGAGAGCCTTTAAGACCTATTCTTTTGGCAGCTTTCAAACATACAATGTAGTATTGTAACTATAGTCACCATGCTGTGCATTCCATTCCCAGGACTTATTGTCTTATAACTGCAAGTTTGTACCCTTTGACCACCTCACTGATTTCCCCCATACAGTAAGTAAACTTGAAGAACACACACCAACTGCTTATAATTGAACTTGGCTTTAAAACCAACAACCTGACCCTAAGTTATCCCAACAAAATAACTGAGCATAGCAGAAGTGACTAAGTTCATTATCTATATCTGGAAATAAGTACTGGAACTTTTAAACTTGCTTGACAAGAACTACACTTCCCTCTCCTACTAACTGTAAACTTAGACTATTAGTTTACAGGTTTTCCCTTACCAACATTAGGTTATGTTCATGTAAAGCCAAGAGAATCCAGGGGTGTTGCAGGTCATGGCCATGGTGGTTTTGTTGTTTACTGTTTAATATTTATGGAGTACCCAAAGCTGTGTGGGAAGATTACACAGTGCTTTCTTGTGTGGTGCCCAAGTTTCATCTGATGGAATACTTCTTGACTTACTCAGTCACCAAAGATTTTCTCAAAGAAACAAGTTACCTTACTTGAATTTATAAAAACCTGATTAGTTTTCATTCCACTTATATCCTAGTAACTATTTTCAAATAAAACATCTGGTGTCCAGATAGGACGGCACTAAATCACATTTATACCTGAGAAACTAAAAGAATGTGAAACACCAAATAGGTTGTTTGCTCAAGGAGAATGGACCAACGTAGCTAATTGGCCTCTCCCCTAGTCTTGCTGATAGCCAAAGGCTGTTTTGGGAAGTTAACAAAAGGCATATGTGAAGAAAGATATTAGGCAGTAATGCTAAAACTTTGCATAATCCATTTAACAAATTACTTCTTTTAAACTGAAGTATACTGTCAAATGAAGGGAATGTATTCCGTCAAATGTTAAAAGAATAATTGAATCTCTTGTTTCACATTGAGGGACACTAGGCAGGTAAAATGCATGGCAGGGGAATGGGAGGTCTTTTGGACTCCAGGCTCTGGTTGAAGTTCTGAGCTTCTTGTTGGGGGGCTACTCTGGGAAATGAGTAAAAGAATGAATGTTTCCATAGCCTATAGGTTTATTTATAGGCCAAGCAAAGAAATAGTCCTGAGTGGTTTTTAAACTGTGTTCTGTCTACCAAGGGCAACTTGGGGACAAGGGGACATGGAAGAATGGGGAGCAGGTAGTCCTTGCATCTCTCACCCGGGGAAGTTTGACCATGGAAGTTCCACTTTTGTTGTTTTGCATATTAGACTTTATTTAAAGATTTCCTTTGATTAAAGTGTTTCAAAACAAACAAACAAACAAAAAACCTTTGGGGACTGGTTTTAGAATTGTTCTTGCTAAATCTGAGCAGAATTTTGTGCTTGGACGCAGGCATAGCATGTAGTAGTAAAGACTTCCCAAATGCTCCATGTCTTTTCATGCCACTGTGTTTCGCCTTCTAAGGGAAATGCCCCACTTCACTTTGTGACTGCTTACTCACCCTGCCAGACTCTTCTCACAAAATTTATGCTATTTTCCTGTGGATTGTTTTCCTACATTAAAAAAGGAGACAAAGATTCCTTTAGTCATAATGTTAAAAAGATTAAGCAGTGGTACAATAAGTACTTTCCTTTTCATGTGTAAGGTCTCCATCCTCAATGTGGAGGTAAAGGGACTGCTCTCCTTTCTTATCCCCCATTTTACCCATCCCTTTTTTTCAGAAGAGGAAAGCATTAACTGGCTTTTCTTGGCATCTGGATATGCTTGATGCCTGCTGAAGGCTCTCACTCCTGTGAGTCCACATATTAGAGTTTAGGCACCTGAAGAGTGTCCCTGAGAACTTCAGACCCTAGGAATTCATTCATTCACTCACTCACTCACTCACTCACTCACTCACTCGACATCGATCTGTGGAGGACACTATGACTAATAGGGCCATCTCAGCCCTCAAGGAATTCAGTCAGTAGGGAGAAACAAACCTGTGGAGAGATATTTGTAATTACAAAAACAATAGTGGCGATATCCAGAGGGGCCAATCTCATCTTCCTCATGGTCCACATATACTTGGAGTCGCAGATGCTAAAAGCTTAATGGAATCTGTTTTTGTGCTTAGTGAAGAGCTATTTGGTTTGGATAACTGGTAGAAAGAAGGCAAAAAAAGTTCCTTTGGGGCCATAGCCCCATTCAGAGTGTCTGAGGGTAGCTAGTTATTTCTCAGTAGGAGATTTTAAAATTTAACTTGGCAAGTGAAGGCAGTAAAACATCTCGCAATGCTTTTCTTGTCCCTGAAAACTTCTAAACTAATGTGGGTCTGGGACTGCCTTTATCTTGCAGCGGGATGTGTTTTGTACAGAAATTTGTGCAGAAATTCCATTTGACAGCTAGCATCATCAAGCTGATCCTAATAGCTTAAAGAGATGAGGGTTTATTTTCTCTCACAGAAAGGAAGTTTTGAGGTAGTTAGTTCTGTGAAAAGCCCAGGGACTGATATGATGATTCCATGATGTTGCCCAGGATGCAGGTGTCTTCTAATTTACAGCTGTGGCATCCTTAGCACTGGCTTCCATCCTCAAAGTCATAAAATGATTACTGATCATTGAGTCACCATGTCCATATCCCAGATGAGAGGAACAGGGAAAGGCAAAGGGCAACAGGAATGTTAGAGACACCTGTTATCTTTTTAAGGTTTCTCCCTAGAAACCACATCCAACAACATTTGCTGCCATCTTTTTGGCGAGACCTCAATCTCTGGGCCACACTTAGCTGCAAAGGAGGGAGGGATTTTTTTTTTCTTTTTTAATCCCAACATCTTGCTGCCAACAAGAGAATTAGAGTTTTGCATTTAGGAAAAAGGGAGCAATAGTTACTGAGTGGGAAAATGGCAGTTTTGGTTACAGATGTCCTGGCCATTGTAGTAATACCTCTTTGTGTTCATTTGCCTTCTTTCACAGAATAAATTATAGAAACAGGAATGTGTCAAAGGGAGATTTTCCAGTTACTAGAAATTAAGAAGCTATGTAATTCTATTCTGATACTGAATCAGACTTTCTTTCTTAAAATAACTATTCAACAGATAAATTATTATATTTTCATGTGCGTATTTCCCCCTCAAGTATCACCAAATTTAATAATATCCAAATTTTGTCTTTATTCCTTAATTTAGTCAAAGTATATAAATGATTACTTCTCCATTGAACAGGAGTCATTTCATGGACTCTGATTCTTTCAATATTAAAGAATTTTTTTATACCAATGAAAAGTTTTACAAAACCATATATCCAGGCATTAAGTATAATGGCTTTCAGTAATTTCTAAGGTTCATCTGTGGTCTGAAATTATTACTAAAATGGAAATACCGATTTTATATGAAAGTGTTAGTTGATAAGGAATATTAGGACATTTTACCAAGAAGGTTATTGCCGCTACTTCATACATATAGAACTGAGGCATCAGTTGGTTAAGTGATTTCTTCAGAGGCAGAGATGTGTCACTGATAGAGCCAAAAATAAAACTCAGGATTCCTCACTCCTAGTTCCATAGTATAATATTGAAGAACTCAGTAAATTAACATATTGCCTTTACACCCTGTAGATTATAAATTAATAAAGTCAATATAAATTAAAATTCAATTGAGATACATGACTGTTGTCTCAGGCATTAGAGGTCTTAGACTGTCTCAGCAAAAATGACTAAGGTTTTAAAAGGAGCCACTATTCAGCATTAATAACTATTTGCTCAAAAACGAAGTGCTTCATTCATTCGCTCATTCTGCTGTAGAGCATTTTGAGCACACCTAAATGAGGACCAGGCATTATGTCAGTGTAGGATATACACAGGTGAAAAAGACAACTTTTTTCTTCTTTTTTTCTTTTTGCTTTAGAAGGCACTTTCTAGTTGGCAACACTGATTTGCAAACAGATAATGACAACATAATTCTGTACGTCGTGTAAGATAGGTATGATCAGAGCACTGAGAGAGCACATGAGGAAGTAGTAAGTCACTTGATGTAGCACTTTGGAAGAAAAGTCTCAGGAAGCTTGGTCAACAAAGATGAACCTACTGGGGCAGGAGTGGAAAGTCTGTATAGTCATGGGGTAGAATTGCTGGGACTCTAAGGGACCGACATATATCACCCTTTTTTTGCAGAGTTCTGAATTCTCTGAGAAAGACAACAAATTTGGTTAGTGGTATTCGACTATTAGCTTTATGAAGGCTGGATTAGAGGACAAGGCTTAAATGTGTATCAGTGGCCTTTCTAATGCTTTACCACTGAACTGAACTTACTCTCTTAGCAACAAGTATAACTGAACCAACCTCCTCTTATGGAAGCCGCCTCTGTACAACTTACAGCATGGGAAGGGTAGATGACATCTATGCCTTCCTCAAAAGGGGGCAAACTCTCCTATCAGGCAAGTCCCTCCACTTTCCCAGGGGAAATTGGAGTCAGGGGTCATAGAAGCAAAGGGTGTTGTGCTCGGGAACACTTCTGAATATAATTGGGGGACACTTGATAGACGAAAAAATAAGAGATTTCTAGTATGGAAAATGCCAAACATAAACAAAAACAGAGCCAATGGTGTAGTTATCGCAATGTGCCTATTATTTAGTCTCAACAGTTTTCTAAGCACTTTGCCACAGATGTATATTTTTATATTTTAGTTATTGGAACAGTCAAAAAGTAGTACCAGATGGAAATGCTGCCTACTAATGCAAAACTTGAGTACACTAGCAGTTGCTTTATAGAATACAAACCTCTGCCAGCCTGTGGGAAGGGCTAGGGCTTATTTCTGTGTGTTTTGTATGTCTCCCAATACAGAACCCTTACGTGCTTCTTTTCCTCTTTTCCTCTATCTCTTCTTCTTCCTCCATCTTTGCATCAAGAGCTTCTGTAAGCTGGCAAAATTCGAAACTGATTATCCTCTAGGAGCAAAAACACTGGTCTGTGGCAGAAGACATGACAGCAAAACAATGCCAAGGATTTTTTGTCATGATCCAGAGGGAGGTGTAAACATTTACTCCATTCCATTGATACTAGAGACTCATGGATTTTATAGAGTTGGAAGCATTCTTAAAACACCTCTTTAAAATATTTTGAATGATTTTAATATTTTAAATATATTAAGTTCAGTTCATGGGACTTCATGCCTATAGAAAGATGTTATTCCACTGCTAGATCCAAACCTATTTTGCAGTAACTTTCCTCCCTTAGTTGAAGTGTTCTATTGTAGAGAGACACGGAGCAACTTGACAACCCCATCAAATATTTGCTAGCCCTTCAGATATTTGAAAATAGTCTACATTTCTCCCCTTAACTTTATCTTCTTTGTTTTGAATACAAAATGCTTTCAAATATTTCTTTTTTTAAGTTTTATTTATTTATTTTGAGAGAGAAAGAGAGAGACAGAGAAAGAGACAGAGAGAGAAAGCGTGCAAGCAGGGGAGAGGCAGAAAGAGAGGAATGAGGGAGAATTCAAAGCAAGCTCCATGCTGTTAGCACAGAGCTCGACACAGGGCTTGATCCCACGAACCGTGAGATCGTGACCTGAGCTGAAATCAAGAGTTGGATGCTTAACTGACTGAGCTACCCAGGCGCCCCTCAAACATTTCTATATTGGGATACTCTCCAAAATCATCCAGAATGCGGGGTTCCCTATTCTGGACGCACCCTAGACTGAATGTACTGCTTAAAATGTGATGCCTGGAACTGAACACAATTTGTTGTACAAAAGCATATTGGGATTTTTTTAAAAAACATCGTGAGATGAATACATTAATAAGTAGAACAAAGTCCACGCCCTCAGGGGCTTAAAGGCAGGATTATTGTCTTTGGCCTGAAGTTTATTTTCCTTTCTTTTCTTTTTCCATTTCTTTCCTTGGTTCTTTCCTTTCATTATTACTAATATTTAAAAAAATCAGTCACAACACAGTTCATATTAAACTTGTGACAAATAGGGGTGCCTGGGTGGCTCAGTAAACATATGACTTGGGCTCAGGTCATAATCTTATGGCTTGTGAGTTCAAACCCCATGTCGGGCTCTGTGCTGACAGCTCAGAGCCTGGAGCCTGCTTCAGATTCTGTGTCTCCCTCTCCTTCTGCTCTTCCTCTGCTCATGCTCTGTCTCTCTCTCCCTCTCAAATATAAATAAACATTAAAAAAAAGACAAGCTTATGGCAAATAAAATGGTAGACATTTCTCATGTAAATTGTTTAAGGAAGCAGATCTTTTTATCTTCTACATGTGTCCTTGGTATTTTGGACTTAAATAAAAATTTTACATTTACTCACATTAAATTTCAGCCTGTCTCAACTATTGGAAGCTTTTTGAATCCACTCGGAAGAGTAGCTAACTTTTTTAGCTTTGTATTTTTTGTCAAATTTGATGGACTTGCTCAATCTAAGCCGTTAATAAAAATGTTGAATAGGATAGGGACCTAAAATTTTCTTTTAGAAATATTCCTCTAAATGGACACAGTAAAATTACCTAATGCTTTTTGGCAGTACTTTTTTAAAACCTACAGGCCCTAATAGACTTTTTAAGCACTGCAAAAAAAAAAAAAAAAAAAAAAAAAAAAAAAAAAAAGACCCTGCATCACCACTGTATTTCTTATTCTTTCTTATTATTTCTAATGGCATCATTTACCATATAAGAGTCTAAACTTATTTCTTCAACACCTCCAATTCTGGATTTGTCCTTTTGGCCACGAGAGAGTGACAAGGACTGGACTTACTCTCTTACAGTAAATTAGAAAATCATTTACAAAGTGTAAACAATGTTTAAAGACATCGGACAACAGGTACCACAGGACTGTGATCTTTCAGAGAAGGGAAGCATGATGTAAGTTCTATAATATTCCCACTATTGGCTTGGAAACAATTTCTAGACGATAAGCACCAGGAGGGAGAACCCAAACTGAGGCTGGTAGTCTTACTGAGTTGAGGAGATGGTGATCAGAGTACAGGAGGGAGGCTGAGATGGCTGGAAGTTGCATGGCAAGGTTTTAGAAAGGAAAGAGCCACTCAGAACAAGAGTTCTAGAAATCTATAATGGAGTTTCCTTGGGTCTTTACTGAATACCAAGCTGTGCATGCATGTAGTATATCACTGCAAAGCTAAGCAAAGAGCAACCAAGCACTAGTAAGCTCAAAATAATCGAGCAGTCACACAGCAGAGGTTGAGTCAAATCCCTGGAATAAAGGCTATTCTCAAGCAACTCAAAGAAAGCTTAAAAACAGACTTTGAAGAGACCCAACCAATCTGCAAGTAACATGACCACTGAAAACAAAGCCTATACTCATTAAAGGGACATAGTAATATCCAGTGCTCAGCAATGTGAAAATTAACCATGGCCATCACCCAATAAAAAGTTGATACGGCAAGAAGCAAAAAAAAAAAAAAAAAAAAAAGGCCTAAAATGGCAAAGAAAAACAAAAGAAATTGACAAGAAATGACAGAGACTATGGTACTAACAGATTATAATGTTAAAAGAGCTATTATAAGATTATGTTAAACTATTTAAAGGAAACCACCCACATGATTCCGAGGAGAGAAGTGCAAGGTACAATAAGACCTTTTTTTTTTTTTTTTAATGTCTATGTATTTATTTTGAGAGATAGAGAATGAGAGTGAGGATGTAAGGAGGGACAGAGAAAGAAGGAGAGAGAAAAGTCCAAGCAGGCTCTGCAGTAATAGCGCAGAGCCTGATTCAGGGCTTGATCTCATGAACCATGAGATCATGACCTGAGCCGAGATCCTGAGTCAGACACCCAAATAACTGAGCCACCCAGGCACCCCTAAATGGAACTTCTATAGACAAAGATTGCAGCATCAGAAAGGAAAGTTTCACTGAATAGATTACTGGCAAATGGATACTATAGAAGAAAAGTCAGTGAACTTGATAACACAGCAATAGAATTGATCAAGAATTAAACAGAGAAACCAATTTAAGAAATGAAGAGGGTCTCAGTGACTTGTGGGGCAATATTAAGTGGTTTAATATTTGTGCAATTGGAGCACCCAGAAGAATTGGGGGAGGGGCGGTGCTATCTGAAGAAGTAATGCCTGATTTTTTTCCTCCCAAATTTGACAAAAATTATAAATTTGCAGATCAAGGAGTTTAATAAACACAAGCAAGATAAACAGGCACATACATAGACAAAATATAGCAAGAAACATTAAATTGAGGAAAATCAATAAAAAGAATTCTTAAAAGAAGCCGTAGAAAAACTGCATATTATGTACAGAGGGAAAAAAACAAAAAATATTACAGATTTCTCATCAGAAATATACAAGGTCAAAGCAATGGAATAATATCCTTAAGGTGGTGAAATAAAAAGCAAAACCAGAAACCTGTCAATCTAGAATTCTATATTCAGAGAAAATATCTTTAAAAATGAAAGTACACTTTCAGCCTTTTCAGATAAACAAACACTGAGAGATTTCATTACTCATAACCTGCACATTAAAAAATGTTAATGAAAGATCTTCAGATAGAAAGAAAATACCAGATGGAAAGAAAAAGAATGAAGAGCCCAGAAATGGTAAATAAGTTGGTAAAGATAAAAGATGTTTTCCAACTCACTGTTACATCTCTTTAAAAGATAATTGGTTAGGGGCGCCTGGGTGGCGCAGTTGGTTAGGCGTCCGACTTCAGCCAGGTCACGATCTCGCCGTCTGGGAGTTCGAGCCCCGCGTCAGGCTCTGGGCTGATGGCTCAGAGCCTGGAGCCTGTTTCTGATTCTGTGTCTCCCTCTCTCTCTGCTCCTCCCCCGTTCATGCTCTGTCTCTCTCTGTCCCAAAAATAAATAAACGCTGAAAAAAAATTTTTTAAAAGATAATTGGTTAAAGCAAGGATGACAATAATAACAACACATTGTGGGGTTCATAAAATACGTATAAGTAAAATGTATGAAACAATAACAGAACATGAGAAGGGAAATGAAAGTAGACTGTCAATAGTTTTCACACTGTACGTGAAGAAGTATAATGATTATTTGGAGGTAGACTAGAATATATTAAGGATGCATAGTGTGAAGTCTAGAGCAATCACAGGAAAAAATTTAAAAAGAGGCATGGCTTATAAGCCAATATTGGAGATGAAATGCATTGCTGAAAATCTCCTCAATGCAAACTGTCTGATCCTTTGTTTTCCAGTCTTCAGACCTGAGCCAGTGATCAGGATGCATTTCATTCTTGTTCCAATGGAACTGTCCTTCTCTAAATAAACTTTTGGCGAATGAGGGGAAGTTTCCTACCTGCCCTCTGTCCATTTCCCCCTCCTCTAGGAGTCCTTTCAGCCTACTTCACTTACAGCTGACTCCCAGTACTCACCGTTGCCTCTTCTATCAGCACCCCATCCAGATTTGTCCTCCCTACAAGCACAAAAATCCCAGAAATCGTTCATGGTAATCAAAATGTGCTGTTCAAGTTGCTCTCTTAAACTCAAAGAATGTTTATTATGAATAGATGAATGCATGCAGGCATGAATGCACTAAATCTTGATTGGGTATTAAGGTACTTGGTACTTTTAAAGAAATAGTTGCTCAGACTTCAAGATCCAGCACAAATGTGACCTCTTTTCTCAAACTTTCCCTGACCCCTACTTCTGGAGGTTGTCTTATCTTTTTCTTTTCCTTTTTTTAATTTTTTAAAAATGTTTTTATTTATTTTTGAGACAGAGAGAAACAGAGCATGAGCAGGGGAGGGGCAGAGAGAGAGAGGGAGACACAGAATCCGAAGCAGGCTCCAGGCTCTGGGCTGTCAGTACAGAGCCTGATGCGGGGCTCGAACTCATGGGCTGTGAGATCATGACCTGAGTTGCACTCAGACGCTTAAATGACTGAGCCACCCAGGCGCCCCCCCCTCCCTTTTTTTTTTAATGTTTAGTCTTATCTTTTTCTGAACTACTTCTTGCACTTTGACTTGCAGTTATGCGTGCACATACTTCATCTTATTTCACTTTGAATTCCTTGAGGGTAGTGTCTATGGTTCATAATAATAATAATAGCAACAACTATAATTACTCAACTTTTACTATGTGCAAAGCACTCTTCTAAGTCCCTTTTCTATATTCAGTTAATCACAATCCAACCTGATATCTGGGTACTATCATCCCCATTTTATAGGTTAGGAAACTGAGGCTTAGTTACTTTTCCATGATCCTATAGTCAGTAAGAGATAATGATGGGGTGTGAACCCAGACTTTTCCTTCCCTAATGGTTTTCACTTCCTAGTACTTCTGTATCCCCACAGCTTACACATCTCTGTATTCCTTGTAGTACTTAAAACATAGTAGGTACTTAGTAAATATTTGTTGAACAAATGTTCTCAGTAATGTGTGGAATAAATTTTAATAGGAGACTCTGGCAGATGCAGGCCTTAGCCACAGGGATGCATTTTTGAAAAACAGAATAACATACTCTTCAGGCCAGAGGTGGAACAGAAGACATTTTCCAGTCCCCTCCAATCACACATCTGGGGACACAGCCTCCTCTGCCTAGACCCAGTTCTGAGCCTGCTGTTTGAGATGGCTGCATTACCATCTGTCTTGTAAGGTTAGATCTCTTCAGGAATCCTAGAAGTTCTTGCTTTCTAAATCTTATACACCTCAGGCAGCATGTTAATTATAGCACACAGATTTGTGCTTTTTGAAATCAAATGTTTTTAAAAAGTGTAAGTTTGGAAGGAAAAAATTAGACCCTGAACATCGGGTCATAGAGATTGTTCCTAATGTAATATAAATGTGATGTGATATAAATGCAGTGTAATGTATCATCATTAGCTGAATGTCAGGGTTGAAAGTAATGAGTCATCCTAAAAAGTCTTTGATTCCACAGAGTGCGTTTATTTATTCTGCTTAAGAACTCAACTTTGGTATTTAAATGGACACAGTTTATGGATCTATTATTAATGGACACTATTAAACTCTTCAAGCTGACCAGATTCAATTTTCTATTTTGATTTGGTTCCTCTTACTTACACTTTATAGATATTATGACCATGTACTTTTCTTTCCTGGGTTTTTTTTTTTTAAGTTTAAGTAGGCTTCACGTCCAGCACATAGCCCAGTGTGGGGCTTGAACTCACAACCCTGGGACATGACCTGAGTTGAGAGCAAGAGTTGGATGCTCAACCAACTCAGCCACCCAGATGCCCCAAAAACCATGTACTATTTTTAAATCACCATGGATAAGCATTTGGCCAATTGTACTGAGAGACTGTCAGAGTTTTCATTTATTTTGAAAAGCAAAATTTCAACTCTTTGTTCCTTCTAAACAGATGATGCTGTTCAGGGATATATTTATTCACTTTTTTACCATTTTCAACATTCAACCTCTGAGTCCTACACTAGCCAGCATTTTAAAAGATTTAAAGTACGGATCATTAATACATTATCATAAAATAGTATTTCTGTGTTTAATAAAGTCACCAAAACTGATAAATACATCACTGCAAGGATCAAAATTTCCTGTTCCAAATGGTCTTCCAGAGTTCTATAACCTGAACTGAAGTCTTCTATGAATATGAATTATAGGTGATCTTAACAAGACTTCTCTCTCTAATTGGAAAATTTAATTTGATTAAAATGACAATTCTACACATATAGTTATATTTATTTCCATTTGAAGCTATAAATGGTCTAAAAATGTTTTCAGAATGTTAAATGAGGCCATAATGAGTTTCCTATGGTTGAGTAAGGATGCACAAATTAGTATTATAACATTGCAATTAACATCCATCTTGACCGGGTTAAACTTTGCCAAAATTTTCCTTTTTGCTTTTGAACAATGCAAAAATAATTCTGAGGTAAAGTCGGGCTAGGAGGAAAAAAAACACCACTGGAAACTAGAGAGATTGCATTGCTCAAGGATTTTTTTTATATTAAGTCATATGCTGTCCCCAGGGAAATAAAATATACGAAAGAATCTCTTTGCATTTTTTGATCCCAAGTGGAAACAAGGTCAATATTTCCCACGAAATGTATCATACATTTCTTACAAGTCCTTCATATTTTCCATAGCTGTACATGCCTGAACATCTCTCTTTGCAGAACTTGTACATGCAGTGGAGTAATTTTGGTTTCCTTGTGTATTCGTGTGTGTTGCTGTATTGGGTACCATTTTTATTCCTTTTTGATTGTAATTTTGGTTATTACTGGGAATAAACCATAGCCCTTCAAATACAACATCCAACTTCTATTAGACCTTCTTTCACATATTTAATAATACATATTCCATGAAGATCATGACCATAAAAAAAGGCTTACAGATATAATGGGTAATTTTGTTAAATGTGTGGTCAGATTTTACCATAAAGACTACGTAATATTTTCCTGTCTCTTGTCTAAGTCCATTCTCCCCATCTTTGGATAAGGCCTCTGTTTTCGCATTTGTAAAATGAGAAGGTTCAGCTTTATTATTTCTTAGTTATCCCCCATCCCAGATTATGAGATATATCTTGTTAGAAAGCCACTAACACAAATCTATAGAATATTTAGGCTTTATAAATCCTACCCATTGGCCTTTTGGAATTATGATAATGGAGAATTGAAATGGTTTCAATGATTCCTTTTAAGGATGTTGTCTTGATACAGGTTTCCAACATACTTTTATTATTGATCTAGTGCTTTTACCAAATGCAATTTTGCTAACATAAGAAATATTTCTAAGAGTGATTTGTGATGTATGGAGTGGCCGCAGAGTCCCTATGTTTCAGACTGTGTCCTCTACTAATAAATAATAATTAAGCTATCAGAGGTGGATTTAATAATCCAAGCACTTGCGTATAAGGAACCTGTTAACTGATTTTGCCCACGCTGCGTGCCAGAATTCTGACATTAATTGTCAGGTAGAGTTGGCCTAGTCTAGGCATCTATATTTTTGCAGCCAATTCATTGTAGTAGGATAATGAAAAATTGTAATAATGAGAACTGAATGATAATATTTTGATTTTGGAATTATACAGCATATTGCAAAGCACTTTTCAGAGACAAATTTTCATTTAATCCCCACAGCTATTCAGTGACATTTAAGTATGCTCTATCAACATAGCGTCTCCTTAGGCTAGAATTGGTTCTCACATCAGAGCAACATGATCTCCTTTACTTGATTATTCTGTGTCTTCCAAGGATTTAGTGAATCCTCACAATTTTATAAAGAATATTTTAATAGAACCAACTCTAAGTTATCTGTGCTATGGTTGAATGAGTAATAATTATGATAAGTCCTTACATGTATGTACTATTTGATAATTTATGAAAATATTTTCACATACTTCATCACATTTTTTTGCAATAAACTTGCTACTTTATTTCATTTTTACAATATATGTGTTGAAAATTAACATGGATAAAGAAATCCATGGATGATCAAAATTATTTTCAGAGAAATTTGAACCATTTCTCTGAATAAGTAGATAAAAGAATAATTATCAGATTGTGATGTTTTAATTACTTTAAAACACGTTGAGTGGTGACTAATGCATACGAGTGTCAACGTGAGTGAGGCATTTGCCCAAACCCTCAACTTCCTTGGTGTCTTGTATTCCAAGTTTCCTCCACATAGAGTTTACTTCCACATGGCGCTGAACTTCTTCCAATCAGCCAGAGTGGTCACGCTGATGTAACAGATCCAGGAGGCCTGGGTTCTTCCCTTACTCCTGGAAATGTAGGAAGAGTATGGACTTCCTGTTAACTTTTACATAATGGAGAAATTAACAAATATTCATGGAACCACTGGATCATAGCTTCAAGAGTTGAGAGAGAGAGATCTTAGGAGCTGACTAATTCCAAACACAATCCTACAACATCTCTGATAATTATATTTGAGAGAAGCTCAGTTCATCTCAAGGGAGCCAATTATTTTGCTGGACAGTACTACTTGCTAAACCAACCTGAATCCATTTCCCTTTAATTTAATTGCAGGTCTTAGTTCTTCCCGTTGAAGTAGCACTGCTGGTCAGTTTTATGCCCATATGATCGCTTTTCAAATATTTAAACCTTGCTATTTGGTCTTCCCTTTCCCAAGTTGGAAATTCCCAACTTCTTTGGGTTTTCCCCTAAGTTGATTTTTAGTTCTTTATCCTAATCAGCCTCCTCTGGATATTCTGTACCTTGGGAATGTCCTTCTAAAATGTTAATTCAGCTGTGGTCTGACCGATGAAGTAAACAGTGTGACCATAACATCCCATAATTGGGTTATAATATTTCTATTAAGGCAACCTAAAATTGAATTAGTTCTTCCAGTTTCTGTAACACATTGTTGGTTCATAATGAGCTTATTGTCTAATACAACCTCTAAATCTTTTTCACATGAACCATTTGTTGACAAATGTGGTCTATCTTCATCTTTAATTTATGAAATTGATTGTTTTAAATCAAGTTCAGGACTTACAATTTATTATTTAATCTTGTTTTTTTAACCACTATCTTAGCCTATTATTTTTTTGGTGTACCAGTTTGCTATGTTTTGCCTGCACAGAATCCCTTTGGAGAACAACTTCCTCCCTGTTCTTATTCTTGGGCTCTAAGTGGATGTGCCTCCCCAAGCTTGGACAATCAAGAATCACTGTGATTGGTTCAGTGATGGACACATGTCCCAAGTCAGGGCAGTCTCAAACCTAGGACTTTATCTGGAACTCTTGGGCAAGAGACACGTTCTTTCCATTATTGTTGCTGAGCTGGTAGAAGAACATAAACCTGGGGATGCTAATGCTCTAGTTGACCTCATTTGGGAGGATCTGCCTGAAAATGAAGCAAACAAAGAGGAAAGCAGAGCCAAGATGTGGAGTCTGAAGCTTGATTGCATTATTTGAGCAACTGCATCCAACTATGCCTGAAGTAATTCACCCCCTGGGTAATTTGTTTTGTAAGGTTAGTTTAAACTGGGCTTCTGTCCCTTGCAATCAAGAGTCCTGACAAATGTATGGGCTTTAGTTAACTTGCCCAGCATCGTGTTTTCCTTCAACTGAATAAGTATTCTATGTCCTAACTTTGGTTACTGATGAAAATGTTGAGCAGGATGGGATTTGTTTTCCATGTTATCAATTAATATTTTCTGACTTTGAAATAGTTCAAATAACCATGAACGAACTTACCTTTTATATTTTACTGTCCATATTTTATTTTATTTTATTTTATTTTATTTTATTTTATTTTATTTTATTTTTGTCTACAAGGGAAGATTAGGGTTTTTTCAAGTGCTTTGCTAAAATCCAGAGACTCTACATGTTTTTGACATATTTATAATCTATTCTATGAACAACTCTATTAATAAGGGTTAAAGTCAGGTTGGATCAGTATCTTCTTGGTGATCCCTTCTTGGTTCTAGTAAAACCACCATATTCTCTCCTCAAAGTTTACAAGGCATAAATTTATTAATTCAAATTAGATTTCCCCAAGATTCATTCACCATCCAGTGAATCCACTTTTTTCACCCCTTTTTTGGCAAATTGCACAGTATTTTACATCCTCAACCTGTTAGCTTTTCTCTTAATTTTAATAATTCCTCAAAGATGGTTGAGTAGTGATGGTTCACTGTTCTCTGAGCACACTGGATAGAATTCTCAGGACCCGGAAACTTGAACATCTATGATTTTTAACTATCTAAATTTTTATGTTCCTTTTTTTTTTTTAACGATTATTCTACTTTTGCCATGATTCTACTTTTCTAGATTGAATATTATGTTCTTCTATGGAGAAGAATAGCGATCTGGACCTTCATAGCTCTGCCCTTCTGTTGAAGTGTTAGCTTTATGCCATCTTCCCAACTGTCACCTTTCCTTTGCTCTTCTTCTGGGTACAAACCCAGCTAAGCAAATCTCTCGTTGCTTCTCTTGAAATTTATTTTGCAACCTCATCCCATCCTAAGCTGTACCCTCCCTTATTACCATGGACTATTTTAATATTTCACCTTGGTCAAGAGCCTTTCCAGTTATTTCTTTAAAAGATTTTGTTTCAGAATTTTCTGTATTGTTGTGCTAGTGGTTTTTTTAGATGTCCCCACACATCTTTTATTTATCATTAATATCAGTTATGACAGTTTAGTCAGATTTCACTTTTAAAATTAGTATAAGCTTTCACTTCTGAGTACCACAATAGCTATAATGAACTTAATGAAGTTAAAAATGGAAAGCCATGAAATAATTAAGTAGCATCAGAGTCAACTGAACTTATCTGGAAGTATTTTTCAGTCATTCACTTAACTCCCATTTATTAAGCATCCATTATGTGCTTCTTCATACTAACACAGATGTGAAATAATCCAAGATTAGGTACAATACATTGTGATATCCGAATGCTTTAATAAGGCTGAAAGAATGTGCTCTAACTTCTATCTATTTTTTAGCAGTTTTTGTTCATTTTATAAATCTTCACTAGATCTATTAAACTCGGTCGTACCTGAATTGATTGAAGTGTGCAATCAGGATATTTCTGCTACATGTGTAGAGTCAGGTTATTGAATGGCTACTTGAATGACCAGGCTGTATCAAAATCTAGCTTCTACTCACCGGATGCATTAGGTGGCCGATACTCAAATCATGATGTAATCAGTTTACATCTCTGGAAGAAACCTTAAACCATCTTGTTCAATTCCCTCATTCTGAAGATGAGCAAACTGAAGGTCCGAGAAGTTGTATAATTTGTCCAAAAATGTACAACTATGTGAGCAAATGACTAGAGAGGTTAGTGTTTCCCCACTATGTAGCAAGAATGTTCAAGCCTTCCACGGACTATAATGCAAAATGATGTCACTTTTTTTCAGTGTCTACATTATAATAATTGAACACTCATCCTTTTGGAGTTCAGTTCCTTTAACGGGCTAATCCTCTCTTACATGTTTGGGACTCCCCAGGGGATGCTAACGTTCTCAGTGTGTCATTGCTGATGCACGCATCACCCCCTCAGCCAGTGTCGCTCCCCCCGCCTTCCCCCTACAGCCCGCTGGCTGCTTCTGCTCTAGCCAGGTTGTAGTTAGGCCCAGTGAAGGTCACCCCCTGCTCTCTTAGGGTCTCCTGCCTTCCTGAGGCTGGTCCTTACTGCCTGTTCCTGCTTTGTGTTAGGAATGTGTCTAGTCTTTCCCTTTAAACTTCCCACTGTGATAGCTGAGACCATATTGTAATATTTTACAAGATTTTTACTGAAGGTTGAGGATGAGAAAGAAATTACAATGTAGAGAAATTGAAAACCAGATACTAGGTAAGACCCCTCCCAGGATGCAGGAGTCTAAGTCCCACTATATACATCCCTTACTGGGGAACTCTTTGTCTTGGCCTTTTCTCATTCCTATGAGGAGTGATTTTTACTCTGTCTTCTTTCTCTGGAGTTCAAGTTCCCAACTTTCTCAAGCCCCTAATAGAGAATCTTCCTTTATGTGAAACATACATTGCATACACTGGTAATGTCTGCATTTCTCAGGGAAACCCACAGGGTAGGGTCCTCCCCATGGCCCCAGAACATAATTGTCTAACAACGTCCCAGGTGACTTCTAAGATACAGCAAGTTGCAGTATATGCTAAACAGTATCGGGTCCAAGTGTTTGTCATTTTTAAACAGCAGAGTTTTAGAGCTTTTATTCTCATGGGTTTAAAAAAATCATAAAGTCCTATCTCTGTCAATGTTACCTTATCAGATTAAGTATTTCTAACCACAATAATAACAAAACAAAGGGCAACCACCAGTCCAGAGAAATGCTGATTTGACAAGAATGTTCTTTAGATAGAATTATAAATAAAGGGATGAAATATTTTTCCAGATTAAAAAAAAATGTAGACACATTTTACACTGTTACTATTACATGTATATAGTCCATGATTGATGCCAATAATGTTAGATGCTTGTTATTGAGTTCCTATTGAGTTTTGTACTAAGCACCATGCATATACATATGTTTCCTATAACACATTAATCCTTTGGAATTCAGGGATTAATATCCCTGCTTCAAAGCTGAGGAGATTAAAGTTCAGAGATGCTGAGTGATTTGGCAAGGTCACACAGCCAATAAATAGTGGAGCCACGATTTGAAAATAGGTCTGGTTAGATCCCAGCTCAATTTCTACTCTATCGTCATCATCGCACTGACAATTAAAACATCATGACTATTGGGCAGCTATTTTCATTCAGATCCAGGCTTTCCAGGGTTCTATTCAGCACTTGAATGTGGTTCATTCAAATTGAGATGTGCTGTAAGCGTGAAATAGTACTGGCTTTCTAAGCCTTATTATAAGAATAGAGAATGAAAACCAAAACCAAAACCAAAAAACAACTGAGGAATGTTTTGTATTGATTACATGTTAAAATGATAATATTTTGGACATAGGGATTAATAACACTCATTACTAAAATTAATTTCAGCCATTTCTTTTCATCATTTTTAATGTGACAACTAGAAAATTTTGAATTGCACAATTGGCTCACACCATATTTTTACTGAGCAACACTGACATAGAAGCTTCAGCTTGCTGAAGCGTGTGGAGTGCAGTAACAAACGCAACACAGAGATTTTCTTTTCTCAGTTAACAACTTTTAGGGACAGTTCGGGATGAATATAACAATGTGCCTAAAATTGCATGACCTTACTTTAAAAGCAAGAACTTTTTTGTTTTAGGACTTGAATTTTTATATTTGCAGGCATTTGTTCACCTTGTCTGTTGGTAATGGCTGTTTTAGTGACAAAAGCTTCCTAGTAAATGCGAAACTAAGATATATACTGTTAAAGACAATGTCACCGACCATTGTTTTGGAGTGAGCATTGGCCAGATGTGATTGGCCAGAGTGCAATCAAATGCATGCCAGGGGGATTGATTGCTAAAATTTGGAGGATTGGAGAGAGGTAGGGTTCATCTAATTTGCTTTGCCTTCTACTAGCTGTCTTTCTGTAAACTAAAAGAAGATGGCCCTTGAGATATTGGCATGTAGACCACTGTAAGCATGGTAAAAAAATTTTCAGCTGTAACCATTTCATTGCCAGGCATTTGAAAATGTTTGGAGCCTTTGGCAGGTGACCGGAAGCAGGAAAGTTTAGTTTCCGGTACATCTCAGAGGGAAGAGGCTGTCAACCGTGACTGCACATGAGAACGAGCCTTTAAAACCACATGGTACCTTCACCTCCACACCTTCTCAGCTCCGTGGACCTGACAATTGTCACCACTGGCTTTCTAACTAGAGTCTGAAAGAAAACAATTGTTTTTCATTATTTCAAGATAAACCGAAGAGACTTTGTTTTCCTGAGATGCCCTTGGCCCTGAGAAGAGGGAAAAGAATTGGGGTTCCAAACAGTTTCGGCTTAAATCAAACGTTCTAGAGTGATCAAAGCCACCCAAGAAACAGGGCTAGCATATTAGTTGAGAATCATGGTTGAGAAAGAGAACTCTGTCCGCTACTTCCCATGCATGGGTCTGAATCTTAGGAGCATTTTCTTGATGTCAAATTAAATTGGCATTTATTTGACCAAGAGTTAAAGACACCTGTCC
Organism: Lynx canadensis; assembly: GCF_007474595.2. Classification (NCBI taxonomy): domain Eukaryota; kingdom Metazoa; phylum Chordata; class Mammalia; order Carnivora; family Felidae; genus Lynx; species Lynx canadensis. Next base: position 46,299,026 of record NC_044314.2, read on the forward strand.
AGCAGCCCAATGCCTAGACCAGCCTGGCCTTTGTCAGCAGTGACTTCCCAAGGTGGAGGATGGTAGCCCACCCAGCTTGTCAGATTCCACTGAGTAAGGTTCAAAGAATATCTCCTTTTTCTTTCTTTCTCCCTTTCTTTCTTTCTTTCTTTCTTTCTTTCTTTCTTTCTTTCTTTCTTTCTTTCTTTCTTTCTTTCTTTCTCTCTCTCTCTCTCTCTCTCTCTCTCTCTCTCTCTCTCTCTCTCTCACATCCTGGCCTGCAAAATCTTGCACAGCTTTTTCTTGTTCCAGTAGCTGCTCAAGCGTGTAATAAGTTGAGTTCCAATGAATTGGAACCTCCTGTTTTAGGTGATGTTTCAGCAAGTTGCTTTTCAGCTGGAGCTGGGTCAGGAATATTTTTTTCCTCCAACGTTGACAGAATGGCTGAAGTGTTCAGATTTTCTGTGTCATCACCAAGATATTTGTAAGTGTTCCTGTTACGATGCAGAAAATCATTTTTGAGGATGTTTAAGGAGCAAGGGCGGCACAGCATAAAACGGTAATCTTGAACAGTGCAAGCTGCTTTCTGTGAACGTGCCGATGGGTGGAAGCAGAAGAGAAGGCGATGTGAGAACACGGGGGAAGCCACACAACAGGGTTCCTCTTTCCTCCATGCGCTAAGGGTTGCCTTGAATTCTAATGAAGTTCTCTTTTCCTGGCAGGTAAAAGTGCCTACAGCAATATTACGAGTTGCTAGCAGAAATGAATTTTGCCCCATCTGCAAGAGGTTTTCTTTTCCTCACAGATGTTTCTGTACTGACTACCTTAGTCCATTTGGGCAACTGTCACAAAATACCAAAGAATATATTTACAGAATAAACAGAAATATATTTACAGTTCTGGAGGCTGCATATTCTAAGGTCTAGGCAGTGCCAGATTCAGTTTTAGAGGAACCTACTTCCTGGTCTGTGGACGGCCATCTTCTAATTTTGTCCTCATGTGGCCGAAAGGGGAAAGGGAGCTCTCTGGAGCCTTTTTTATAAGGGCACTAATCTCATTCACGAAGGCTCCACCCTCATGACCTAATAATACCCCTCCAAGTACCCTCACTTTAGGGATTAGGGGTTCAGCATACGAATTTTGGGGGAACACAAACATTCAGACCACAGCACTGACTGTTGCATCATTTGGTTCTGTTGATACAATTTATCCAAGCTACTACCTATTCAAAAAGAATTCACCAGACTCAAAGGGAGTTATTTATCACTTTGACAAGGGCAGTGTGTTACATCTAATCTGCTCATTGATTTTTTCGTAAAAAAATAATGTTTTGGTGAAGGCATTCAAAGGACCTTTACACTATGGCTACATGATCTATGATCTATATAGCAAAGGTTTGGAGACAGTTGGAGCTGGGAGTCCCGAGGCTCAGAATTGGGTAGAGAGTGTGAGGCACGAAGAGGGAAATAGGAGTGGAGAGGAAAGGGAGAAAGAAAGGCTGCATCGAGGGGAGCAATCCAAGTGTGAATAGGATCACTAGCTGTTGACTGGATTTTTTCCATCCAGCAGAGAAGGCTTCTTATGCTGTATACCTCTCGGCTATAGGGTCTGAACCTGGACCACACAGCCGGGTCCTGGCTGGTTGGAGGCCAGCTGGTGTGCTCCTGGAGACTTTGGTGTGCATTCATGAATCTGAAATGCTCCTACCATTGGGATTTTAGAGAAGCCCTCTTTCAGGCACAGTTCTTCCACGGGGCCAGCAGGACAGAAGGGGCCTCAGCAAGCCCCTTCCTGCCCATGCCCGAGTATGTTACTCACTGCACCCTAGCCAGTTCCCTTGAACCCTGTGCACAACTGCTGAGACAACAGATTACAGTTCACTCTGAAGGCTTCCTGTCTGTGACCCAACAAGGTGATGACCTAATATGCCCTGAGACAGCTGCCGTTTCTGGGACCCCGTGTGAAAGAAGTTGCTGTGGCTACTGTTTTCTTAGTTGCAGAGATCAACTGCTTTCTCATCCAAACACACGAATACACACCGTAACTCACCAGCCCAGCCCCAACACCTGGAAAGCCACAGTGAGGAAACTGCTGCTGATATCCTTGAGTGTCAGTAGAACACATCTGGCTGTTTATGCTATGTGTGTGTGTGGGGGGGGGGGTGTGGGTGTGGGTGTGTGGGTGTGGGTATGTGTGCGTGTGCGCGCAGGAAGGCACATATTTCGGCAACAACAAAATATTTTTTTAATGTTTTATTTATTTTTGAGAGAGCGTGACAAGGGGAGGGGTTAGAGAGAGAAAGGGGGACAGAAGATCCGAAGCTGGCTCTGTGCTGACAGCCTTGTGCAGGGCTTGATCTCACCAACCATGAGATCGTGACTTGAGCTGAAGTCAGACGCTCAACCGACTGAGCCACCCAAGTGCCCTATTAAACAACAAATTCTTCTCTACATAGGTCTACACTGACTTATCTTCAAGGGAACAATGACCAGTTGATTTTGGTGAATCTGTAGCAACCATCGTCGTTGCACTTCCTGTTACTCTTTTCTCCTGAGTAAGGGGCGAAAAGGCTGAATTCCAAACTAACTTGTGATGAATTCTGATTTCCCTTCTTGCTCTTTTCCTGACCAGCTGCCACAGGCATGCCCCTTATGTCTGGTTTTCTTGGGTTTTCAGCAGGGTGGAAAATGTACTAACAGCGGTGTTCACTGACTTCACTCATTACCACTCCAGGTCAACCAGCAGTGATCAGATTCTGTGGGAATGATGTCTGTGGTAGGCAGAATTCTAAGAGGACCCTCAATGGCTCATGCCCTTGAGTATGAGCAGGGGCCTGTAACTTGCTTCTATCTAATCAAATATGGCAGAAGTGATGGGACAGTACTGTCATGACTGGGTTGTTTTCCATGGCAAAGGTGAAGGGATGCTGCAGATGTAATTAACCTCTCTCTTCAGTTGACTTCGTGTTAAAAGGGGGATTATCCCGGATGGACTTGACCTAATCGGGTGAGCCCTTGAAAAGATCTAGATGTCAGAGATGGAGGAAATGAGGCTCTCTCCTCCTGGCCTTGAAGAAGTAAGCCACCATGAGTTTTACAGCTTTAAGACAATGAATTGTTAACAACCGCTTGAGCGCGGATGGAGTCCCTGACCCTCAGATGAGATGCCAGCCCTGGCTGAAATCTTAATTGCAGCCCTGAGCGGAGAACCCACAGCTCAGGAGTCACACCCAGCATCCTGACCCATGAAAATTGTAAGAAAATAAGTGTGTATTGTTTTGAGCCAGTAAGTTTGTGGGAATTTGTTACACAATAGAAAATGAATGTAGCATTTCCTAAGGAGGATAGCAGAGCTCTCCTTAGACTAACATGTGAAGTCAGTAACTACTATTTGTGACTACTAATAGCTAATCTGTTGAGCATGTAGCCATCAGACACTGGGCTCGGGGCTTCGTATATATTATCTCCAACTCTCACAACTACTCAGCAAGGTGGACCTTATTTTACAGGTGTGGAAATGGAGACTTAGAAATGTTCACCAATTTCTCCAAAATAGGGGAGTCATGATTCAGACTCAGCTGTCTCTGGCTGAGAAGCCTAGGCTTTCCCTGCACACCACACCACACCATGTGGACACCACACACACTTACTGAATGTCTAGGGTGTGCGGGACACCAGTCCACGTGCCGGCGTCACAGTAAGAGACAACAGAAGTGAGGACTCTCTGCCTAGGGGAGCTTCCACTCCAGCTCGGACTAGAGATAATAAACAGAAATGCTCGGGGCAGCATCGCGATCTGCAGCCTGCTTTGTGGAGAGCGCCCCCTGGAGGTGGGCACGGGCAGGAGAGCACACTGGAAGTTTCTGCAGGGATCCTATCCAGGTGGGAGAAGAAGGTGGTGGCTTGGGTGCACTCATGGCAGCAGGTGCAGAAATACTCGGAACGGCCTGATGTGGAGTCATGGAAGGCTGTTATGAGCAGCTTCGAGAAGCCTCTCGGAGCGGCGACATACGGAGGAGAAGACAGGGGTCACGCCCTTAATCGCACACCGGGGGTCCTGTCCACCTGGAGACAGAGCCCAAAGGCAGGGCTCAGCAGCTTTTGGCCTCCAGGCATTCGCTCGGTGGAAACTGTGTACACACTTGAAATTCAGTTTGGATTGAAGCAATTTTCCCTTCCTGTCTGACAACTGAACAGTAGTATTTTACCCTGCTTCATTCAGTAGAGGACAATCTCCAAATGAATATTTAATAAAAACATGAAGTCACAGTGATCCAACTCCATGCCAGTGTTGCCAGATTCCAAATTTCAGCTAGGATTTGCTACGTTTGGTGGGGACACCATGAAGGGAAAGAGTGGCCAGGATGAGTCTTGGACAAATGGCTTGTTATCCTTCGGTACCTCCCTTTTTAACTGAACATGATCAGGCTGTCTTTTTAGCACATGCTCTGCGGTCCTTTACCACACCTTTGTAGCCCAGATATGCCGTTGTGGAAATCCCACCTTATTGTAACACAAAAGGAGAATACTTGCCTAATTTTGGAACCGTGTGGGGTATGGCCACGGATCTCAGAGGCTGTGCAATCCCAGCATCCCCTGCTCCCACCCACATCTCTGCTTGAACCCCTCCTGTGCCAGGGAAGTTTCTGTCTTCTCTGGTCTCCCTTCTATCTGTGCTAGTTTTAATTGTGACAGAGTGCTTCCTTATGCTGAGTGCTGTCATTCTGTGATCGCCACTCATTCCTCCTGCTTCTTTCTCTGCAAGACAACTCTTCCAAACTAAAAAAGTAGAAAAACAAAGTACTGTTTTTGCTCTCGCATCTGATTCTGGTTTTTGTTTACAAACCAGGGAACCTTTGAAAGCGTTTGGAAGAGGAATGATTAAGGTTGGTATTAAATGCTTAAGTTCCCAAATTGCCTTAGAAGTCTCATCAAATTAAATCAAATCTGTGGTGTTAAATGACAGCAAAAGGAGCTTAGATCAGTCAAAGGGAGCTGGGATGGATTTTATTTTTCACTCCCAAGGTGGTTGTCAGCTAATATTGTTCCTGAGGTGAGCTTAGGTCACTGCTGTAAGTTTACATTCAGGGTTCCCAAGCCAAATTTTTTGGTTGAAAGAAACCCTTTCCCTTTTGTGAAATAGAAAATAAATAGACATCCCACTGAGCTGGACCTCCTCCTTCCGCAGTCTCTCTACAATGCAGGAGCTGCTGGGACCGAATTTGCTCCAGTGGTGTGGATAGCTGTTGCTGAGAGAAGTGTAGATTAATTAGAATAGCAATTGATGGAAGTGAAGTTTTGCTGGGGAGGGGTCCTGAAAGAGCCTGTCAGTAGGAGGGGAGAGGGATCATATTTGTAAGGCTTTTCCTCCTCTTAGTTTCTGGCCATTACCAAAAAATATGATTTATTTCAATAAAAAATGATGCAGATACTATTATATATACTTAGATATGTGTGTGGAAATAGATGTGCATGCGTGTGTGTGTGTGTGTGTGTGTGTGTGTGTGTGTGTATTAGCCATATACATTATACGATGGTGTTGGTGGGATAGCAGTGCCATATTTAGGACTAGGTGTTTTTGATTGACCATCTGACCATGTTTTCATAAAACAGACTCAATGGCCTTTGTTTGTATATTTAATTTTTTCTTTTAGGAAAATTCTGGGTATTAAATCATATACGGTCACGCATCTTAAGCCTCGTGTTTTATACGTTTGAACGACCAGTGGGATTGTAGCAGAGCAATATCCATTCTTCTAAACCCTGCTAGACTCAGAGCAGAGATGTTCTCCCTTCATGCGGAATTGGTATGTGTGTGTGTCAATTGTCCTACTTACCTTGACCTTCATGTTAGGTGAGGCTTTTATTGCCATTTAAACAAAGATGCTGAGGATAAACCATTTTGTCTTCAAGGAGCTTAAGAGGAACCATAAGGCAAAGTATTTTGCCCTCAATATAAATGTATCTCTCTGACGATTTATTGGCAGATGTATGTAGGTGACAATAGATTTCTAAATTGAATATTCTGCCTGAGGAATGGCCTCTGATGTGCATTAAGACCTGTATTGTAATAACCACACCTCTCAGTTTGTGCCGATGTACTCTCCTGATTATATTATGCATCAATCTTTAGGACAATTGTCAGATTGTAGCCTGCTAGCTGAGCAGTCAGAGCAAATGGATGTTTCTTGGCACAAACCTGACTAGTTAGTCAAGGGAAATCTTTTAAGGCATCTGAGAGGGATGTATCTGCTGCTTTTTAAAATTAGTCTTGAAAAGACTCTAGTCTTTGCCTCTAAGTGCCACATTCATTTAAGGCATTTATTGCTCCTAGTTTCAGTTTCTGGCTTTCGTTGTTGTTATTGTTGTGTGCAAGAAATGAAGGAAATGCGTAGATTTCTGACAGATACAGACACATTGTTCTGGGGACTCCTTCTGTCCCCACTACTAGATTCCTGTGTCCCTCCTTCCTTCTGGCTCAGACATTTACGAGTGCCTAACAAGTGCTGGTTGCTGTGTTAGGTGATGGCATCATCCAGTGGCAAACAGAGCTAATATAGCCCCTGCCTTCTCTGAGCTTGCAAAAGTGTATGACACCAGCTTGACGTGGCCGGCCTTTCTCTCTCTCTGTCAGAGATCTAAAGCTATCTTTAAGCTTTGGGCCTCACAGCCATAAAAAAACGACTTGTAACTAGACTCCACTGGATTATCTCATATGTCTGTATGGTAGTGTGGGAGTGGATTGATGTGTTTCTGTTTCAGAACTCTCATTTGTGGGGTACCTGAGTGACTCAGTTGGTCCTACTTACCAACTCAGTTGGTTAAGGATCTGATTCTTGATTTTGGCTCAGGTCAAGATCTCATGGTCGTGAGATTGAACCCCACATCGGGCTCTGCGCTGACGGTACAAAACCTGCTTGAGGTTCTCTCCCTCCCTCTCCTTCTGCCCCTCTCCTGTTTGCTCACATTCTCTCTCTCCTACTCTGTGTCTCACAAAACAAACAAACAAAAACCAAAAAGCAAAGAAATCTCAATTGTATTTTTTATCAAGACTAGTTCTGCTTTAAAGAATGATTAGATTGGAGGTAGGACCTCCAGAGTTTAACATTGAAAGCCTAGTCCTTCAACGGAGTCCACGGTGCTTGGTTAAAGGCAACAAATGACTGTTAAATCCCAAGAAAACACTGTACCTTGAATCATGTTTCATTTTTGACTATTTTGTTGTTGATAATGCCATTTTATCTCCATAATTGATTTATTGGGTATACTACTTTGTTTCACTTTTAAGTGGTTTCCATAAAGTTTACAGCAGACTAAAATATCACAGTCTACCTTCATATAATCCCACAGCACTTCATACAGACTGAGAACCTAACAACGTATTTCGATTTTCCCTTTATACCTTTTGTGCTATTGTCATACATGTTATTTCTATGTATGTTACATACTATAAGAGGTTTTATGTTTCTCACAAACATAATTTTGAATGCTCTTCATTCCTTGTGTAGATCCAAATTTCACTCTAGTTTAATACACTTTTGCCTGAAAAACTTCCTTTAACAATTTTCTTATGGCACAGCACTATTTATGATGAGTTCTCTCACCTTTTGTCTGTTAGAGAAATTCTTTATTTCACCTTTATTTTTGAAAGATGTTTTCACCAAGTGTAGACTTCTTTGTACAAGTCCGGAGTGATAGGGTTTCCTTTAAGCACTTCAAAAAAGATGTTGCTCCATAGTCTTCTGGCTTGCACAGTTTCTGTCAAGAAGTCTGCTTTCATTCTTTGTTACTTCTGTATGTAATAAATCTTTTTTCTCTGCTTGATTTTTAGGATTTTTTTCCTCTTTATTGTTGGTTTTCAGTTACTTTTGATGTTATTTAACTATGGTGTGATATTCTGTCTGGGACTCGTCACCCTTACTGCATCTGTAAGTCTATAGTTGTTCATCATGCTGGAAAATTTTGGCCATTATTCCTTCTCTTCTCCTCAGATATCTTTATCCTTCTGCCCTTTCCTTCTGGAATTCTGATTGCATGTAATATAGACCATTTGATACTGTCCCACAGGCCACTGAGACCAAGTATTTTTCAGTTTCTTTCTTTCTTTCTTTCTTTCTTTCTTTCTTTCTTTCTTTCTTTCTTTCTTTCAGTACTTCATTTCGGGTGGCTTCTGCTGTTGTCTTCAAGTTTACTAATCTTTCTTCTCCAGTATCTAAATGCTGTCAGTTTCTTCTAGTGTACTTGTTTCATTTCATACTCAATATTTTTCATTTTTGGAAGTTCCAGTTGGGTGTTTTTAATTTCTTTCATTTTTATAGTCATGTGGTTTAAAAAAAATCTTCTTGAGCATATGGAGCATTTTTAGACCAACTTTTTAAATTCCATTTGAAAAACTGCTAATATCTGTCATTTCTGGGTCTGTTTCCTTTGAATGTTTTTTTTTCTTGTGGTTTGGGGTCCCTTTTCCTTGGTTCCTGTGTATCTAGTTATTTTTATTCAATGCTGGATATTACAAATTTTATGTTGCTGTGCATCATATCTTGTTGTATTCTTTAAAGAGTGGTTGACTTTGTTTCAACACACGTATAAATTAGTTCAGATAAGTTGGTATTTTTAAGACCAGTTTTTAAACTTGTTATGGATAAGTCCAGAGTAATATTTATTACAGGGTTAATTTACTCCACTTCTAAGTTGTGGACATTCTGAGAGAAGTCATTGAATTCTTAGCCTTGTTTGAACTCTGGGATTTATTTGTCTCCTAGCTACCCAATAATTGTTCTTCCTTTGAAGTTATTCTTTGCTGACCTCATTGGGTACTGACCTATACATAAGCAGATCAATCAGAGTTTTAGGGGGACTTTCGGGGTGCCTGGGTGGCTAGTTGGTTAAGCATCCAACTTCAACTCAGGTCGTGATCTCACGGTTCATGGGTTCAAGCCCCACGTTGGGTTCTGTGCTGACAGCTCGGAGCCTGGAGTCTGCTTCGGATTCTGTGTCTCCCTCTCTCTCAGCCCCTCCCCCACTCGCACTTAGTCTCTCTGTCTCTCAAAAATAAATAAAGCATTAAAAAGTTAAAAAAAAAACCCACAAAGCTTTAGGGAGACTCCAATACAGATTTCTGGAACTCTTTCTTGTGCATTTTCCTTCACACTGAAAATTCTAGCTGCTTTGGCTTTCCTGAACTCTGGTCAATGGTCCTTCAACTCAGTAAGAACTTCAGGTTTTGTTTGAGTTTTCATTCCCTGGCCTAGAAACTGCCTCCAGGTCTGAGCTGGGAAAACCGTAAGGCTCATCTAGTTTTTTTCTTGTATCTTTTTTTTTTTTTTTTTTTTTTTGCAGACCACAGGTTTTCATTGTCTTTGTTCAATGTCTGAAAACAGTTATTTCATATATTTTGTTCTGATTTCTGTTGTTTATGGTAAGAGGATAATTCCTGTAGCAATTACTACTTTGGGTAGGGGTAGAATGGTATATTGCATTATAAAACCTGTGGCCGATGCAATTAGTTGTGGCAAAAAAAAAAAAAGACCATTTTACTTTTTTTCCATGTGTAATAGGACATTATAACACATATTTTAGTAAATACCCTAAGAGGATAGATATCAAATGTCACTGAGTCAGAAGACAGATTTCTCTGTAGAATATGATAAAAATGAAATGGCTGAAACCCAGTTATATGACTGTTAAGATCTTCATCCATGTGGTGGGTATATAGGAATATAGATTAGAGATTGAAAGAGGTTTTTTGAAGAACGTCTCCAAAAGGAGCTCATGCTATACTGTGATCCTAGTTTCACCAGTTAGAAAGGGAGAGAATGTCTTGCCCTCATTTAGCCTTGTGAGAGCGGCTTTAATGTGACCCATTTTATTTATTTTTTATTTTATTTTATTTTTTCAACGTTTATTTATTTTTGGGACAGAGAGAGACAGAGCATGAACGGGGGAGGGGCAGAGAGAGAGGGAGACACAGAATCGGAAACAGGCTCCAGGCTCTGAGCCATCAGCCCAGAGCCCGACGCGGGGCTCGAACTCCCGGACCGCGAGATTGTGACCTGGCTGAAGTCGGACGCTCAACCGACTGCGCCACCCAGGCGCCCCAGTGTGACCCATTTTAGAGCTTGATATGTATTTCCTGAACTTGGGAGAACATGTGACCCATCTGAGAAGTTTAAAGTGTGAGGCATGGTGTGGCAGCTGTTGATGGACAAGCCGGAGAAGAGATGTTTATCTTTTTTTTTTTTTTATTTAAAAAAAAATTTTTTTTTTCAACAAAGAGATGTTTATCTTGCACGACTTGTTTTCTTGGAATTTTCTAGAATAAAGAATGCACAAATGCTTCCTGTGGGCCAGATGTCAGATTCTCATGAGAAAATGAAAATGAGGGAGAATTTGACAGAAGATTGAAATTTTGACTCTCATGTAACCGAGCATTCTAATTACAAATTGAGACAGTCTGACCAGAGTGATGAGAAAAGTCTGCCTGATTGAGTTTTTTATTATGTTTAGAGGAAGAATTAGCACCAATGAACAAGGTTAAGAGATCAATGGTAATCACATAAAATAAAATTTCTATAATCAATGGGGTGCCCTTATTTTACATACTCAACAAAAGCACCCCAAATTTGTCACGACTGTCAATGTGTCTGGCCCTGAGGGATGATTCAACCCCATTTCATAGACATCCTCTTTTCCAGATTACCTTGAAGATTGAGAGAGGTTAGGGAACAGATCTCAGTTCTGAATAATGAAAAGTACAAGAAAGTCTCCTTGGAAGTTACTGGAAAATTATTGCTTCTTAATAAAGGGAGGATGAAAGAGGGGAATATCACTGGCAACACCTCCCGCCTTTCCTTCCTGATTTGAATGTGAATTGTGTTCGGAGGAGTGGCAGCCATTTTGTGACCATGTAACAAGTCTAAGGATGAAAAGTTTGCAGGCTGAAGCTGGCAGGAAGGGTGACTGCAAAACTGAGTTCTTGGTACAAGAATGGAATCAGTGCTGGTAAACTCAGCCTCCTCATGCAGAAGAGGGTTCAGTGCACATCCAAGGTCTCATGCTCAGTGATAGCAGCAGTGGAGCTTAATTTCCTATTAGACCAGTTCAAGGCTTTGTTTAGGGTATATTTCCTGAAAATTAGCCTCAAGCTTAATTTTCCACTCTTTCTATCATTCTGTAAGTTATGCAATATCCTTATAGTAATGTTACCTTTTCACCAATCAATAAGAATCAACTTCTTCTCACTTGCAGTTAAAAACCTGGACTCAATACAAAGCGTACAGAATTTCTCATATTTCTACCATTTGAGCCCGAAGTCAAGTATTCTACCTGTGTTAAAAACAGCAAGGACAGGAGCGCCTGGGTGGCTCAGTCAGTTAAGTGTCCGACTTCAGCTCAGATCACGATCTCGCGGTTCGTGAGTTTGAGCCCCACATCTCGCTCTCTGCTGTCAGTGAGGATCGAGCCCCGCTTCCGGCTCTGTGCTGACAGGTTGGAGGCTGGAGCCTGCTTCTGATTCCGTGTCTCCCACCCTCTCTGCCCCTCCCCTGTTCACGCTCTTGTCTCTCTCCTTCTCTAAAAAAATAAATAAATGTAAAAAAAAAAACAACAGTGAGGACTCAGGACCAGAAATCTGGCTAACCTTCCTAGTGTGTAGCCGGGCTTAGGTGGCATAGTAAATCAGCAGCATCAGTAGCATCAGGAAAACCATCTCTTTGAAATGTCTCAAGAGAAGAGAAATATGAAATGCCTGTTCTGTTTATCGTTTGACTAATTTTGAGTTTGTACCACCATACACAGCTGTTGCAGTGGCCTCAGATTCTAAACGAAGTGTCCAGCGTGACCTACACTATTTCTTCTTTTCAGTGTTTTTATTATGGAACACAATCTTTTTTTTCTTTTTAATTGAAGCGTAGTTGACACGCGATATGATATTAGTTTCAGATGTACAACATAGTGATTCAACCTTTATATACATGATGAAGTGATCACCACAATACATCTAGCTACCATCTGTCATCATACAAAGTTGTTACAATATTATTATCTATATTCCCTATGCTGTACATTGCATCCACATGTCTTATTTATTTTATAACGGGAAGTTTGTGACTTTTAATGTCCTTCCCCTATTTTGCCTATCCTCCCACCCCCCACTTCCCTCTGGCAACCACCAGATTGTTCTCTGTATTTATGAGGCTGCTTCTGTTTTGTTTTGTTCGTTCATTTGTTTTGTTTTTTAGATTCCACACATACATACAATTGCACGGTATTTGTCTTTATCTCTCTGGCTTGTTTCACTTAACATAATACTCTCTAGGTCCATCCATGTTGTTGCAAATGGCAAGATTTCACTCTTTTTTATGGCTGAGTAATATATATATATATATATATATATATATATATATATCTCACACACACACACACACACACACGCACGCACACACTGTTTTCCATAGTGGCTGCACCACTTTGCATTCCCACTAACAGTACATGTAGGTTCCCTGTGGCAAGGTTCTCCACACCCTCACCAACACTTGTTATTTATTGTCTTTTTGATAATAACCATTCTGACTAGTGTGAGGTGGTATCTCATTGTAGTTTTGATTCGCATTTTCCTGATGATAAGTGATGTTGAGCATCTTTTCATGTGTGTATTGGCCACGTGGATGTCTTCTTTGGAAAAATGTCTATTTGGGGCCTCTGTCCATGTTTTCATTGGATTATTTGTTTTTTGATATTGAATTGGTTGAGTTCTTCATATATTCTGATTAACCCCTTATTGGTTATGAAATTTGCAAATACCTCTCCCACTGAACAGGTTGCCTTTTTGTTTTGTTGATGGTTTCCTTTGTTGTGCAAGCCCTTTTTGTGTAATGTAGTCTCATTGTTTTGTTTTGTTTTGTTTTGTTTTTTGTTTTGTTTTGTTGCCCTTGCCTGAGAAGACAGATTCTAAAAACTATTGCTCAGAACAATGAGGGAGTGTAATATTTTCAGTTCATAATGTGACCTTTGTAGTATTTGCTCATGCTGCACCTTTGCCTTTGCCATACTTGTGAATCGTAGTTTTTGCCTGTGAATTTATTTGTCAACCTTCCCTCTTACGAGGTAGTAAAAATAGCTGCACTGTCCTGACATTTGTGAGTGTGGAACCCAGAGATGCTCTCTTGGCAGTTGGCCAGTAGTCAGATCATCACCACCCCAGACGGTAGATGAGTGGCAGAGATCAGATGGCCACGGAACAGGTGATGGGGACAGGAAGGCCAGCGCCAACAGAGGCAATGGAGAGACTTAGAGTAGAAGCAGGCCCCCCCCTTCTCAGAGAAGCTTTTCTGGTCAGGGCCCTCAGGGGCCACCTGTGACTGATACTTTCCAAAACTCTCGCCGTATTGGCGCTGGCATTTGGCTGTGAGGAGGTAGGTTTGAAAGTAGTGTAATATTATGGAGAGAGGTCCTTGATGCAATGGGTCTTACAAAGCCACCCAGCCGGGATGATATGGGTACCGCGTCCTGTGCTTTACCAGTGATTGCCCATTCATTTCATTGTTTATTGTTGTCGCTGAAGGAGTTTGCTTTCTTTTCCTTCACACATTACTGAATTGTCTGAGCACAGCATTTGGAATAAGCCCTCAATATACATCCTGTTAGTGAGGGAGCTTTTTTTTTAATGCTATTGAAATTATAGGCCTGAACAATAGGGTAACATTCATACACTGAGGCCCCATTAAATTATTATTTTTTAATAGTGGAAATGTTTCTGCAATTGAGTGCTACAATGTATACATGCTGAGTATTCGCTATATTATTACTTTTTGGCAGCGGGAGGGGCTGAGAAAAAAATGGAATAAAATTGTTCCAAAACCTCAGCAGCACATGATGGGGGCACTAAACACATACTTAAAAAAAAATCTAGAAAATACAGTGGTGAGGGTTTATCTGAGAAAGTTCACTTTGGAAGTAACATGGTGACTAAATTATTATTATTGACACAAAGGTGGCTTAAGAGAAAAACTCACATCCTTAGCGCTTTCAAATGTTGGTTTTCTATGCAGAGGGCGGCCTCTTTCCTTTGTCCAGACTTCAGAGTTTGCTAGCTCTAGTTAATGACTTTAAAATGGTACACCCTTCTGGAATAGGTACCTTCGGATCAGTGGCACCTATTTAAAACGGGAAGAAACAGACAAAGATCAAAGCCTCGACCCAAACTCGCAAGACAGTGACCTGTACGTCCCGGCATCCCTCCGTATCCCTGATTCGGATTGTCTCCCATTGCTCCCAAGCGGGAATACTCAGACTGACAAATCACAGGCTGCCCCTCCAGGCACCAGAGTGGGGACAGGGAGGCCAGATGGAAGGAAGCATGCACAGCCCTCTGTCACCACTGGCCAGCTGCCATCACCGGGACATTCTGCACTCCTTGCCGAGGGAACGTCACTGTCCTGCCTGCGTGACGGGCTGGCCATCCTCAGAGCCTTCCCAAGCAAGATGCAACACTGTGCCATGTTGTCATGGTTACTTAGCTATTTCCCCAGAGTTGTGACATCAGTGTCTCCAAGGGGCACGAGCTCTACCTCATGCATATGCATGTGCTAGGCAGGGGCCTTGCCACATCTGAGCATCTTGCAATATTTTTTGTAGAAAACGGATGGAGAAGGAGAGAAAGATGACATAGACATCGAGAATGGAAGTGAAAATGACAGGAGGGCACATTATTAAATGAACGAACGGGGTGCCTGCTGGCTGGACTGGGAAACACGCAAAGGGTTAATGCTGCGTTGGGATCCCCGGCTTTAAATTAACCATCTGCTTGGTCATGCCAGGCTCCCACTCACATTTTCGGAGCTTAATACTTTTTAGATGACTTTTAGCAGACAATATCGCGTTTTACGCTTACAACAACCTATGACGAACGTGCGTCGGACGAGGAAATCCAGATCGGAGCTGGGCGCCCTTGGGAAGTTCATACACTTAGTGTTAGAATCAGAGGCCGATTCTCTTAACCCCTGGCTCAGGGTTCGTTCCCATTTCTGCTGTCTCTAACCCCTTCCACCAGATCACTTTTGCAAGTCAGAGGCTTTTGTGGGGCCAGTGATGAAGGACGATCTTCTCCACGAGGCTGTGAGTTCTTCATGAGCAAGTACAGCATCTGAGTCCTTTTTGTTTTATCTCCAGCAATCCCCCACCCTGCTATGGCATGCACTTAATGAATACTGAACGGAATAACAGTTCTTGTCTGAGGGGCCCCTGCATTTCCTAAAAAAGCCAGACAATGTACCACTCTGCAATGCAAATGTACCAATGCCAAATAAGAAGTTAACATTTTCCGGGGCACCCGGGTGGCTCAGTCGGTTAAGCCTCCAACTTCAGCTCAGGTCACAATCTCAGGGTTTGAGAGTTCGAGACCCACGTGGGGCTCTGTATTGACAGTTCGGAGCCCACTTCGGATCCTCTGTCTCCCTCTCTCTCTGCCTCTCCCCGACTCATGCTCTTTCCCTCTCTCTCAAAAAAAAAAAAAAACATTAAAAACAAAAGTTAACATTTTCCAAAATAAAATAGAGATGTTTCAAGAGTAGGCCATCTAGGGGGGCCCTCCGGCTAATACAATGCAAACTAAAATGGGCGGTCCCCCACCCCTGGTCTGATCACCTGTTTCACAGAGCCTTCCTGAGACTATGTCAGCTACCCAAACTCCACGCACCCCACGAACAGAGCAGGAGCCCTGTGCTCAGGTGCAGGTGGTGAAGGGGGAGCAGAAAACCCAGTAGGTACAAGATTACTTAGTGCCATGTAATTGTCACATCAAGGAAATCCTGCACTCTGTCACAAGTTATTTAACAGTTGAGGTGACTAAGCTGGAACCATGAAAGGTAAACTAAACCGGGGATGTTTCCTAAGTTAATGGCACGTGGAGTATTGTTCCTTGGAGAACACCCTCCGTTTATGTGAGGGCAGCTGTGGCATTCAGGCCACAAAGGAGTCCTGTGCTGTGAGGCTGGGGCTGCTGAATCTGGGTAATTCCCTACTCAGAGGTTGGATTTGTAACAGACAGGTGGTGTTTGTCGCCATCGGGCCTGGGGGTTGGCACGAGCACAGCAGATGTCTGTGGCAGAGATTCTGGAGGTTGAGAGGTGTGTCGCTTCTCCCGTGACATTCTTCTTGACACGGTCCATACTAGGGGATAAAGGTTTCCTGTCTTTCCTATAAGGATGGCAGAGGAGCTATCTTCTCTGTGGCCATTATTTCTAGACCCCAAACGAAGCTGGAATGAGGCCAGCCTTGTTATTCCAGGTATCAATTGTTGCATAACAAACTACCCCAACATTTAGTAGCCCAAAACAACAACCAGCTCTTACAACTTCTGATCTTGTGACCTAGAATTTAGGTTTGGCTTAGCTGCGCAGTTCTTCTGCTCAAGCGCCATCGATTGAGGCCACTTGGTGACATTCAGTGGGTGGGGACTGAGGCTTCACCCCAATGCCTGGGAACTTGGTGCAATGGCTGGAAGATGTCGACCTGAGCCTCCACATGTCACCTCCCAGCTTGGCCATGCCAGGGTCGCTGGATGTTTTCCATGGTGGCTCAGAGCTCCTGGAATGAGTGTTTCAGAAGACCAAGGAGGGTGCCGTGCGTTTTATAATCTGGCCTTGGAAATCCAAGGGCATCACTTCTGCTACATTTTACCTTCCAGAAAATTTGCTACGACTAGCTCAATTCAAGAGGAGGGGGCTACGCAACATCTCTGAATTGAAGGGGCAGCAAAATTGTGCAGTTGTCTCCAATCTGGTACCCATGTTCACTAGCATGGTACTTGGGGGAATCCATATTTGTGGTTGGCATCAAGAAAGAGGCAACTTTTTTTTTTTTTTTTGTTCTCTTCTTGCTATCCTAGCTCAGTGTCTCTCTTGCTTTGTCCTTCTCCTTACCCCACATCCTGTATCTCCCTGCCCAGAGCCTTTGCCCACTTGTCCAGCTGCCAAACTGGAAAGCCATCCAGTTAAGGAGTTAGCGGTTGCTCTGTTAGGTATGACCCCTCCCAGAAGTGCTCTTCAAACCCAAAGGAATGAATCTCTAATGCTGGAATTTTATGTACTATTTGATAAAATCTTTCAAGGCAGGAAAGTACTTCGTGTACTCCTGAAACTCCAGTGGGCAGGTGGCCTCTTACTGTCCTGTCTGTACTACGGTGTTTTTAATCGGAGAGAGGCCAATAGGAAAGGATTGGCCAGTATGTGTATGAGTGTTTATCTATAGCTTTCCATTTCAGTGTGTCCTCACTCCCTCAGTGCTTACTGAACATGTAATATGTACCAGGCACAGTACTGAGTTGGGGAAGATGGGAACATAGACCTGACTTGGTGGGGAGAGGAGGACGCAGAGGTCAGGTGAAAAGGGTTAGTATTACCAGTCATGGTACAAAATACTTCCCTTTTTCCTCATATTTTTTCCTCTCTTGATGAAAACAAGAAGTAGCAACATCTGTCTGCTTGAGTACTGTCCCTTCAAGGGCATCCAGCACCTTCTTCCCCCTCTTAGCAGTAGGGCCCAGGGAAGGGGCCAGGCAAAGGACCAGGAGACTGCCTGCCCTTTGGCTGTAGCAGTGGGCCAGCTCCCTCCCCTCCTTCCCTGCTCTGGGTTCTGTCCTCTCTGCCTCCCCTTAGGCCTTCTGTGCAGGTAGCTCTGCTCAGGTGTTCCTGCATTTTCTGTCCTGACTAGTACTTAGGACATTTCTCAAATTCATCCTGTCACTGCATAACACGTTACCACAACTATAGCAGTTAAGACACCCCCCCCCCCCGCCCATCCCCTCCTGCTGTAGGAGAGGTCAGAAGTCCAGGTAGGCTTGACTGGATTCTCTGCTCAGGGCCTCAGGAGGCTGAAATTAAAGTGTTCTCTGGGCTGGTCTCCTGTCTGGAAGCTCTGGGGAAGAATCTACTTCCCCCAAAGAAGAAGAATTTGCTGCTAAACTCCTTCAGGTTTTTGGTGGGATCTGGTTCCTTGCGGTTGTAGGAACGAGGGCCTTGTTTCCTTGGCACACGGCCCCCTCTATCTTCAAAGCCAACAATGGCATGTTGTGTCCTTGTCATGCTTCAGATTTCTTTGACTTCCCCTTCTACCTCTGTTTTGAAAGGCTCCTTTGATTACATTGGGCCCACCCAGATAATCCAGAATCTACCTATTTTAAGGTCTGTAATCTTAATTCCACCTGCAAAATCCCTTTGCCTGTGCGTTATTAGCACATTCACCAGTTTTAGGGTTAGGCTGTGGATGCCTTTGAAGGGGCATAATTCTGCTTACTACACCTTCATCAAATAAAAAGCTTCTGCACAGCGAAGGAAACAATCAGCAAAACTAAAAGACAACCAATGGAATGGGAGAAGATATTTGCAAATGACATATCAGATAAAGGGTTAGTATACAAAATCTATAAAGAATTTATCAAACTCAATACCCAAAACAACAAATAATCCAGTGATGAAATGGGCAAAAGACATGAATAGACAATTTTCCAAAGAAGACATCTGGATGGCTAACAGACACATGAAAAAATGCTCAACATCACTCATCAGGAAAATACAAACCAAAACCACAATGAGATACCACCTCACACCTGTCAGAATAACTAACTTTTTTTTTAATATATGAAATTTATTGTCAAATTAGTTTTCATACAACACCCAGTGCTCATCCCAAAAGATGCCCTCTTCAATGCCCATCACCTACCCTACCCTCCCTCCCACCCCCCATCAACCCTCAGTTTGTTCTCAGTTTTTAAGAGTCTCTTATGCTTTGGCTCTCTCTCCCACTCTAACCTCCTTTTTTTTTCCTTCCCCTCCCCCATGGGTTTCTGTTAAGTTTTTCAGGATCCACATAAGAGTGAAAACATATGGTATCTGTCTTTCTCTGTATGGCTTATTTCACTTAGCATCACACTCTCTAGTTCCATCCATGTTGCTACAAAGGGCCATATTTCATTCTTTCTCATTGCCACGTAGTATTCCATTGTGTATATAAACCACAATTTCTTTATCCCAGAATAACTAACTTTAACACAGGCAACAACAGGTGTTGGAGAGGATGTGGAGAAAGGGGATCTCTTTTGCACTGCTGGTGAGAATGCAAACTGGTGCAGCCACTCTGGAAAATAGTATGGAGGTTCCTCAAAAACTTTAAAATAGAACTACTGTATGACTCAGCAATTGCACTACTAGGTATTTATCCAAGGGATACAGGTGTGCTATTTCAAAGGGGCACACACACGCCAATGTTTATAGCACTGCTATCGATAATAGCCAAAGTATGGAAAGAGCCCAAAGTCCATTGATGGATGATTGGATAAAGAAGATGTGGTGTATATATATATATATATATATATATATATATAGTGGAGTATTACTTGGCAATCAAAAAGAATGAAGTCATGCCATTTTCAACTACGTGGATGGAACTAGAGGGTATGATGCTAAGCGAAATTAGTCAGTCAGAGAAAGACAAAAATCATATGACTTCACTCATATGAGAAATTTAAGATACAAAACAGATGAACATAAGGGAAGGTAAACAAAACCAATATAAAAACAAGGAGGGGGACAAAACATAAGAGACTCTTAAATATAGAGAACAAACTGAGGGTTGCTGGAGGGGTTGTGGGAGGGGGGATGGGCTAAAGGGGTAAAGGTCATTAAGAAATCTACTCCTGAAATCATTGTTGCAGTACATGCTAACTAATTTGGGTGGAAATTAAAAATAATTAATTAAAAAAAAAGGAAAGAGTAGAACATTTTCACATGATTGCAATATAATTCGGAGCTAGCTTTGGAGAGGAGCCAGATGATTTTCCTTTCTCTGGAAGAGTCAGAGAGAAGCATTTTGAGAAGAATCACAACATGAACGATGCTTAACAGAACTATGAGATCATCACTTGGTAAACTCTTACCCAGGTCACATGTCACCTCTTTCTGGGAGAATTCCCAGGACTTCTCTAGATAGATTTAAGAGCTGTTGCTGTGGTGCTCGGTTCGTAAGTCTTACGACAGATACCCCATGGCTCTGACAACTTGTGTCTGTAGATGATTCCTCCGACACAGAGTTGTGGCCGCTTCTGTCTTCCTGGCTCCTAGTACAGTGCATGCTCATCAGTGTCCAGACAAAGCTCTTGTGACAGCACAGGCTGAGGATAGAGCTCTCACCCCTGTCTAAGTCCTCGGATGGGAGACCAGTGTTACAGAGAACCAACAACTGGCAACTGGCTGCAAAGATGCTTAGATTATAAAGAGGATATGTGGAGAAGGGATTGAACCAATCTCACTGTACCGAACTATGCCAAAGCCATGTTCATTTATTCAACAAGAGCTTGCTGCCCTTACTGTGGGGCAGCCCTCGAGTTGGACCGCGGTGATATACATGTGAATGAGTCCAGTCCCTGCTTTGAGCCAGGGGAAGTCCACCAGGTAACAGATGTACGTCAGTCTAGGAAAGATTGAATCACAGATTCATACTCACTTGTTTGTCTTGTCTTTTTTTACTTTTTATTGAATAAAACCCATATGCAGAAAATGGCACAAATCCTAAGTGTAGAGTTCGATGAATTTTCACAAACCCAACAACCCACATAAGCAGCAACCAAATCGGGAAACAGAACATTACCCACACAGTGGTGTCTTTGTGTTTTTCATTCCCGCAGTGATTATTTAACCCTGCCCAGACGGTGTTGGACCTCAGAGCGATAGATGGGTCCAGAGCCCTCCCTGTAGGTGAACAAATGAGATGGTGTGTCCTTCCTGCCTTGGACGCTGGCTGGGTGTCGTTCTCCGCGTGCCGACTTCAGCAGTATGTTCTGCAGGTAAGAGAACTTCCAGCTTTCCTCAGTCAGGAGCCATGGCTTTCCCAAAACATGGCAGAGAAAAGCTAACCGAGGTTTACTTCACACACTCTACATGCAAAAATGCATTGTTGGAATATAAGCATTCGGCACAGCTCTTTAGGGACAATTTTCTTACAGCACTCAACATATACCAAATCATTAATATCATGGCGCAGTGTATAAAGGGTACCAAGGGAAAGATATATCAGCATTTTGGGGGGATTTTAGAGGCTTCCACCAAGGGGTTTCAGGGACTGTTTGAGGGGCTTGTGGGTAGTGGTTAGGGGAGTTGGAGGGAGGCAGGATTCTGGTCCCCCGGATATAAGCAGAGTAGCTCTCCTTTTATCTGTTTAGCGTTTTGGGATTCCAAGTGAAATGTTCTTTGGGAAACAGGGTTTGTTGGTGAGGAAGTCCCTACGGCACTGCTGAGAGAGTGGGTGCCTGGGGTTCTTAGACAAGAGCAGGCTCACAGTGCTTAGCCCGGGACAGGCGAGCTTTTTGGGGAAGGAGGACCCGGGCGATGTGCATCCTACAAGCAGTGTGTGAAGAGGGACTTGGTGAGGTCTTTAAGGGCCACCCGATATATACAGACTTTGTAACTTCCTAAGCCCAGGAAGGCCAGGCCAGGGACATTCACAAGTGAGATGTGGGGGAGGAGGGCTGTGGCAGTTACGGGCACTCGTCTTGGGCAGAAAGCAGCCACATAGCGCCACTGACTGAGGTTCTGTAGGAGTTTCAGCTCGGTGAGGCTACCTCTGTGGACTCTTCAAAAGATTCTGGAAATTGAGATCGTTACGGGCAGACACCTTGATTTTTAAAACAGTGGTTCATTTTCGTTAAGAACAGTGCCCAGGGCGAGTGTTGCCCTTGGGCTGGTACCTTGTGACTGAATGAGTAGGGCCCGAAGGCACTTGGAGGCTCAGGAGAAACCCTCAGCCAGGTGACACTGCTGAGCAGAGAAT